>NC_079426.1:8819003-8839003 GCF_026213295.1 Gadus chalcogrammus
CACACATCCTTTAACCAAACCACACACCTGATACATGATATACACACACACACACTCTAACGAAAACACGTACCTCATACATGATATACACACAGACACACCCCCTCTACCCAGAACACGTACCTGATACATGATAAAGTAATAACAGCTGTAAGGTGAACCAGTAGAAGACGTACTTGAACAAGGCCACGCTGCCGATCACCCTCTCCAGCCCCGTCTCCTTGTTCTCCTGCAGGGGTCAAAGGTCAGGACAACGGTGACTCCGGGGTAGCATGGAGGTAACGGGGGGGGGTAGCAGGTGGGCAACGCGGGGGTAACGTGGGGTAGCATGGAGGTAACGCGGGGGGTAACGGGGGGTAACAGGGGGGTAACGCGGGGGGTAACAGGGGGGTAACGGGGCGGTAGCGGGGTAGGGCTGCTCTTACGTTCTCGGGCAGGGCCTTCACCAGCTCGCTGTGGGCCATGGGTCTGATGGACAGCTGGTGGATGATCTCCCTCCTGATGTCATCAGACGCCTCCACCTGCCCCACGCCCTGCACGTACCTCTCCCCTGACACACACACACATAAACACATTAACACACATAAGGACACGCATTAACACACACAAGGACACACATTAATGCCCACACACACACAAACCAGACACAGTAACACACTGTGGAGTGAGGCACTCACCAACGATCATGATGATGAGATGCAACATCTCCTCTATCAGAGTGTTGTTCTGCTGCACCACATCCTGGGGACACAGCACACGTCAGTACTACACACATACATCGCACATCAGTACTACACACAGACACGCAAATCATCAGTACTACACATACATGTGGCCTTGATGTTACAGAGACACTCTCTCTCTGTGTGTGTGTGTGTGTGTGTGTGTGTGTGTGTGTGTGTGTGTGTGTGTGTGTGTGTGTGTGTGTGTGTGTGTGTGTGTGTGTGTGTGTGTGTGTGTGTGTGTGTGTGTGTGTGTACCTTGTTGGCGTCCCTGTATCTCCTCCTGCAGTCCGCTGAGCTGAAGATGTGGAAGAGCTCAAAGCGGCTGAGCAGCACCATGAGGAAGTGGTTGGGGTCCATCATGGACGCCCCCACCTGCAACAACACCGCCATCAACACATCGCCATGGCAACCATGCAATAGGGGGGGCTGGGCCCACCTCCGAGGCTAAACCCCCTGTCTCCATAGCAACCAAGTAACCAGGCAACGTGGTCCTACCTGGAGCATGATGATGTCCTTGTCAAACATCTCCACTCGGCACTTCACGTTGTGGTAGTAGTAGATCTGGAACACACACACACACACACACACACACACACACACACACACACACACACACACACACACACACACACACACACACACACACACACACACACACACACACACACACACACACACACACACAGTGAGCCTCTAGACATGATGTATATAACCTGTCTGTGCGCTGCAGGGCCGCTCCCAGTACCTGGTTAATGAGTGAGAAGCCGTTCCTCCTCCACATCCCAGCATGCACCTGGGCACACAGCACCAGACACCGCAGGGGATGCTCTATGAGCATGGGGGGGCTCAGCTCACTCTGCAGGGACAGGGACATACACTCCGTTTAGACAGTTACACACACACACACACACACACACACACACACTGTATGCACAGTTACACTTAAAATCACTGTTACACAAACACACACACTGTATGCACAGTTCCACTAAACATCACAGTTACACACACTGCTGTACACACACACACTGTATGCGGTTCCACTAAACCTCACTGCTACACACACTGCCTGCGTGTACCCACCAGGGGGAGCTGTTCAGGGGAGCGGTTGGCCAGGTCCGTCTTACTGAGGAGGACGTGGAGCCCTGAGGAGGAGTCAACAGGAGGAGTCAGCAGGAGGAGACAGGAGGAGGAGTCAACAGGAGGAGGAGTCAACAGGAGGAGGAGTCAACAGGAGGAGGAGTCAGCAGGAGGAGACAGGAGGAGGAGTCAACAGGAGGAGGAGTCAACAGGAGGAGATAGGAGGGAGGAGTCAACAGGAGGAGTCAGCAGGAGGAGTCAGCAGGAGGAGTCAACAGGAGGAGGAGTCAACAGGAGGAGATAGGAGGGAGGAGTCAACAGGAGGAGGAGTCAACAGGAGGAGATAGGAGGGAGGAGTCAACAGGAGGAGGAGTCAACAGGAGGAGGAGTCAACAGGAGGAGGAGTAAACAGGAGGAGATAGGAGGGAGGAGTCAACAGGAGGAGACAGGAGGGAGGAGACAGCAGGGAGGAGTCAACAGGAGGAGACAGGAGGGAGGAGTCAACAGGAGGAGACAGCAGGGAGGAGTCAATAGGAGGAGAAAGCACCTCCATGTGAGGAGGCGCTCAGGGCTTAGCATGCTATGCTGCTGTTTAAGATGCTATGCTAGTGTTGAACATGCAACCTCATTGTTTAGCTTGTTATGCAAGAGTTAGGAGCTAAGATGCTATGCTAGCGTTGAACATGCTACCTCACTGTTTAGCGTGGTATGCTAGAGTTAGGAGCTAAGATGCTATGCTAGCGTTGAACATGCTACCTCACTGTTTAGCGTGTTATGCTAGAGTTAGGAGCTAAGATGCTATGTGTCCGTCTGACCTGCGAGCAGCCTGGAGACGGGCAGGTGGATGGAGACCCTCTCCTGGGACACGGGGTAGCGGATGGTGTCCACCATGTGACCCGCCAGGCTCAGGCTGATTGGCTGCTTGCCGTCGGTGAAGCCGCCGTGACACTGGCTCAGCGCCGTCAGACACTTCTGATAGGCCCTGATTAGGACCGTCTCCTGGGGGGGGGGTAAGGTTAGCGAGTGAGTGCAGTATAGTGAGTGAGTGAGTTAGTGTGTGGTATAGTGTGTGTAGTATAGTGTGTAGTTTAGTGTGTGTGTAGTATAGTGCGGCCCTCACATCGGGGGGGCACCATTCCTGCATCATGGTGATGATGTGTGTAGTATAGTGTGTGTGTAGTATAGTGTGCGCGTGTGTGTACTCACGTCAGTGGAGCACCTTGATGTTGTGTAGTATAGTGTGTGTGTAGTATAGTGAGCGTGTGTGTGTGTGTGTAGTATAGTGAGCGTGTGTGTGTACTCAAGTCAGTGGAGCACCTTGATGTTGTGTAGTATAGTGTGTGTGTAGTATAGTGAGCGTGTGTGTACTCACGTCGGTGGAGCACCACTCCTGCATCAGGGTGATGATGTGTGTAGTATAGTGTGTGTGTAGTATAGTGTGTGTGTAGTATAGTGAGCGTGTGTGTGTGTGTGTAGTATAGTGAGCGTGTGTGTGTACTCACGTCGGTGGAGCACCACTCCTGCATCAGGGTGATGATGTGTGTAGTATAGTGTGTGTTTAGTATAGTGAGCGTGTGTGTGTGTGTGTAGTATAGTGAGCGTGTGCGTGTACTCACGTCGGTGGAGCACCACTCCTGCATCAGGGTGATGATGTGCGTGAGCTTCATCTGCAGGGTGAAGGCCGCCTCCCACTCCGGCTCCATCTCAATGTGCTGCCCAACCTGCCTCACCACGGGGTCCATGCCCTGAGACAGACAGACAGACGGACAAGTTGTGGCGGCAGTGGCGATAACGATGGCCTGTGCGTGCGTGCGAGAGTGTGCATATGTACCTGCATGCACTTGAGCAGCTCCAGAAAGGAGTCCAGACCTTCTAGAAACTTCTCCCTGAGCTGATCGCTCCATTCAGTAGGACGGGTGATGAGGACATACCTGGAGATAGACCACCGATCAATCACACAGCCGAATAATCACTACACAGCCAATCACCACACACTGCCGATCAATCACCACACACAGCCGATCAATCACCACACACAGCCGATCAATCACCACTGGAGGACTAGGTGGGTCCTGGTCTAGGGGGACTAGGTGGATCCTGGTCCAGGAGGACTAGGTGGATCCTGGTCCAGGGGGACTAGGTGGATCCTGGTCCAGGAGGACTAGGTGGGTACCGGTGAAAGAAGGACTCACTTTAGGTCTCCGATGAGGCTCTGCACGCGTCTGAACTTGAAGGCCTGCAGGGCGGTGTAACGTTCGAACTGGAAGCGGCCCTGAAGGTCCCGGTGCCTCAGGTGGTCCACGAAGGTTCTGATGATGGTGGTCATCAGGTTCTCCTCCACCATCAGCATCCGGGCCTGGAGCGCGCACGCGCACGCACACGCACACACACACACACACACACACACACACACACACTTCAGATCTCTAAGCAATAGAGAAAACGTTACACATTACACTGTTATCAGTGTTATCAGTCTGGTCCCTGACTAGTTACTAGTCATCTACTCATTAGTTATCTTAGCTACTCAGCTCACGCTGGTTTAGGGCTGCACGATTAGGGGCAAATATGATTATCACGATTATTTTGATCAATATTGATATCACGATTTATTACCACGATTATTCATTTGATTGACAAATATTTTTGGTCACGTAAACATAACACTGCTTTAACATCCGTGATCCATTGTGCTTCATTCCTGCTAATGTACAAATCTTTGCATACATAACACCAACTTAAATCAACAGGGCACAGATTTCACAATGTTTAAATTGTAAAAGATTTGTTCAACTTGTAAATAAGGTGTTTATAATAAAATAAAGGATTACTTAAATAAATATACCATCACCGAATGCAACAGAATCAGAACAATTCAATGCAGGACTATGCAGGAAAGGCATTGCCTTATAGCCGAGTCCTAGACGTTTTGCATACAGTGCAGGTAGTGCCACTATGGAAAATAATGGCGCAAGGGGACAACGTACTTTTTGTCCTGTATGTTTATCACTTTCTTGAAGCCTACATTACTGACGGTGTTTATTGGACACAAGTCTTTGTGATTGAATTGGTGATTTTGGTGCGTCTTTGTGACCTGGATGAACACGGTGTCGCGCTGTACAGGGCTCGCTTTTATGGAAGTCTGAGTTGACGTGGGACAACTCGCGTTAGCAGCCGATGCAACACTTTTAGCCTCTATGCATTCGTCATACTCTATTAGTGATGCGTTTTCAGGTGGCTGAATAAATGAGTTGTCTTGCGGCGCTGGCACCGCTCTACGGCACTCTTTGCATATTGTTAATGTAGCTTGCGCTAAATCCGAAATATTTCCAGAGAACAAGACGATAATCCGCGACGAGGAAAGAGCTCTTCGACTTCTACTGTCTCAGACATTTTAATGTCGTTTCTTTTCTTTCAAAGTATTGGCTCAGCCTTGTCCAGGCTGCCTCCAGTAGACTCGGTTTCAGGCTTCGCACCGCGGTGCATTTTGTGCTGGACTCACGCAGACAGCATGTGTAAAGGAGCACTTGTTTTGCCTTGCAGCAGAGCCAGAGCATATACTGCATGGACGGTGCACGCTTACTATTATATACTTTTTGCGGAGCATGCGTTATTTGATCTTTTTATTTGACGCATTTTTTAAATCGCGAGATCACATGCATTTTATCGTGGGAAGCCAATATCGTCATCGTAATAAAAATTCAGGACTACCCCCAGCAGCAGCAAGGTCATGTGACAGGTCATGTGACGATACTCACCAATGAGGGCACGGTGAATATTTGCACAGAGAGGTCAGTGATGGAGAACTCTCTGTCGTGGTCGTCCCTGACGTAGTCGCTCTGCAAGCTCTCATAGTTCTAGCGGTGGGTGGGGGAGGGGGGGAGAGGGCGGAGGCAGGGTGGGGGGGGAGAGAGAAGAAGAGAGAGGGTGTGTGGTCGTCGTGGTTACTCACCATGGTCGGCACGGTGAAGAGCTGAACAGACAGTGAGGTCACTGACACTACGCGCTCGTGGTCGTCATCCATAAAATCTGTCTGCAGGGATCTGTAGTTCTAAAGGGGGGGAGGGGGGAGCATCACCTCCAGGTCAGAGGTCACGACCGAGGTGCTGCAGTAGGTCAGAGGTAAGGCTGGTCGGACCAGGCTGACTCAGATCACACTGGTGAACGTATCCTAGCTGAGATGCTACTTTATATTCTCGTACTGCGGACCCTTGACACATGACACAAAGACCTAATATCATTCAATAGTTCTTCTAAAACATGACGAGTCCAACCAAGTGGGCTAAAATAAAACGACCCAATGAAAGTGGCACAGGTAGAGCATCACTGCAGCTGCTACTGAGTACATAACTGATTGGCTGCTGTCTAACCCATCATATCGGCCCTTTCAATATCGTGGGCGGGGCCTAGTGCAGCTTAAGGCGGTAAATTATACTGCGGAACAGGAAATCAATTCCATTGTCTGCCTTCGTGATGGGTTCTGATGGTTCTGAGGGATTTAGGGGGGTTCTGGTTCTGATGGGGACTGAGAGGTTCTAAGCGGGTTCTAAGCGGGTTTTGAGGGGGTTCTAAGCGGACTTACCTTAGCAAACTGGAGGGCAAACAGCTTCTTGTACTTGAGGTCCATGAGCAGGCTGTTCATGAGGAGCTGGTGGTAGACGTTCCTGGCCCCTGGACACAAGAGACCAATCAGAGAACTTCCTAGCGAACCAGGACTCCCCCAACAATAGGACTAGGACACCTCCACTAACTAGCCCTGCAGGGCCATACATCCAGGGGCCATGAGGGGGAGGTAGGAGGAGGTCCTCACCTTTCCACATTTTGGAGTCACAGAGCATCAGGGTGTCCACCAGGGAGGAGTTCTCCCCCTCCGGCCCGTTCTGGAGACCCACCTGGCACAGCAGCCTCCTGAGACCATCTACACACACAAACACACACAAACACACGAACACACGAACACACACACACACACACGAGAAAAGACCGATAAGGAGAGAGGAGAGAAGGCCAGTATCCTATGATGTGTCCTAGGTGAGGAACCTAGGATGTGTCCTACGCCCTACCTGAGGATCCTATGATGTGTCCTAGGCCCTACCTGAGGATGCTATAATGTGTCCTAGGTCCTACCTGAGGATGCTATGATGTGTCCTAGGTCCTACCTGAGGATGCTATGATGTGTCCTAGGCCCTACCTTGGGATCCTATGATATGTCCTACGACCTACCTGAGGATCCTATGACGTGTCCTAGGCGAGGGTGCTATGATGTGTCCTAGGCCCTACCTGAGGATCCTAGAATGTGTCCTAGGTCCTACCTGAGGATGCTATGATGCATCCTAGGCCCTACCTGAGGATCCTTTGATGTGTCCTAGGCCCTACCTGAGGATCATATGATGTTCCTAGGCCCTACCTGAGGATCATATGATGCATCCAAGGCCCTACCTGAGGATGCTATGATGTGTCCTAGGCCCTACCTGAGGATGCTATGATGTGTCCTAGGCCCTACCTGAGGATGCTATGATGTGTCCTTGGTCCTACCTGAGGAACCTATGATGTGTCCTAGGTCCTACCTGAGGATGCTATGATGTGTCCTAGGTCCTACCTGAGGATACTAAGATGTGTCCTAGGCCCTACCTGAGGATGCTATGATGTGTCCTAGGTCCTACCTGAGGATGCTATGATGTGTCCTAGCCAGGTGAGGGTCCTGAGGGCGAAGCACTGGTGGGCAACCACAGAGGAGTGCATCACCTGCACCCTGAGGGGCCGAGACTGACGGCTGGTGTTCCTCTGGAACACACAAACACACATTATACACACACACACACACACACACACACACACACACACACACACACACACACACACACACACACACACACACACACACACACACACACACACACACACACACACACACACACACACACACACACACAGTGAGGGTTCACCAGGACTCACCACGATGACGGCCTTGGCCTGGTCACAGAACTGGAAGTCCCCGAAACGAACCGACTTCCTCCCCTGGGGAACAGACAACCACACACCCATCAGGAGGGCTGCTGGGCGCCCCACAGGTCTGAGGTCTGGAGGAATGGTCACCCCCAGAAGAACAGACTGGCCCACCCCGGGCGGTGGTCTAGGGGGTCTAGGCGGTGGTCTAGGGGGGCCAGGTGGTGATCTAGGGGGTTTAGGCAGTGGTCTAGGGGTCTAGGGGCCCAGGCGGTGGTCTAGGGGGTGGTCTAGGGGTCCTACCTCTCGGTCCACGGTGGTGGCGAAGCTGACCGCCTCCTTCTGGGTGCAGTTGACGGCCTTCTGCAGCGTGTAGATCACCTGCTCGTAGGTGTGGACCTCGTCGTTGAACAGCATGCAGTAGTACGTATCCCCGCGGTCCCTGTGGACACATTACAGAGGTATCTATCCCCACGGTCTGTAAACACACATTACAGAGGTATCTATCCCCACGGTCTGTAAACACACATTACAGAGGTATCTATCCCCGCGGTCTGTAAACACACATTACAGAGGTATCTATCCCCACGGTCTGTAAACACACATTACAGAGGTATCCATCCCCGCGGTCTGTAAACACACATTACAGAGGTATCTATCCCCACGGTCTGTAAACACACATTACAGAGGTATCTATCCCCACGGTCTGTAAACACACATTACAGAGGTATCTATCCCCACGGTCTGTAAACACACATTACAGAGGTATCTATCCCCGCGGTCTGTAAACACCGATTACAGAGGTATCTATCCCCGCGGTCTGTAAACACACATTACAGAGGTATCTATCCCCACGGTCTGTAAACACACATTACAGAGGTATCTATCCCTGCGGTCTGTAAACACACATTACAGAGGTATCCATCCCCGCGGTCTGTAAACACACATTACAGAGGTATCCATCCCCGCGGTCTGTAAACACACATTACAGAGGTATCTATCCCCGCAGTCTGTAAACACAGATGACAGAAGTATCTATCCCCCGCTATAAACACATATAACAAGTATCTATCCCCCGCTATAAACACATATAACAGAAGTATCTAGCCCCGCGGTCTGTGAACACACATTACAGTAGTACCTGTCTCTGCACTGTAAACATACAAACATTCAATCAATACTCAGTGAGTGTGTGACTGAGTGTGTGCGCGTTTGTGTCACCGTATGTGAGTGTGTTTGTGTGTCTGTGTGTGCGTGTCTGTGTGTGCGTGCGTGTGTCTGTGTGTGCGTGTCTGTGTCTGTGTCTATGTGTGCGTGTGTCTGTGTGTGCGTGTCTGTGTCTGCGTGTGCGTGTCTGTGTCTGTGTCTATGCGTGCGTGTGTGTGTGTCTGTGTGTGCGTGTCTGTGTCTGCGTGTGCGTGTCTGTGTCTGTGTCTATGCGTGCGTGTGTCTGTGTGTGCGTGTCTGTGTCTGTGTCTGCGTGTGCGTGTCTGTGTCTGTGTGTGTGCGTGCGTACGGGGGGTCCAGCCCAGGGGGCAGCAGGTCTTCCTTGTCCCAGGTCAACATGTCCACCGCGTACTTGAGGACGACGGAGAAGATGTTGTAACCGCGGGCAACCATGTCCTCTGACAGCTGGGCCAGGGGGTCCTGGGGGGACACGGAGCGTCAGCACCCGGCTGCCCACGAGCCCTCGGGCAAGACAGGTATTCACACACACAGAGAGGGAGACAGACGGATAGACACACAGAGAGAGAGACAGAGATAGAGACAGAGACACACCCAGACAGACAGACAGACAGAGTCACAGACAGACACAGAGAGAGAGAGACAGAGAGACACAGACACACAGACAGACAGACAAACATAGTGAGAGAGACAGAGAGAGAGAGTGAGACGGATAGACAGACAGGGGGAGAGAGAGAGACAGAGAAAGACAGAGAGAGAGAGTGAAACGGATAGACAGACAGGGGGAGAGAGAGAGAGACAGAGAAAGACAGAGAGAGAGAAAGATAGAGAGACAGAGAGAGAGAGAGTGAGACAGACACAGACAGACAGACAGACAGACAGACAGAGGCTTGCCTGCAGAGAGCAGTCACTGCTGTTGGCTTGGTGTTTGTGACAGTAAGGACCCTTCTTCCAGGCCTCCGTATCGCCACAGTCACAGAACCCCCCTCCCCCCGACGTGGTCATCTAGAGAGAGACACAGAGGGCGAGAGAGACAGGGAGAGGGAGACAGAGAGAGCGAGAGACACACAGAGGGCAAGAGAGTGAGAGAAAGAAAGAGAACGAGAGAGATTATATAACCCATAAACAACAAAAGATTTAAATCTGTAGTCTGAAATAAATTTGTTTTGATCCTCATCACTCATCTATAACAGAGTGAGGCGGTCACTCCTCTATTACAGAGTGAGGCGGTCAGTCCTCTATTACAGAGTGAGGCGGTCACTTCTCTATTACAGAGTGAGGCGGTCACTCCTCTATAACAGAGTGAGGCGGTCACTCCTCTACAACAGAGTGAGGCGGTCACTCCTCTACAACAGAGTGAGGCGGTCACTCCTCTATAACAGAGTGAGGCGGTCACTCCTCTATAACAGAGTGAGGCGGTCACTCCTCCAAACTCTGGTATAATGCAGACAACTGCACAGGACGATGACGTCCTCACAACACCCCGGTAACGGTAACCAGGCAACAGCAAAAATTCAAAACCAGGAGGAAGAAAACTGTGCACGTCTGCTCCAGCTCGCCCTCTCTCTCCCTTTCTCTCCCCCTCCCTCTCTATTAATTTAATTTCAAAGTGCTTTATTGGCACTGCTAAATATCACATGTTGCCAAAGCAGCACTGCTTTGTTCCTCTCTCCCTCTCATTTTCTCTCCCTCTCCCTCCCTCCAACCCTCACTCTCTCCCTCTCGATTTCTTTCTCTTAATTCTTATAAGTTGTGTGTGCGTGTGCGTGTGTGTGTGTGTGTGTGTGTGTACTCACCCTGTAGCGGTGCTCTTTATGGATGCTGCCCAAGAAACACTGCATGCAGAGGACGCATGTGGGGTCTGCTGCACACTCCCTGCACACACACACACACACACTCGTCATCTCTAGATGTATTCCACGCAGGTCTTGTTGACTCAGTATTACAGCAGCAGCCGAGTATATGCACAGAACATAGTGCACGTGTGTTCTATCAACGTGTTCCTACACATGCTTGTGTACATCCTGGGTGTGGGATGCTGACCTGCAGGAGTAGGTGGGCTCCCCCACTTTGAAGACGTGTCCACACAGCTGGGAGGGCTGGCTGCTGTTCTCCAGCCGGGCCAGGGCCAGGGCCGGCTCCTCCCCCAGAAGGTACCATTCCAGGGGGGCCAGGAGCAGCAGGGGCGCCAGCAGGTCCTCACTGCTGGGGTTGAGGTTGGGCCCAAGGCAGTAGATCTTGGGGACGTAGAGAGCGAGGTGCTGGTAGACCTCTTTGTGGAGGTCTGAGGCCTGGAGCCATGCCTGCAGGGGGTTGGTAGTTAGCATGGAGCTATTGTTAGCATGGGGCTATGCTGTGTTCACAGGGAGCTGAAGTTAGCATCGGGCTATGCTGTGTTCACAGGGAGCTGTGGTTAGCATGGGGCTATGCTGTGTTCACAGGCAGCTGTAGTTAGAATGGGGCTATGCTGTGTTCACAGGCAGCTGTAGTTAGCATGGGGCTATGCTGTGTTCACAGGGAGCTGTTGTTAGCATGGAGCTATGCTGTGTTCACAGTTCACAGGCAGCTGTAGTTAGCATGGGGCTATGCTGTGTTCACAGGGAGCTGTTGTTAGCATGGAGCTACGGTGCGTTTACAGGGAACCAGTGAGCAAGAGCATGGGTTGTTAAACCGTGTAAGCTGGTAGGGAATAGGTAAGGTTTACCAAACCCTAGGTACGGTGAGGTCACGTATTGAGGAACCAGACCCTAAACACATATTTGTTTATTTCAAATCAGCAGATAATACATCCTACTCCTAGGGGCCGTTAAGACGCACTTATGCACGCAAATTATAGTCCTTCTGACAGTGCAGCTTTCTCTGCATGACATAATGCGTGGCAGATATCATGTTACTAGCCAGAAAGCTAGCCAGCACCCGTACACAGCAGTGTCCCCCGAGCTATCTATAGCCCCGCGAAGCCTGAGAGGCTAGCTGTTAAAGATGAGACAACCTCCACTCTCAGCTCACCAGGCTGAACCTGGTGATCTGAACCTGGTGCTAGCCTAACCCTACACCCCTAGACTCTCTAACCCTACACCCTGAGACTCTCTAACCCTGCACCCCCAGACTCTCTGACCCTACGCTCCCAAACCAACAGTACATAACGTCAGAGGACCGCGGCCTGGGTGTTATTCTCACCCACCAGGACCAGAGCCACCTGTTAGCGTTATGCTGCGGAGTGCGTCTGCCAACATTGATGTGGCTGCAGATTCCTGCCCTGCATCACGATCCTCTTAGCTAAGCCTGATTAGCTACGGTGACGTCCCCGATAACACGAACTGCCGCAGAGTATCGAGGGTTTCCAAAGGAACCTGCTGCTGTCTGGCTCAGGTGAGGTCCTCATTGAGCCAGCAGGTGGTTCTACTGCTGAACAGTTTGTCCCTAAAACTGGAACGGAGGAAAGGGACTTATGTGCTACTGACAGAATGTCCTGTTTCCAGCCCAACGTGGAGAAATGCAACACTGGCACCTGTATGTTGTCATTTCTATTCAGATTTGAATTAAACCTAAATATTCGTGCTAATTGACAGTTGGTCATAGTAATGCACAACTCTGATACAAATGTAATGCATCTAAAATATTGTAACATGTCACTCGACATGAACTATGATATACGGTCAAGTGAGGCTGGTAAGGCAATATTATACTTCTATATTTAAATTAACCTTTTTGTAAAAATGGCCTCGGTGCTTCCAATAGGACGGGATAAACCGGTGGGTCTGCTCTGCTGTCTGACAAACAATACAAGAGACAACCAATTCCTACCACAGGAATGGTATTGGCATTCCTGTATGACAACAACAATAACAACAACAACAACAACAACAACAGATGAAGAGCTGGATCACATGATCAGCCTGCATGCGGAGCAGGCCCGAGAGGCGCTGCAGAGACTAGCAGCACGACGCTGCAGAGACTAGTCTCTGAGAGTCTCTGTCTAGAGACTAGACGCTGCAGAGACTAACAACAACCAATCAGTCAAATGTTGGGGCATCAAAAGTCCCTCATTGACAATCATCTCACCTGGATGTTGTTGTCAACCAGCCTGGTTAGCAGTTCACAACAACCTATCAGTCAAACGTTGGGGCATCAAAAGTCCCTCACTGACATCATCTCACCTGGATGTTGTTGTCATACAGCCTGGTTAGCACGGAGCTAACGCTAGCCTACCAGATGTTATCATATAGCCTTGTTAGCCCGGAGCTAACGCTAGTACACCTGATGTTATTATATAGCCCTGTTTATCACAGAGTTAACGCTAGTCTACCAGATGTTATCGTACAGCCTTGTTAGCACGGAGCTAACGCTAGTACAACAGATGTTGTCATGTAGCCTTGTTAGCAAGGAGCTAACGCTAGTTTTCCAGATGCTGTAATGTAGCCTTGTTAGCACGGAGCTAATAATGGCCTATCAGATGCTGTCATGTAGCATTGTAAGCACGGAACTAGCCTAGCCTACCAGATGTTGTCCTGTAGTCTCATTAGCCAGGAACTAGCCTAGCCTACCAGATGTTGTCATGTAGCCTTGTAAGCACGGAACTATCCTAGCCTAGCTACCGAGGCCGGGCAGCTCCGCTGAGAAAACAACAACTCGCCCAACAGAAATGTTGTCGCGTTAATCGGTTTAAAACAGCCCGACCACCCTGCCAGGCTGGCGGGGAGAGGGCTGCAGCGCGGGGAGGCGACTGTCGCTTACCGAGGCGGTGTCTTTGGCTGAGAAACGGAGGAACTCGGAACATATCGCAGAAGAGACTTCTCGGTCCGACTCGGCTGTAGCCATCTTCCACTGCCTCCTCCTCCTCCTCCTCCCGTCGGGTCTTAGGAACCGGAAACCGATGAGCAGACCAGCTGATCAGTACTTTACTATTACTACTTTATTAATGTGTAAGATACAATATTTTGCACATCTCTCTCTCTCTCTCTCTCTCTCTCTCTCTCTCTCTCTCTCTCTCTCTCTCTCTCTCTCTGTATCTATATATATATATATATATCTATATATATATATATATATATATATATATATATATATATATATATATATATATATATATATATATATATATATATATATATATATATATATCAATATCTCTCTCTCTCTCTCTCTCTCTCCACTCTCTCCACTCTCTCCTCTCTATATATTTATATTATTATATTGAAGTAATTACTGTTTGGGCATTTTCAAGTAAACATTTATTAAATCCAACACACAAAAAAATACATGCATCGGAATTATACGTCTTTCAATCATTTAATGTATGCATCAAAATATTTTTTGGTAAATATATTTCTCGCTGCACAAGGATTGAAACTGTTATCAAGCATAAATAATTTGGATTGATGAAGTCCTGGCTCTGGTGCAGTCCTTGTTTAGTCCTCAGGGATAGACCCGGTGTTATAGACACATTCCACCTGTCATACACACATTCTACCTGTTAGAGATACATTCAACCTGTGTAAGTCTACCTGTGTAAGTCTACCTGTGTTAGAGTTTAAGTCTACCTGTGTTAGAGGCAGAGTCTACCTGTGTTAGAGGTAAACGTCTACCTGTGTAAATCTACCTGCGTTAGAGGTAAGTTCTACCTGTGTAAGTCTACCTGTGTTAGTGGTAGAGTCTACCTGTGTTAAAGGTAAAGTCTATCTGTGTTAGAGGTAAAGTCTACCTGTGTTGGAGGTAGAGTCTACCTGTGTAAATCTACCTGTGTTAGAGGTAGAGTCTACCTGTGTAAATCTACCTGTGTTAGAGGTAGAGTCTACCTGTGTTAGAGGTAAAGTCTACGTGTGTTAGAGGCCCCTCTCCCATCACAGAATGTGGTTCTCCAGATGTTGACCTCCAGAACTACCCCCAGGATTCTAAACCGACAGAACACAGAACAGAACAACACATCTTTCAGCTCCAGGTCTGCTATTGATTCCAGTCACTCAAGCACTCTCCACGTTGGATTACGAGGATGATGAGGATGGAATGAGTTCAGGTGTAGCAGTGACATCATCCGAGCCTGGTTCCTCCAATCCACCTGGACCGGCTCCGGTCCGGACCAGGTGGTCCAGGAGGGCCCGGATCTCGTTCAGCTGGGCCCTGACGGACTGCAGCTCCTGGTTCTGCTGGGTCTGGGACTCCTGGAGCCGAGCGAGGACCGTCTCCCCGGGCTGGTCCTGAGAGGAACCACTGGACCTCCTGCTGCTACTGGGCCACGGGGGGGGGGGGGGGGATAGGAGGCGGGAGAGGAGGTAGAAGAGGGGGAGGAGGGAGAGGAGGTAGAGGAGGGGGAGGAGGGAGAAGAGGGAGAGGAGGGAGTGGAGGAGGGGGAGGAAGAGGAGGAGGAGGAGGGGGAGGAGGGAGAGGAGGAGGAGGAGGGAGAGGAGGGGGAGGAGAGAGAGGAGGGGGAGGAGGGAGAGGAGGGAGAGGAGGAGGAGTTCAAGTTCGGAGGAGGAGGGGTTCAAGTTTGAAATAAGCACAAAAATATAATTCCGTAACCTTTAGTGAATAAGTATTTCATTTGACATAAGAATTGGGACTTTGTAAGCTACACATAAATACACATCACTTTGGAGACGAACCCCGCACGCAGAAATTCAAGACTTAGACGCTACCTCCACTCTACCACTCTCTCACGGAGACACACTGCGCAACATTAATCATTGCCTACATAAGGTCCAACAAGGACGTTCAAATAGTGAATACCCTCTGATGAGAACCTGTATCTCTCATAAAGAATATTCTAAAGCAATGCCAAGGGATCGAATCGGTCCCGAAAGACCCTCTGTCAACAGAGAGATCCCTGTATGGGCTCCGAGGTCAAAGGGAACACCCACAAATGGTGACGACATTGTCAAATGAGGGGCTAGGAAGCTGCGTAGCTGATCTAACACGATAGACTTGGCTGATAACCTGCTCCCAACCAGGTTTGGTTGACAGCATAAGTCACCATGGTGGTACAGCGATACTAAAAGAGAGCGACTTTCGTGTCACAGCTAACCCAGGCTTTGAGCGCAACACACTTCGCTAACCCACTAATCGAGGTTCGTAGTAAACCCCACAAGTCTCACTTTACCTGAACCTCAGTCTGGTGGTCCGGCCTTTACCTGGGGTTCTGCTGAGTTTGCTTCTGGTTCTGATGGGTCTGCTTCTGGTTCTGCTGGCTCTCCTGGGTCTGACCGGTATGCCTCTGGTTCCTTGTCTGCCTTTGGTTCTGCTCTGGAGTGTCGCTATTCGTTTTCTGGATCTCCAGGAACTCATCCAGGCTCTCCTACAGAACCCACACATTGTTACTAACACATCTACATACTGATTCACACCTCACACACACCCATGCACAAACACACTCACAAACACATTTACACAATAGACACACACATACACCAACGTACGCCCTCACAGACAGACAGACAGACAGACAGACAGACAGACAGACAGACTGACTGACTGACTGACAGCAGCACCTTGAAGGTGGAGGCGAGGCTGGTCATCTGCTGGTGCTGGACGGCGTCGGTGTTGAGGTCGTGGTCGTAGCACTCCGCCAGCGGCGCACAGTGGACCTGGATGTGACGGTGGTCATAGAAACGGCGCAGGAAGGGGATGGTGTCCTCCACCTGCAGGATGATGGCCGCCTGCTGCATGACCGCGTTGGCCTGGGCGTTGTCATATACCCTGACACACAGACAGGTGGTCACACAGACAGGTACTCACACAACCTGACAGACATGTAGTCAGATCCCTGACATACAGACAGGTGGTCAAACACCCTGACAGACAGACAGGTGGTCAAACACCCTGACACACAGACAGGTAATCATACACCCTGACAAACAGACAGGTGGTCACACAGACAGGTAGTCACACACCCTGACACACAGACAGGTAGTAATACACCCTGACACACAGACAGGTGGTCACACAGACAAGTAGTCACACACCCTGACACACAGACAGATAGTCACACACCCCTGACACACAGCCAGGTAGTCACACTCCCTTACAGACCTCGGCAAGGTGTCAGACAGGCAGGTAGACAGACATCTGGAAGATGTCAGACAGACAGGCAGACAGACAGGCAGACAGACAGACCTTTGGAAGGTGTTAGACGGACAGGCAGACAGACGGACAGACCTCTGGAAGGTGTCCGACAGACAGGCAGACAGACCTCTGGAAGGTGTCAGACAGACAGGCAGACAGACCTCTGGAAGGTGTCAGACAGCAGGGCGATGAGCAGGTTCATGCAGAGGATGGAGGACAGGAAGAGGAAGGTTCCACACAGCAGGTGGGCCATGGTGGAGTCCACCGTAACCATGGCGTCGAACTGGTACTCGTCCATCAGTGTCATGCGGTACAGGCTGTAGAGCAGCGTGGAGAAGGTCCGCATGCTCGGCACTGCGTCCTGCCCTGGGGGGGGGGGACGACACCTGTCTCACCTCACTGAGCCAGCAGCCTGTCTCACCTCTCAGAGCCAGTAGAGCATCCCTGTCTCACCTCACTGAGCCAGTAGCCTGTCTCACCTCACAGAGCCAGTAGCACACCTGTCTCACCTCACAGAGCCAGTATAACACACCTGTCTCACCTCGCAGAGCAAGTCAAGCACCTGTCTCACCTCACAGAGCCAGTATAACTCAACTGTCTTTCCTCGCAGAGCCAGCAGCAGACCTGTCTCTTTACCCTTTACCTCCGAAGATGATCCAGAAGGCGCAGGCGTACGGGATGAAGATCTCCACGTACAGGAAGAGGAAACGCATCACGTCGCCCACCACCTCCCCCAGCATCACGATGAAGGGGCCCATCACTCTGGAACGCAGAACACAGGCTGGTGGGCGGTCGTCACGGTAACGTGTCTCAGTCAACACGCTCGTCATATCTACTCATAGTTAAATCGCCCGGCTGATCCTATTGGCCAGCTGCCAACCTCATCTGTTGTTATGATTACCGGACACGTTACAAGGGGAACCCGAGTCCGGGGGGGGCGTGGCCTAGCCAGATGTCCGCCAGAGACACACCAAGACAAGCAGTGACCGATTACACAGGTTACCGTGGATACTCCTGCGTCACAGTTCAGTTTTCAATGCAGAAGGTGTGTGTGTGTGTGTGTGTGTGTGCGTGTGTGTGTACATGGAGCTGCCCAGAGCAACCAGAGACTGCTCCTGGTTATACTGGGAGCCGCCCAGTTGCACCAGGTTGTACTGGGAGCTGCCCAGTTGCAGCCGGCCTTACTTGAATGCTCGGACATGCTTGAGGACGCGCAGCCAGAGGAAGATGATGGTGACTGCGAAGAGGCGGACACTGGAGCTGTGGAAGGGGGCGGAGCCCAGGATGACGTCGGCCAGGTGGATGCCCACCGCCCCCGCCAGCAGGATGTACACCAGCCAATCAAAGATGTTCCTGGAACGCTAGCACCTTAGCATCACAGCTACCTCTCATAACGAAGCAGTGGTCAATGGTTCCTCATTGTGTGTCAGTGCATACGGGTTGGTTTTTGTGCGTGCGTGCGTGTGTGTGTGTACCAGAGATCCTGGAAGTAGGCCCACTTGGTCTGGTGGATCTGTCTGATCTGTTCCTGGAGGAAACTTCTCTCCTTCAAAACACAGATCAACATCTTTTTTAAATAATGCACACCCATGTACATTATTTCTGAAAAAATGCTGTGGAATAAACCAATCAGGATCCAGAGTTAACCCTGCTGTGGTATACACCAATCAGGATCCAGCATTAACCCTGCTGCGGTATGAACCAATCAGGATCCAGCATTAACCCTGCTGTCGTATAAACCAATCAGGATCCAGCATTAACCCTACTGCGGTAAGAAGCAATCAGGCTCCAGAGTTAACCCTGCTGTGGTATTATTAACCAATCAGGCTCCAGAGTTAACCCTGCTTTGGTATTAACCAATCAGGCTCAAGCGCTCGGATCCCAGTGTTCCTAGTAGACGGACCTCGGGCCACATGGGGTGGGAGAGGAGCAGGTCGGAGGAGATGTGGCCCTGGGCCCAGGTCTTCCAGAGGAGCAGCCTCCTCCTGGAGATGAGGATCTCCTTCACCTCCCTCAGCACCTCCTCCGCCAGCAGGAGCAGAGCTACCACCAGGAGCAGCACTCTCCACCAGTCCTACACACACACGCGCACACACACACACACACACACACATGCACACGCACACGCACGCACACGTAGACACACACACACACATTTATATTGAGGTATGTACGTGTGTAGAGGTATATGAATGGTGTATATGTGTGTGTACGCGTGCGTGCGTATGTGAGTAAGTGTGTGTGTGTGTGTGCGTGTGTGTGCGTGCGTGTGTGACCTCCGACCTGAGGCAGGATGTAGGGCTTGGGCGTGTCAGAGATGGAGATGGCCACGGTCGTCCAGGCAACGATAAACAGAATGTTTAGGATGAGGAGCAGCCACGCCCCTAGCCTGGACATGAGTGACAGGTGAGTAAAATGGGTTTAGACCAGGAGGAGAGGAGAGGAGAGGAGGAGGAGGAGGAGAGAGGAGAGGAGGAGGAGGAGAGGGGAAGAGAGAAGAGGAGGAGGAGGAGGAGGAGGAGGAGAGGAGGAGAGGGGGAGAGAGAAGAGTAGGAGGAGGAGGAGGAAGAGGAGGAGGAGGAGGAGGAGGAGAGAGGAGAGAAGGAGGAGAGAGAAGAGGAGGAGGAGGAGGAGGAGAAAGGAGAGGAGGAGAGGGGGAGAGAGAAGAGGAGGAGGAGGAGGAGGAGGAGGAGAGAGGGGGAGGAGAGGGGCAGACCTCCCGTAGAGGTTCCACTTGGTCTGGATCAGTTTGAGGACGACCGGGTGCGTGATGAGCTCCAGACAGCCTTTGCTCACGATCAGCTCCAGCTGGGGCAGGTGGGAGATCAGAGGTCAGACGTCAGAGGTCAGAGATCCGAGGTCCATATCCTGATAGTATCTACATGGAGGTCACCCCTGTTATCCACTTACTGGAGACCGGGGCTCACTGGAGGGCTGCTCTGGGTCTGGGGAGGAGAGGGTACAGCTGAGAGCAGGGCTGGGGTCACGGACTACAGTCACTGAACG
>NC_079426.1:8844003-8856503 GCF_026213295.1 Gadus chalcogrammus
TTAAGTGCAGAGTAGTTGATCCCAGAGCAATCTAGTGTCATCTTGTGTCAAACACGTTTTAAGAAATACGAGTCAAACGTTTAGTGTTTGGATAAAATAAGTTTTATTTTTGAGAGTCTGCGTGGACCAACAACAGGAAGATATTTTAATTGTATTAGTGTTTCTGTGTGTACATGTGTGTGTGGGCTTTCTGTGTAGGGTATGTGTGCGTGTATGGATGGGCGTGTTTGTGTTAAAGCTTTACTGCATTTCTTCAGGCCCTCTTGAGTGACATCGGGTGTGGCTTAAGGGGGTGTGGCTTGGCTTGAATAATTGGTCTTTAATTTGTTACTGTGGCAACAGAAAGCGTCAACATGGACACTGAATCTTAGCTAGAGAATTATACATGAGAGACATTAAATAAAACATATTAGGCTAGGTAACCATGGAAACAAACACTGATTAAGCTAATCACAGCAGGGTTATTATGGGGTAACTGGCGGGGCGGAAGAAGTCAAAGGTCAGCTGCTCCTCCCGTCCTGCTGGTTCCTCAAGAGCCAGGAAGTCACTGATGATAGAGAGAGAGAGAGAGAGAGAGAGAGAGAGAGAGAGAGAGAGAGAGAGAGAGAGAGAGAGAGAGAGAGAGAGAGAGAGAGAGAGAGAGAGAGAGACAAACGCACTATTGCTAATTCATTGATTATCTTTAACAATAGTTATTATTGGAATGAATTAATGTTTTTCATGTTCAAATGCTTTAGTAAGACATAGTGTCGTGCTAATGAATCCCCTCTAATGAGGACAGCTGGAGGTGTAGAGGTGGATGTGTAGAGGTGGAGTTGAGGACAGGTGGAGGTGTTAAGTTGGAGGTGTAGATTTTGAGGTGTAGAGGTGGAGGTGAGGACAGGTGGAGGTGTACCAGTGGTGGTGTTAATGACCCCTAGGAGGCGGTCTGGACTGGTTCGGCTTCTCCCTCCACCTTGGGAGCATCAGCCTACAGACAGACAGACAGACAGACAGACAGACAGACAGACAGACAGACAGACAGACAGACAGACAGACAGACAGACAGTCACAGGGTTAGAAACAGCTCTATTCCAGAGATATGGGTGAATACAGTAGGCGGGTACGTTTGGTGTAAAGCCTCTTGAGGAGAACAGGGAGGAGTTAGTGGTTTGGGCAATGGAGGGGTTAGTTGTTTTGACAGTAGAGGAGGAGTTAGTAGTTTTAAGGTGACAGTAGCGGAGGAGTTAGTAGTTTTAAGGAGACAGTAGAGGAGGAGTTAGTTGTTTGACATTAGAGGAGGAGTTAGTAGTTTTAATGTGAAAGTAGCGGAGGAGTTAGTAGTTTTAAGGTGACAGTAGAGGAGGAATTAGTAGTTTTAAGGTGACAGTAGAGGAGGAGTTAGTTGTTTTAAGGTGACAGTAGAGGAGTTAGTTAGTTGTTTTGTGTCTCTAATACAAGGTTCTAATGAAATAGATCTAAAGTGAGGATCTAATATGAGTTGAGGTTGTAATATGAGTTCATATTGATCGGGTTAGAGAGCTACAGAGTTATTTGGTTCCTTAAAGGCAGTGAATGTGGTCTC
This sequence comes from Gadus chalcogrammus, assembly GCF_026213295.1. NCBI lineage: Eukaryota > Metazoa > Chordata > Actinopteri > Gadiformes > Gadidae > Gadus > Gadus chalcogrammus. The sequence continues at coordinate 8,845,568 of NC_079426.1, forward strand.
CATCATGCCATGCTGTCAGTCCCCTTCCCCAACCAATCAGGCACCTCATCAGCCACTGGTCCCTCCTCCCCCTGATTCCGGCCAATCACCAGCGAGTTGTACAAAAGGAAACAAATATTAAAGAAAACAGCACAACACGGTACAGTTGAATACAGCATATACCTGTAAAGAACAAGTGACCCGTATAGCTAGACAGCTAGCATAGAACTCGCTATAGCTAAACAGCTAGCATAGCTCCAGGTATAGCTAGACAGCTAGCATAGAACCCGCTATAGCTAAACAGCTAGCATAGCTCCAGGTACAGCTAGACAGCTAGCATAGAACCCGCTATAGCTAAACAGCTAGCATAGCTCCAGGTATAGCTAGACAGCTAGCATAGAACCCGCTATAGCTAAACAGCTAGCATAGCTCCAGGTACAGCTAGACAGCTAGCATAGAACCAGATGTTGTGTTCATGTTCATGGTGTGTATCTGGACCGGTCAGGTTGGTTTGATTTGTCAGCGAGAGCTGTCACTCACGGGCTTGACCAATCCGCTAGCCAGTGCGGCCTGCTCCACCCCGTCCACCGTGGCCTGAGCCACCTCATTGGCTCCTGAGACGGCCGAGTCGGCCACCAGGTTAGCCTGCTCGGTGCTCTTCTGGGCCACTGGACAGAGGAGCACAACGATGTACACAACAACACACAACGATGTAGACACCAACACGACAATGTACACAACAACACAACAATGTACACGACAATACACAATGATGTCCGTTACAACGCAACGTACATATAACAAACTAACATATATGGATCTATGAATGTGTGAGTGCGTTCATCCCCTGGTCGTCAGCCAATCAGGAGCAGGCGTGGGGACACCTGGCAGGTGTACCTGTGTTTACGCTAGACGCCAAGCTGTCCTTGGTCTTGTTCCCTGGAAGAGAAGAGCACACCTTTACCTGTCTGCCTGCTGCCTGTCTACCTGCTACCTTTCTACCTAATGCCTGTCTACCTGCTACCTGCCGCCTTTCTACCTGTGACCTGTCTATCAGTCTACCTTTCCGTCTCTACAACACAGCAAACTTATTATTAAATATGGTATGATAATATGCATAATACATACATGCTGTGTGTGTGCATTATATAATAACACACACACACACAAACAGACACACACACACACACACACACACACACACACACACACACACACACACACACACACACACACACACACACACACACACAAACACACACACACACACACACAAAAAAAAACACACACATACACACACCACACAAAAACACACAGCGGACAACAGCAGAGTGTGTAATGGAGCACTCTGGTGTGATGGGACCGGGCCGAGTGCTATACTCCCCCTCCCTCCCTCCCTCCCTCCCTCCCTCCCTCCCTCCCTCCCCTCCCTCTCCCCCTCCCTCCCTCCATCCCTCCCCCTCTCCTCCTATTATATCTCTCTTGATGCATCATCTGTCCTGATTTCCCGTCTGGATCAATAATATTCTACCTGATCTCTTTGATATCAATTATGTATCAGGAATTATGTTCAAACCTCTCATTGTAGCTTCCTCTCTCTCTCTCTCTCTCTCTCTCTCTCTCTCTCTCTCTCTCTCTCTCTCTTTCTCTCCCTCTCCCTCTCTCTCTTTCTCTCCCTCTCCCTCTCCCTCTCTCTCTATATCCCTCTCTCGACCGCATGAAACACACACACACAGACACACACACACACAGACACACACACACACACACACACACACACACACACACACACACACACACACACACACACACACACACACACACACACACACACACACACACACACACACGCATACAAGCACACACACACACACACACACAAACTCATAGCTTTAACTCATGGAAAGACCGCATGAAACAGTATTCGTTGAAATGGACGTATTGTAAAATATTAAGTTACAGAAAAGTAAGAAAAAACATTTTGTATGTGGAGGGATTTGAACCCCCAACCCTGGAGCACACTGACCACTGCAGCATGTCTCCGCCTGCAGACGGTGCAGACAGACAGGGTGGAGACAGACGGCTGCCACCCTGGCCCTAACCCTAACACCAGGGTTCATTGTGGCAATGCATCATAGGAATCATCATGACCTCTCTCCCTCTCCCCCTCTCTCCCCTCCCCCCCCCTCTCTCTCTCTTACCTACAAACAGGACCCCGTCCCGGGTCTTGCTCGCTGCCTCTCCCACGCCCGTCTTGGTTTTCTCGGCGGCCGCGGAGACGCCGTCTTTTGCCGCGGAGAAACCCTTCCTGAACGAGTCCATCTCTCTGGGGGTCTCTGGTCTCTGGTCTCTGGGGGGTTCTGGTCTTAGTACTTGTCCCTCCTGGGTCCTGGGTTCGATGGTCCTGGTCCTGGCCGCTCCGGAGCTTGGGGCTGCTGCTGCTCTAGTTCAGGGTCTGGTTCTGGTTCAGGTCTGGACGGTCTCACAGAGGAGAGGACTGTGTGGTAGAGACCTCTGTGGGCCTGCTTTTAAAGGGAGGGAGAGAGAGGGAGAGAGAGAGAGGGGGGAGGAGGAGGGAGAGAGAGGGAGAGAGAGAGAGAGAGGAGGGGGAGACAGAGAGAGAGAGTGAGAGAGAGAAAGAGGGGGAGGGAGGGGGAGAGAGAGAGAGAGGGGGAGGGAGGGAGGGAGGGAGGGGGAGAGAGAGAGAGAGGGGGAGGGAGGGAGGGAGGGAGGGGGAGAGAGAGAGAGTTATGGGAGAAGGGAGAAGATGTAGAGAAGAGGAGAAAGAGAGGCACGCACACAAACACACACTAGAGGGTGGACTAAAGGTGACGGGAGGAGGAGATGAGAGTGCTTTCTGTCTCTCAATCTGCTCTGACTCAGCTGAAACTCACACACACACACACACACACACACACACACACACGCACGCACACACACACACACACGCACCCTCCTCCTCCCTCCTCTTTAAGCACCGCCCCGTGCTTGGGTTGCTTTTGGGGCGTCGGCCTCGCGGTTGACGCCCATCTATTTCTGGCTCTGTTTCATTTACCAGATCGATGGCAGAATGCTTCCTGACAACCCCCCCCACACACACACACACGCACACACTCACACACACGCACACACACACATACACACACACTCACACACGCACACACACTCACACACGCACACACTCACACAGACGCACACACACACACACACGCACACACTCACACACACGCACACTCATAGGTTGAACTCATGGAACGACCGCAGGAAATCGTATTCATTGATATTGACGCATTGTAAAATATTAAGTGACTGAAAAGTGGACCACACTGACCACTGCAGCACGTCTCCAGCTGCAGACTGTGCAGACAGCCAGGGTGGAGACAGACACCTGCCACCCTGGCCCTCACCCTAACCCCAGGGTTCATTATGGCAATGCATCATGGGAAAACCACCGGGTCCATCCGTGAGTGGGAATGCTAAGGCCTCTCCCCACCGCCCTGTGTAATGTAGCACACACATGCTAATAGCCTTCAGGTTCAAAACCTTCTAATGACAATCAGACAACTGCCCAAAGCAAGCCAAGAAGAGCATTGTTTTAACATTAGTATGCTCTATAAGGGCGTTATTAAGTTGCAATTTTTTCTTTTGAGACATGCAACTGAAGACAGATCTGCATTGCTTGCAGAAAGTTGTCTTCATAATTTATGGTTTTTATATGGTGCGTCAAACAAAAAACCTCCTTGTGTGCCCTAATTCACCCCACCCGCTGGCGTCGACCATCAGTAACACGCCCCCTGGCGTCGACCAGCAGTAACACGCCACCTGGTGACCAGCAGTAACACGCCCCCTGTTGTCCAGCAGTAACACCGCCCCCTGGGGTAGACCAGGAGAAATACCGCCGCCTGGGGTCGACAGGCAGTAACACCGCCCCCTGGCGTCGACCAGCAGTAGTAACTCCTCCTCCTGAGTCTAAATCAGACCCTCAGGGGGAAGGGCGGGCCCTGCCTGTTGCTGATGGGTTAGGACATGGCCGTGTTTGTCTCCCTGTCACCGGCATTCAAATGCTTTACTGGAAGTCTATACATAGGTTTATTATTTGATCAATTACAACAATTACTGACTGATTATTTGGATCAATAACTATTTTCTAGTTCTTAAACGATGGATGGTTGACTTGAGAAAATACATTGAAAGCCTGCAGGTTTGAATATCATTTATTTAGATTATTAATGTAGAATCAGAAATGTGTTTGTGATAGGAAATGTTACTGTTCTATAATTATAAATAATTGCATTTAAAGCCAACTGGACCAATCAACCATCATTATGCGGTAGAAATATTTCATAAAACATGTGATAAAACATGTCATAAAGGCACATCGGAGTGTGAGTGTATATGTGTAAGTGTGCGTGTGTGTGTTCATGTATGTCTTTGTGGGTTCATGTGTGCATGAGTGTGTTCATATTTGTGTGTGTGTGGTCATGTGTGGGTGCGTGAGTTCATGTTTGTGTGGGTGTGTTCATGTTTGACTGCGTGTGTGCGTTTGCGTGGTCAACTTTGGTGTGTTGTGATAGAGGTTATGTTTGTGATGACTTTGACATCATAGCTGCTCATCAGTGGAATGTGTGACGTCATCAGAGGACCAGCGGCCTGTGAGACACATCGAGGTCGCTGGGTCACGCTGCTAAACAAAATAAATCCTTCCAGCCCTCGGAAAAATATTAAAATTCTATAATCAATCACTCATTCATAACTTGATTCAGTCCATGTCTGCAGAGCAGAGAGCAGAGAGCGAACCAACCGGCTACGGCTCTCTCTCTCTCTCTCTCTCTCTCTCTCTCTCTCTCTCTCTCTCGCCCTGCTCAGGAGCTCTTCTTCTTCTTCTTCTGTTCCTCCATGTAGCGGGCGTGGGCGGCAATGATCTCCGTGACAACGGAGGGGTCGTCCAGCGTGGACGTGTCCCCCAGCGCCCCGGCCTGGCCCCCCGGCTCTGTGGCCCCGCCCCCCGGCTCCGTGGCCCCGCCCACCGCCACCGTCCGCAGGATGCGCCGCATGATCTTCCCCGAGCGCGTCTTAGGGAGCCGCTTCACCACCTGGGGACACAGGAGGTCAGGGGTCACGGGGTTGCCAGTCACGGGGTCGCAGGTCAGGGTCAAGAGCGCCATTTGCTGTGTGGGAGAGAGAGAGACAGCGGGAGAAAGAAAAAGAGAGAGAGAGGGAGGGAGGGAGGGGCCTCATCTTACCAGGAAGTGGTCGGGGATGGCGTACTTGGCGATCTTTGTGGCCACCAGGAGTCTGAGTTCCTTCAGGATGACTTCCTGTGTCTGTTCCCCGTCCTTCAGAACCAGGAAGGCGAACGGCACTGGAGCAGCAGGAGGCACATGTCAACAGAACGGAAGAAACACCTGCTCACCCCAGCCCTAGCTAACCCTACCTAGCCCCTGCTAACCCTACCTAGCCCCTACTAACCTTACCCAGCCCTAGCTTACCTTACCTAGTCCCTGCTTACCCTACCTAGCCCTGGCCCCTGCTAACCCCACCTAGCCCTAGCTGCTGCTACCCCTACCTAGCCCTTGCTAACCCCACCTACCCCTAGCCCCTGCTAACCCTACCTAGCCCATGCTAACCCCACCTAGCCCTAGCTAACCCAACCTAGCCCCTGCTAACCCCACCTAGCCCATCTACACCAGCTACCCCTAGCACAGCTATATGTAGAGTTTTCATTAATCATTCAATATATAAGGTTGCCAGATTCCATTAACCTTTAAACTGTTTCTCCTCGTATGGGAGAACACGAGGTTTAGAGGCAGTACAAGTAATGTCTCGCCCTCATGTATGAAACCAGTCAACCAGACAAAGGCAGAGGCAAACAAGGGCACTTAAGAGTCAACTAAGGCCTCAACTAACAGCCCTCTGCGTGGAGCCCCTTATCTCATGTTCAAGTCAGGGCTGGTCTTCTGGTGACTTATTACCTCTCTTTCAGTGATAATAAAGTCTTTATCTTTCCAACTGTTCCTCGTTTTCCAACTGCTATTCCTTCACACGACCACTAGGGGGCAGGAGAGTGCAGAGCATCGGACTGCAGAGAACATCGGACTGCAGACAACTGTCACCAGGACCAGTCAGAACAAGCGGCTTTGATGGAGAATGTAATGCGGAAATTATATTTTCGCATTCTGTTTCTATAACTGCCATTTGTTGTTTATGCCTTTTCGCTGACACCCTTGGGGTGTCAGTCCCCACGCTACAATTGTCAATGATCAAATCAGATAATGTTTACAGAGGAGAGAGTTTCCTGTTTTCTCATCAAGGAGAAGAATGCATAAGGACGGGCACGAGGACGTCTGAAACTACACGTTGGTGAGACCGGCAGAGGCATGATGCTTCGTCAGCCAGTTACTGAGGGGGCCGCCAGGTGTGTCCTCCTGGGGAAAGGACACACCTGGCCGGCCCCAGGTGTGTCCTCCTAGGGAAGGGACACACCTGGCCGGCCCCAGGTGTGTCCTCCTGGGGAAGGGACAAAGCTCCTCCTCACCTTCTCCTTTGATGATGTGTGGCACGCCGATGACCGCCGCCTCTGGAACAGCTGGGTGCTCGTCCTGCACACACACACACACACACACACACACACACACACACACACATGCACACACACACACACACACACACACACACACACACACACACGCACACACACATTAGTTTAGTGTGTGTATGTGTTTGTGTATGTCTGTTTGTGGTTTAGTGCGCAAGCTAGAGTGAGTATGCGTGTGCGTGCGTGTCTGACCAGGGCGTCCTCTATCTCCGCCGTGCCCAGCCGGTGTCCGCTGATGTTGATGACGTCGTCGGTGCGGCCGGTGATCTGGTAGAAGCCGTCCTCAGAGCGCCACGCCCCGTCCCCCGTGAAGTAGTGACCTGAGAGGTCAGAGGTCAGACACACGAACCATCTATCACAAGATACATATATGCAAATATATCTATAGATCTAGAAAGATATTTCATTAATGATTGTATCACCTACCCAGCTAGGTGGAGGACTGTGTCTCTAACCAGGTAACCAGCTAGGTGGAGGACTGTGTCTCTAACCAGGTAACCAGCTAGGTGGAGGACTGTGTCTCTAACCAGCTAGGTGGAGGACTGTGTCTCTAACCAGGTAACCAGCTAGGTGGAGGACTGTGTCTCTAACCAGCTAGGTGAGGACTGTGTCTCTAATCAGGTAACCAGCTAGGTGGAGGACTGTGTCTCTAACCGGGTCACCAGCTAGGTGAGGACTGTGTCTCTAACCAGGTCACCAGCTAGGTGGAGGACTGTGTCTCTAACCGGGTCACCAGCTAGGTGGAGGACTGTGTCTCTAACCAGGTCACCAGCTAGGTGAGGACTGTGTCTCTAACCAGGTCACCAGCTAGGTGGAGGACTGTGTCTCTAACCAGGTCACCAGCTAGGTGGAGGACTGTGTCTCTAACCAGGTCACCAGCTAGGTGAGGACTGTGTCTCTAACCAGGTCACCAGCTAGGTGGAGGACGTGGTTACCTACCGGGGTAGGGTTTGAAGTAGGCGTCCAGGTATCTCTGGTGGTCTCCGTAGATGGTGCGGGCGAGGCCGGGCCACGCCTTCTTTATACACAGAGCACCTCGGACCCCAGGGCCCTGAAGACACTCCCCCTGGAGCCCACACACACACACACACACACACACACACACACACACACACACACACACACACACACACACACACACACACACACACACACACACACACACACACACACACACACACACATAGTGATAGAGTGAGGCAGATAGTGTAATGGACACATCCCGTGTCTCTGACTGCCCTGTGTTGGTATGGGCCATTTCCTTGACCCCCTTGGGGAGGGTCAAGGGTCAAAGGCTCCGACTCAGAAGGCCCGGCCATGTCTCCCTCTGTTACTCACATCAGGTAAGGTAACTTTATTTGTACCCCAGGGTTAGGGTTAAGGTGAGGGGTTGCCCGCCCCCAGTTTGGGCTACCAAACACCAGGCCCCGCCCCCAGTTGGGGCTAACCAACACCTGGCCCCGCCCATAGGTGGTGCTACAAAAAAACCGGCCCCGCTCCCAGGTGGGTCTAAAAGACACCAGGCCCCGCCCCCAGGTGGGGCTAACAGACAGCAGGCCCCGCCCCCAGGCCCCAGGTGGTCTGCACCAGGTGTGTGCTGATGGGGGGTGTCTGGGCAGCTGGGATCAGATCTGGACTCCTGGTTCCTCAATTCCTTCTCTTCACAAACTGCCACTCACCTGTTAGTTCATAGGAGGTGCCGGATCCTATGAAGCCTCCATTGTCCGTGTGTCACCTTGTCTCCTCTCACCTTGTCTCCTCTCCCCTTGTCTCCTGCCCTTTTGTCTCCTTGTATCCTGTCCCCTTGTCTCCTAGTCTCCTCTCACCTTGTCTCCTGTCTCCTAGTCTCCTCTCACCTTGTCTCCTCTCATCTTGTCTCCTGTCTTCTAGTATCCTCTCTCCTAGTCACCTCTCACCTTATCTCCTAGCAAGACGGGCTCCACTCCGTAGAACGGCCTCATGGCCATTGCCGGGACGATAGGGGCTCCGTCCTCCGCGGGATGGGGGGCGATACACACCCCTCCTGTCTCTGGAGGGGGGAGTGGGGGGAGGGTGGGAGGAGAGGAGGGAGAGAGAGAGAGAGAGAGAGAGAGAGAGGGAGAGGGGGAGAAAGAGAAGGGGGGGAGAGAAAATGTGTTAAATGTAAAAGGTTTGTAAAAGTCACACACACACACACACACACACACACACACACACACACACACACACACACACACACACACACACACACACACACACACACACACACACAGAAAGACTGACAGACAGACTAGCAGACCGACAGACGGTCTCCTCGTCAACATCCGGAGGGTCAGTGATATTTAGTGAACCATCAGGGTGCGACCTGCTGTAATAACCGCCTGGCCACTAGGGGGCGGTGTGGTGGGTCAAACCACACTAAGGGCCCTATCTTGCATCCGGCCCAATTTACTTAATCACTGGCGCATGTGTCGTTGCTAGTTTGCAACTGTCACAGAGCGTTCTTTTCCCTCCTGCGCCACGCGTCAGGAAATTAGGGAATGATCTTGCGCCCCAAGGGGCGGCTCGGCGAAAGGAGGAGGCGTGTTCTGGCGCAAACGTTCCCTGGTTCTATCTTGCAGTTTCAGAAACCACTTGCGCCACAAACCAGGACATAACTGGTTTAAAGTCAGTGGCGCGTTGTTAAGATGATATTTTAAGGGCGCATGCATAATGTTGCTTGTGCACCTCGCGCATACACTTTGCCTCTCTCATCTACCTAGCCACACATTCTTGGATTTTTTTTTGGGAAAGAACAGCTGATACAGCGGTAATAATTTGTACTTTTAAATCAATGCATCTGCAAACACCGTAAAGCAAACACATATTTTCTTGACACAGACATCGTGTACATGCCCATAACTTTTAGGATTTATGAGTATTTGATCTCGAGAAAACATTGTTTTACCGCGAGTGAGTGTTAAAAAGAATGAATGAATGCGGGCGCGCGTGTGTGCGTCCATCTGTAAACTAAACACGTAACGCATAATGCAGTCCAGGGCAATGTATATTAACGGGGGGACACATGCATATTAGGAACACAAGCGCTTACGTCCCCGGTGGAAATCAGGCTAGTGTTGTTGTTGTTGCTAGCTAGCGCCGCCGCTTAGCATGTACTTCACAACTCTATTGTCCACTCGAGGCTTAAAAATGAACAGCGACATAATCGATAAGGGCACGTTGCCGCATCGATGCAGAATCGTGCATGCCCCGCATTGCGATGCATCGCCGAATCGATTATTGTTGTCTGTCTGTCTGTCTGTCTGTCTGTCTGTCTGTCTGTCTGTCTGTCAGTCTGTCTTATTGTTCGCGCTGGTAAATAAGCGACATCGCCGTAGAACCGCCCACAAAGCTACTTGCGCTTGCCGCTTCTCACTTGCGTTTCAGACCGTTAAAATAGGGCCCTGACACTTTAACATTTAAACAATCTTAACACTAACACTTTAACACTTTATCACTTCAACACCAGAGGTCCAGAGGGACAAGGTCGGAAAGATAACAACTTTATTATCACTTCAGAACAGAAGTAATAACAAAACCTGTGTTGGTTTGACAAACACAGACCTGGAGTCAGGCTTCAGGTTCTAATCCCCCACGGTATGGCTCCGCCCATTGACCAATCACAGGCTTCAGGTTCTATTCCCCCAAGGTATAGCTCAGCCCACTGACCAATCACAGGCTTCAGGTTCTATTCCCCCAAAGTGTAGCTCCCCATACATGCACTGACCAATCACAGCCCTGGCAAGTTATAGAGCCAGGTGTTCAGAGGTTTATGGTTTATGGCTTTAGGGGCCAGTTTACAGGTCAGCTCAGTCAACACATGCTGTGAATGAGTGACAGGTGGATGAGTGACAGGTGAATGAGTGACAGGTGATGTCCCTCAGGATGTAATGAGTGAGACCGTACCTTGGTGGGACCGTACCTTAGTGAGACCGTACCTAATGGTGCGTTTACACCGGCGGGTGCGTGTCGGTTCGGCATGAATAGGTGCGGAACGGTTTGCGATTCCACCGCCAAAAGTGGGCGGGGTCCGGACTTAGCCTTGATTAGCCGCACACATCTCTCAGTAGGCCTACTCCTCCGTTGGGGTAGAAAGCGGTATGTAGAGGTACTAACTAGTTCGAGCTACACAGTTGACAGAATCTGCACTTTTGTGCGACAGGGGGATAATATCAAACCAACACAGTTCCCGCAAGGTATTTCTGGACGACTGTGAAAGCTTTGTTTATTGAAGAAAATGTTGCACAAAAGTTTGCCGTCTTTCTTGGCGTCCTACATTGTTTTTTCTTTGTTCATTGTTTTGCGTTCTACTTTTTCCTTGGATTTATTAGCAGGCTACACTGT
>NC_079426.1:8861503-8879003 GCF_026213295.1 Gadus chalcogrammus
TACAATGGGCTGAGGACGGAGCTAACTAAATCAGCACCACCTTACACCGGGCTGAGGACAGGAGAACTACGTCACCACACCCTTACACTAGGCTGAGGACGGAGTTAACTACGTCACCACCACCTTACACTAGGCTGAGGACTGAGTTTACCTACGTCACCAAGACCTTACACTGGGCTGAAGAAGGAGTAAACTACGTCACCACCACCTTACACTCGGCTGGGGACGGAGTTAACTACGTCACCACCACCTTACACAGGGCTGAGGACAGGAAAACTATGTCAGCACCACCTTACAATGGGCTGAGGACGGAGCTAACTACGTCACCACCACCTTACACAGGGCTGAGGACAGGAAAACTACGTCACCACCACCTTACACTGGGCTGAGGATGGAGTTAACTACGTCACCACCACCTTACACAGGGCTGAGGATAGGAAAACTATGTCAGCACCACCTTACAATGGGCTGAGGACAGGAAAACTATGTCAGCACCACCTTACAATGGGCTGAGGACGGAGCTAACTAAATCAGCACCACCTTACACGGGGCTGAGGACGGAGCTCACTACGTCACAATCACCTCACACTGGGCTGAAGACGGAGTTAACAGCACCACCACTGAGGACAGAGTTAATCTACGTCAGCACCACCTTACACTGGGCTGGGGACAGGAAATCAAAAAAATAATAACAGACAGAGTCCTGCTGGTGAGCTGAATTGTTCCCAGTGCAGGGCCTTTGTTCCCACTTCCTCGTTTCGGACTCATTGTTATCTCCATGGAAACAGAGCCCATGTTTGTGTGTAAACAGGTGAACGTCGGTCAGGCGTCATGTGACTTCTGCCAATCTGACCTTGAGGTGTTGTGGTTGGAGCCAGAGAGGGACATGAATAATGTCTTAACGTCTTACCAGCGATGTTGCGTGACGTCACATCAGTTGGTGTTTGAAGCGAGATCCAAAACAAACAGAGCCAGCTCGCCCCTTCCGGCGCAGCCTGGGCATCGGATTTAAAATCTTTTAGTTATTTTATTTCTTTCCATCTTTCCATAGCCTTCCCAAAACGTATTCTCGTCTTGGAAAATACATGTTGATAATCCCTCACCCTCCTGCACTTCGCGTGCACTGGTGCAAAACCCCACAACACACCCCTTGTCAGTGGTTGGTTGGAATACTATTTATTTTTGTTTAGAGTGGTTGGGAGTACCATCTGTTTTTCTGTACGATCTCGGAGCATAGGCTGCCTACAGAGACACGTTTTTTTGACGGCCTGCTTATGGGGCGGGCAGCTAGCGGATCGTGAGGAAAGATAAGATGAATGTGATAATTTACGTTTCGACCTAGCATCGCTGATACAACCTTTGAACGTACAGATTAGGGTTAGCTTTCTTCTGAGCATTCTGAAGCTTTATTGACAAACACTCCTTTCATGATCCCCTCCGACTGGGTCCCTATCTGGGGGGGGGGAGGGCGGGGGGTCTTTAGCTTCCACAAGAGGCTCAAGACTCACTTGTTCAAAGTTCACCTAGACTTTGTATAGCCTGCCCCCTTACTTCCCCATACCCCCACACCCCTCTTACGCTCTTATTGTGTGTTATGTACGTCCTGGTACATAGAAACAGTGCTTAGCTATCTTGGTTCTATGAACGTCCTTACTGTACCGACAGAAATATATCGTACTTTCTCTTTCCTCTGACGAATGTACTTATTGTAAGTCGCTCTGGATAAAAACGCTCTCAATGTAAACTGTCCCGACTCTTTTGGGTCCCGGCCCTCCAGGTGAGGACCCTGCTGTGGGGGGGGGGGCTGCGTTCTCACCGTCCTGGATGCGGCCCGCCAGCGCCTCGGAGCTGAAGCCGGCGAATACCACGGTGTGGACCGCCCCGATGCGGGCGCACGCCAACATGGCCGCCACCGCCAGTGGGGACACGGGCATGTAGATGGCCACCCGGTCGCCCTTCAGGACCCCGTGGCTCCTCAGCGCGTTGGCCAATCGGCAGGTGGATTCAAGCAGCTCCCTGGAGGCGGAGGGGAGGAGTCAGCACCACACTCTGACAGAGAAGAGGAGTCAGCACCGCACTCTGACAGAGAGGGGAGGAGTCAGCACCACACTCTGACAGAGAGGGGAGGAGTCAGCACCACACTCTGACAGAGAGGGGAGGAGTCAGCACCACACTCTGACAGAGAAGAGGAGTCAGCACCGCACTCTGACAGAGAGGGGAGGAGTCAGCACCACACTCTGACAGAGAGGGGAGGAGTCAGCACCACACTCTGACGGAGAGGGGAGGAGTCAGCACCACACTCTGACAGAGAGGGGAGGAGTCAGCACCACACTCTGACAGAGAGGGGAGGAGTCAGCACCACACTGACAGAGAGGGGAGGAGTCAGCACCGCACTCTGACAGAGAGGGGAGGAGTCAGCTCCGCACTCTGACAGAGAGGGGAGGAGTCAGCACCGAACTCTGACAGAGAGGGGAGGAGTCAGCACTGCACTCTGACAGAGAGGGGAGGAGTCAGCACTGAACTCTGACAGAGAGGGGAGGAGTCAGCACCGCACTCTGACAGAGAGGGGAGGAGTCAGCACCGCACTCTGACAGAGAGGGGAGGAGTCAGCACCACACTCTGACAGAGAGGGGAGGAGTCATCACCCCTCTCTGACAGAGAGAGGAGGAGTCAGCACCGCACTCTGACAGATAGGCCTTTCACACCAAAAATAACCAAGAGCCAATTCCGGGCTGGTGCTAGGACCAGTTCAAAACTGGTTCCAGCCTTATCCCAGTTATGAACCAGTTGGTTTCACACCGGACAGAGCCAGCCATGGAGCCGGCAAGAGCAAGTCATCACGTCACTGCAAACGGCTGCAGCTGCTCGAAGATAGCCTTTGTCCGGGTTGCTCCCTCTAACTTGTTCTGGACCTCGGAAGAAGACCAGAATCCAAGGAGACAGTTTGTCTCCCCCACGGTCCACTGCGTTTTCGTCTTCACGTCCATTGTTTACTTCAGTGTTTTTAAAAATGCCTGTCTTCGTTGGTCTTCCTGTTTATGAAGGTATGGATAACCCCGCCCCCTGCCCCTGGCGTAAAGGCAGTTCTCGTTCTAGCCCAGCTCAATCCTGGGGTTGGAGTTGAACCGGTTTTTACAGGCTGGAGCAAGTTCTCTGGCGTTGTGAAACCAAAACACTGGCTCTAGCTCCGAACTAGCCCGGAACGGGCTCAGATTTTGCGGCGGTGTGAAAGGCCGAATGGCGTTTCCACTGCAGGGTGCGGTATGGTTCGGTTCGCAAAGGTGTGCTACGGATTGCGTTTCCATCGCCAAAAGTGGGCGTGACCCGGACTGAGCCGTACTAGTTTTTCCCTCGTCTTCAGTACTCCTCCGTTGGGGTACTGAGACGCCTGAAAGGGTGCCGGAAAATTCGGGCTGCACACCCCCTCCGTTGATTGGTCGACAGAATCGTCACTTCCGGGCGACGTGGGGGAAAAAACAAACAAACAGTAGCCTCCTTGATTAACTGCCATATGAAAAGCATAAAGGCGCAATACCGCCCCCTCCCCACCGGACTTAGGCGAACCGAACCGTAACGCACCCTGAAGTGGAAATGCGGCATAAGAGAGGGAGCAGTACTAGATGTTATTAAGCTGCTCTATTAAAGAGCAGTACTAGATGTTATTAAGCTGCTCTATTAAAGAGCAGTACTAGATGTTATTAAGCTGCTGTATTAAAGAGCAGTACTAGATGTTATTAAGCTGCTCTATTAAAGAGCAGTACTAGAGGTTATTAAGCTGCTGTATTAAAGAGCAGTAGTAGATGTTATTAAGCTGCTCTATTAAAGAGCAGTACTAGATGTTATTAAGCTGCTGTATTAAAGAGCAGTACTAGATGTTATTAAGCTGCTGTATTAAAGAGCAGTACTAGATGTTATTAAGCTGCTGTATTAAAGAGCAGTACTAGATGTTATTAAGCTGCTCTATTAAAGAGCAGTACTAGATGTTATTAAGCTGCTGTATTAAAGAGCAGTACTAGATGTTATACTAAAGCCCCCCCAGCAGTGTGAGCAGCAGCTGGGGTCTGGGGAGTACGTCTGCAGCTGTTTCTTGAGGGGAGAATGTAAACGATGTGAAGCTCCAGAACTTTCCACACATTCCTGCTGCGTTCAGAGGATGAGTGGAAAACCAGACAGCCGGTAGCTCCTTGGCTACCACCAGAGGCATGGACCACTGATACTGTCTCGTTCTAGGAAGATCCTTAGGACCAATCCCAATCCCACCCCTTCCCCCTCCCCCTCCCCCTTGTTTTTGCGCGTGCATGTGAGGGATAGGGCTGTCTCAATACTCATTTGGGTTAAGGGCTAGGGCCAAGACGTAGGGCTACGTAGCCCTTGAAATGAAGCTTCCGAAGGACCACACTTGAAACAGAGTACTTTGAGGAAATGCCCGCCGGCAAATTTGGCAGCAGTCATGAATCCTTACTAGTAGTTGTTATTATTAACTCACAGACTCATGCTGTGAAGATGACCTCTTTTGACGTAGCAGTCCGCTAGTGTCAAGCGATGATGACGTGACGGTTATGGAGGGTTGTCTCATTTCTCTCATTACTAACGTTCTTATCCCCTCTGTATTTAGGGGCAAGGGGAAGACTCAGACAAGGTGGAGGGGGAAGGGGTGGAAATGGTTTTGGCTCTTTACTGTACCCACAGTGATATATTGTTGTTTTTCTTTCTCTGACAAATGTACTTATTGTAGGTGGCCTTGAATAAAAGCGTCTGCACAGAGACAGAGACAGAGGTCTTGGAGCTGACAGCTGGGTGGTGTGGTGGAGGTGGAGACACTCGTGAGAGGTCAGAAGGTCAGGGTTATTCGACATGCGTCTGTTAACTGGGGGGCGGTTGCTGGTCATTCTGCAGACGCTGGGTGAGTTTGGAGCGGTTCTAATAATAAATAATAGTATAAACTAATATATACTTATATATAATAGTATAGAATAATTTACAATAACATATAATATTATATAATAATGTATCATAATATATAATAGTATAATCATGGATCATGTTACAGTCCTACCTGTATTTAACTTACACCTTTAATAATACAATTAAACAATAACATGATAATAATATATGAATAATAATTTAATACCAAATAAGGGTCATGTTAGGGTCCTACCTTTGGTTATAATATAACATATAATACTATATAAGCGGTTGTGTTTAATCCTGTAGATTATAATATAATACTATAAAGGGGTTGTGTTACAGGTTATAATAATATGTAACACTATATAAGGGATCGTGTTACCTATCGGTTATAAGATAATATATATAGCCATATAAAGGTCGTGTTACCTATAGGTCACCTTCACCTCGGTTCCAGGTTCATCTCGCTCCCAGATCAGAGCGACTCGCTCTGGATGAGTCTGCGCGTGCACGTCCAGGCAGTTCACTGTCTCATACACACATGCACACACACGCGCACACGCATACAAACACGCACATGTAACGCACTTACGCGCGCGCGCACGCACGCACGCACGCACGCACGCACACACACACACACACACACACACACACACACACACACACACACACACACACACACACACACACACACACACACACACACACACACACAGGTTGAGATAGTTAGATTCAGTCTGTGACCATGATGCGGATGTTGCCTCGGAATGCGCGCGGGGTAACAAAACGTTTCAGCTTCGTGTCTGAGAGTAGGGAAGTTCGGAACTGTTTGTTTATCTATCTGGTCTATCTATCGAATCTAATGCATGCCTTCAGCGGGGTCACTAGAGCAAAACCTTTGGATGGTTCAACGACCAGCCATGCCTACCGGACACGTTGAGCCGTCCTCCCAGGAACCATCGCACCTGACCCTTGTCGAGGTCGCAGTCCTGGACACGTTCGAAGGGCTTCGTCCAGCTCAGCCTTTCCTGTGCGATGGAGCCCCAGAAAGTGTCCGGGTCTTCCCGGGACATCTGCTGCAGCTCCGGGTAGGAGAGCCCCGCGAGCCGAGCGCTCAAGGTCGGCGTGAAGCACTCGCTATCCCCGTGGCGGGGCGCGCTGCTGCAGATCGCCCTCCCGCCGCTCCTCAGCGGCAACCAGACCGGGGCGGGGAGCCTCAATCGGAGCACAGAGCCTCTCCTGAGGACCGCAGCCATGGTCGAGCACCGCCGACCCCCTGGTGTCCCGTCGTCTGGTCGGCCAGATGGACGTCGCTGCAGACGACGATGGGGACGATGGGTGCCTGGCTGTACGAGCTGGTGGAGCCTGGAGGAATTGAAGGAGAGGTTGGAGCGCTCTGTTGTGTCATCAGACGTCTCAGGGTGCGGGTGTGCGTGCGTATGAGTGTGTGTGTGTTTGTGTGTGCGGGGTCGGTGAGCACAAAGGCCTACAGAGTTACAGCCAGGGACCAGGAATATCAGTTAAACACCATCTAGTAGGCTACCCAAAGAGGACCGAGAACACCGCTACTAGAAGGTCACACTGTGAGCGACAGCCCTACTCTATCTGTAGAAATACTAAGTCTGATAAAGAAAGTTGAAAGTAGTCGTGGAGGTTGTAATGGCCTGGGTCAGGTCTGCAGCGCCCCCGTGTGGATCAGAGGGGAAGACAGGTTTATATGAAAGAGGAATTGTCTCCGGAATGGGGTCACTCGCCTGTAGAAAGACATTATTGACAATTTTATAATAAAATCGTGTCATAATATAAACGGTATGCGCGGTTTTACTGAATACAATTCAAATGAGTCATTAAACCTTATTACGCTAATTAGGCCTGGAAATAACAAGACGGTTTAAATATATTTTATGTCAGAGAATGTCAGGACTACTTGATCAAGCAATATATTGACGTAATGGGATAATGCTGCCGACTAGGGGCGTGAGTGGAGTACTGTAAAAATAATGCAAAAAAATAATCCAAAAAATTAAATCTTTATCTCCCAACCGGATTAGCGCTAAAACACGATGACGTGTCGAGCAGTGGAGAACCTGGGTAAACACTTCTCCTCCACCAGGATTAGTTCACGCTCTTGTTTTCAAGACCAAACAGCATCAAAACTAGGCTACTGTCTGGATTAGACACACACACACACACACACACACACACACACACACACACACACACACACACACACACACACACACACACACACACACACACACACACACACACACACACACACACACACACACACACACACACACACACACACACACACACACACACACACACACACAAAGCCATGTAATTATAATAACTAATTATAACTATAATTAATAATTAGGTATATAGTAGGAATAATAACACAAATAAATAATTATTAAATGTTATTCATTATTGATAATGTGCTTGAAATGTGTTTTTAATGCTGCAGGATGGATTCTACATAAACCCATTACAGAAGCTCAATCATGAAATGAATAATAGATCAACATGTTTGTCCCGTGGTCTGAAACAAAAGATGAACCGCGTCACCTCCTCATCACATCCTCCTCCTCATCACATCCTCCTCCTCCTCCTCATCATCACCTCCTCCTCTTCCTCCTCATCACCTCCTCCTCATCACCTCCACCTCCTCATCACCTCCTCCTCCTCATCACATCCTCCTCCTCCTCCTCATCATCACCTCCTCCTCCTCACACCACCTCCTCCTCCTCATCACCTCCTCCTAATCACATCCTCCTCCTCCTCCTCCTCCTCACCACCTCCTCCTCCTCATCACATCCTCCTCCTCCTCACCACCTCCTCCTCCTCATCACCTCCTCCTCATCACCTCCTCCTCATCATCAACTCCTCCTCCTCATGACCCCCCCCTCATCACCTCCCCCGCCTCCTCCTCTTCCTCTTCATCACCTCCTCCTCCTCATCATCAACTCCTCCTCCTCATGACCTTCCCCTCATCACCGCCTCCTCCTCTTCCTCTTCATCACCTCCTCCTCCTCATCACCTCCTCATCACGTCCTCCTCCTCATTAACATGAATAGTCTGCAGAAGAGACTGCATTAACGGGGCTTTTGTTTTGAACATACATTCTGGAGTTACAGACAGTGTGTGGTTTGTAAATACCTTGCCAACCAGACACTTTCAGGCCTACAGCCTAAAGCTCTTCACGAGCTGCAGATCTTTATAGAAATGTACCTCGGCACTTGTTGATTCTCTGATCATCCTAACTTTGTATTTGACACTCTTTCCTCTGCCTGTTTTTCTAGGATTCCTCCTCGGTGAAGGAGGAATCCTTCACAGCCTGTCGCTCCTCCCCACTGAGGCTAAAGAGCCGCTCATCAACAGATTACCGTGGCGCTCGCAACGTTTTCCCTCTGGAAAAACATTCTGGGTGGTTTTGGACACATCATCCGTGTTCGGACAACAATATGAGATTAGAGAGAAGATCAGAGGGATTAGAAGAGGCCGCGGCGAGGAGGAGCAGCAATTACGTGATTAAGAAGCCATTAGCCGGGGCTGGACGTGATTAGGGCCGCCATCAGCGTCTTCCTTAAAACACGTATTATACATGTTAATATCTCCTCTTAAGAGCCGCCGGAGAGCAGGCCATTAACGCCTCCTGCCCAGGGAGAGATGAGCTGGACGGTCGTCATGGAGACACTCTCCTCCTGTCACGCCCAGAGACAGTTCAGTTCAGTTCAAACGTCTGCGGCCCCCCACCCACGGACCCTGCTGACAGGACAGGTAGAGGGGTCTTCTACATCAGGACGTTTAGCAGATGCTTTTATCCCAAGCGACTTACAATAAGTACATTTGTCAGAAGAAGGAGTGTCTGAGTGTGTTAGAGTGTGTTAGAGAGTGTTAGAGAGTGTTTAAGAGTGTGTTAGAGATGTGTGAGAGAGGTGACCAGGGGGTTCTGGAAGGTTCTGGGGACCCTGACCTGTTGGGGGTTAGGGTTAGGGTCCAGCCTTCTCCACCAAACGCTGTTCCCTTGGCAGGTCCATTCAAACTTGGGTTCCTTGCACAGTGTAGGCTACAACATTTTCAACACACCTTAATAGTATTAAGCAAACAATCGACTTTTCTGTTCTGAATGAGATTCCATCGTCGAGGAGATGATAATTGATGACAGGCCAATCGGTTGGCTATGTAGTGTGTAAGATTGCATTATCATTTCGCTGTCAACGTAAAGGAGCCTTTACTTTGAAGGAACCCTCTGCCGTGTATTTGCAAACGGTTCCAGCCTCTTATCTTTGGTCCAGCTGTGGCTCCTCAGATAAACTGTAGACCCCTACTTCACGTCGACTATCATATCCTCTGCAAGTGCTTTCATTATAGCGACAACTTGTGCTTGTAGCACAGCTGTAAACTGATCATTTTAGCGTCAAGGATGATAGCCTATTTCAGACCGGAAGTGTAAGCAAAACCGGAACAACCGAGAATGTAAACCAGAGCTCCGAGGGCTGTTGCTGGTGGTGAAATCAATGTGTGACCCTTGTGTGGAAATTTTAAATGTTGAACCCAAAATGTCGTTTTGACTCAAAGATGTATCTTCATTTTGTAAATTGGCTCTTTGAACAAACATTTCAGCATCTTGTGTGAGTATAGTGTTGAGTATAAGTATCTTTATGTCTCTCTATCTTTAGGGTTACCTTCTCTCTCTGTTAACTTCTTTTAATCTGGAGTTAGCCTATATTTAATATGTTAATGACAGAAGAGAGCATCATCAGAGTAAAACTATCTAACGACTGAAGTATCATCAGATAATAACTGATAGATAGTCTACATTTTATAAGCATTATAATTACTTATACTTATAGATAATAGTTTTATAATCATTATGGATAATAGTCAATGTATAATCATTGGATAAAAGTTGTATTTTCATTAAAGATAATAGCCCTTACTTTATTATCATTTTAGATAATAATTTTGACTCATAGATTATAGCATTTTTTATCATTAGGCCTATAGATAATAGTCCTAATCATTCTATAATAATTGAATATCCTTATAGATAATGGCCTGTACGTCATTATATTATTATTATTATTATTATTATTATTATTAATAATAATAATAATAATAATATTATTATTATTATTATTATAACTACTTTATTATTATTGTAGATAACAGCACACTTATTATAATTTTCCCAATACGGCAAGTCCCAGCACCGGTTTACCAGTTTATTAAAAAAGGATCTTCCAATGCGTGTTTTAAGACCTAGACTGAACATTGGTATAATGGTTAAATCAGTCCGTTTAAAACAACCTATCAAACATCTGCGTCTGGTAAGCTTCGGCTGTTTTGAGATCAAACTGAACGGAAAACATTTAAAGATTATTTCACATTAATTGAGACCGCTATCAAAGCCCATGATTAAGATTTAAAGCCATTAATAATTCGAGTCATCAAGATGATTTTCTCTGAGTGTTTCCTCGTCACTAAACACGAGACCTTAAACAGAACATGCGGCCGATTCCAAAAATACGTTCCTTTATTTACCAAACGGATCGTTATTGCTTATGTAGATACATCATAAAAAACATGAATATTACATGAAATACATTCATTAACAACATATTTGCTCTTTTGAGTTGCATATATTTTGCCCAATCAGCCCCGGAGTCACAGAGTGGCAATAGCTTCGATATCTGGTGGATTATTACAGAGTATAGCAACATCACAGGATCTCTTCTTTAAACACCGAGCATATAAAACATCATTTAAATACATAAATACAGTGAACAATATTGCGGTAATTACATGATGGATACGCGAACTTCGTCTCGTAAGTCCTTAAAATAAAAAATAATATATAAATAATAGAATAGTCTTCAGAGGGTTGCTCTGTGTGCAATGGGCGGAAGTTGGTCCCGGTGGTTCCGGTCAGTCGTGGTCGGAGTCGCTGCGGGGGGTCCGAGGGGGGGCCGGGGAGGCCGGCCTCAAAGTGCTCTTGGTGCTGCTGCTGCTGCTGTCGTGCTTGGAGGTGCTGGACAGGTCCATGGCCATGTCGTCGCTGTCCTCGGCCTGCGAGGCCCGGCCGCTCCACACCGGGCTTTCCCGGCCCTCCTCCTTCGCCTTGTGGTGCTCCTCCACCGGGGACTCCGCGCGGGAGGAGTCGGGGCTCCCCGGGGCGTCCTTCGGGACCTCCAGAGACTTCTTGTGCATTCCTGAGGGAACGAGAGAAGGTCACGTTAGTGTTTCGTTTTTATCATTTATATATTTATAATATTTAATTATTCAGCTCTATTAAACCCCGAGGCCTAAAATACTTTTCTCCTAATTTTTAAATACGTTTTTCATAATGCACCACCATTTTCATTTAAGAAATGATAGCCTATAATATACTCAATATTTGTGTTTAACTGTATTGTGATGAGCAATTATTAGATTAAATTATTTACAGATAGGCTTACTGGATTTTTATCTACAAAATAATTTGGTTGGTAAAAAACTCTATTCGTATATCCGTATAATAAACATCTGGTATAAATCACGTGACCTATATATATATATATATAGATCCATATTTATATCGACCTATACACATATGCATATATATACACATCTGTATGTAGGCATACATAGATACGAGGGATGTGTTTATATAGATCAGTGTATATATGCATATAGATCTATATGCATGGATATATATATATATATATATATATATATATATATATATATATATATATATATATATATATATATATATATATATATATATAGATATAGATATAGATATAGATATAGATATAGATCTCTCCATATAGGGCAGAGTGGTGTCTGAATGTAGAATGAGGGAACAACCTGCAGGTTGCTCACCTAGGAGCCAGGGAGCACACGACCCCATCAGGCCGCTCTTGGCAGAGTTGATGATGGACTGAGGCAGCGGGATTGAGTGCCGCACCATGGCGCCGTACAGCCCGTACTCCGCCATCACGCTGCTGCGGCCCCAGCATTTCTCCCGCTTCCGCCACTTGGCGCGTCGGTTCTGGAACCACACCTGGATCCGGTCCTCCGGGAGCTCCGTCTTCATCGCAAGCATTTCGCGCGCGTACACGTCGGGGTAGTGCGCCTCGTGGAAGGCCTTCTCGAGCTCTTCGAGCTGGTGCGACGTGAACACGGTCCTGAAGATACAACACACGCGCTGTTAGGACCGGGTCTCCGTTAACGGAGCTCCGGGACGTAGACCGGGCAAGGGGTCAGCAACGGGGACGTAGACCGGGCTAACGGGTCGATAACGGGGGCGGGGCTTACGGGTCGGTAACGGGGGTGGGGCTAACGGGTCGGTAACGGGCTTACCGGTGTCTCCGTTTCTTCCTCTTCTGGGACCCGGTCCCGGAGCTCTTGGGGTCGTTGCGGTCGGACAGACCCTCCTCGTCTGGGGAGAGAAACGGAGGTCCATTTAGAGGAGGAGACCCAGAGAGACCCGCCCTCACGGAGCAGACCCATGCTCTCTCTGCGGTCCTCAGACCCAAAGAACTAACGACCCGAGACCGAATTTAAAGTCTGACTCCGTGTCGTTGTTAATCGAGTCCCCCCCCGCCCCCGAATCCAAAAGCACGTTCCTTTATTGACCAAACGGATCTTTATTGCTTATGCAGATACATCATGAATAGCTTCTATGTCTGGTGGATTACTACAGAATGCAGAGACATCACAGGAGTCAACACTGAACATCTCCCCCCCACCCCACCCCCCAGTAACCGGAATACTCCCCCCCCCCCCTCCCCGAGTGAGCACCTACCGGAGTAGGGGTCCCGCTGCTGCTCCTGGAGGCTTTGCAGGTAGTGGCTCTCCGAGCGGGCCTGCAGCAGGGGCAGGTGGCCGGGCATGAAGCAGGGGGCTCCCGTGGGCTGCTGGGCCGCCAGGCTGCACAGAAAGCCCAATCCGAGGGGCAGCGAGCCCCCGGGGAACGGGTATCCCCCGAGGCCCGCGCTCTGCACCTCGCCGCTCCCACCTAATCCCGGGGCGGACGGGCGAGAGGACTGGATGTCCGTCTCGAGCCCCAACAGGTCCGTGATCGCAAAGCCCTTTGACCGGAAACCGGAGCCGTGCAGTCGTGATTTATCGATTCCGAATCCTGGCGTGAGCATCCTGACCTTCGGTCTGTCCTCGCTGTCCTCTCGCGCCGTCATGCTGGACTTTCTCTTCACGAGCCGGTGGCTGATGAGGCTCGAGATGGGAGGGGGCGTGCATTTATCCGCGCCCTGTCCGCCAGGGATCATCCGCGGCGGCCAATCAGGAGCCAGCAGTCCGTGCGGACGGGTCGCGAGGGGGTGGGCGTGTCCCCGGGGATTAATTGCCACCAATTTCCCCTTCAATCCTTTGAGGATTTTCATCCGCGCGCTCGTTCAGAGTTCCAACGCGCGCAGCCACTATAGACGGCACGCGGCCTGTTGTCCATAGCAACACCATCAGGACCGCCTTATCAGGTCCACGTGACCGCACGTGTCGCTGTGATGAATTAGCTTTAAAACGAACTGCGATATGAGTTTTGGTTTAGGCTTATTTTTTTTAATTCTTAACGGACCTCAACGTGGAGGGACGGAATGCATGAGCGCGCGCCCTGTCAATATTTATCCATTAGGCTATCCAATTTTGATGACAAACGTGGCGCTTGGGACGTGTTTATGAGCGTCTGTGTGTGTTTGTATGTGTGTGTGTGTGTGTGTGTGTGTGTGTGTGTGTGTGTGTGTGTGTGTGTGTGTGTGTGTGTGTGTGTGTGTGTGTGTGTGTGTGATGTTTGATGTTTAATTTCATCTTGGCACGAGGCCTTGCTGACACGTGCCCCCTCGGCGCGCGGCTACTTTCACTGGTCCTGACAACACGCGCTACGCGCGCGCCCTAATTAGAGTTTTAATCCTTACAGCGCGCGTCACCGGGCAGATATTACAGATATTAGAGATATTAGGGCGGTTGGGCCTCGGAATCAGCTTTATTCGCTGTAGTTAAAGTTAATTCGACGTGTCTCGCTCCAAAATGAAGCTCCTTACGTGGAAAGTCATTTGGAAATTAGGGCCAAGTTGCGGTAATCCCCGCGCGGCTGGCGGAGACAGTGCGGTGCTGAGCTACTCTGACATTGAAAGAGTAAACACATCCTGGCCCGCAGGCCCCATGGGGGCCCAAAATAAAAAAGCCAAAAGCAATTAGAGAAATCGTCTTATAAGATAATTAAACCAAATAGCCTACATTAAATGTGTTTAATCTAAGAGCTTTCCAAAATGTGCGGTCGGAGCCCGGTGGGCCTCGACGCGGTCCGCTCTGACTCAAGCTTTGTTTGGGCTCAGAACCACAATTAAATGTCCTCTAAATGGATTATCGCTTATGGGTGATTTCAGATATTTGAAATAATAAAATTGATATTAGGAGGACTTAATATGATCAGACAAAAAAGCCTTTCGATTAAGGATAATGAAGCTTTATCCACGGTAGAGTATTTTAGTGGTAAATACAATTAAATAAAGAAGCGATTTAGTGTCCGCTCATCACATTCTGACGGACGTCACGTTCCTGATCAAATGAAATCCAACAGTTAACAGGCGATTATTAGTAATAATAATAATTACGTATATACTGTATATATATATAGGCTATATATACATATAGGCTATATAGGCCTATATATATAGGCCTATTATATTTTATCATTGGTTGTTTTTTTGTTGTTTTCGTATGTATGTATATATTCTATCTGTATATATATATATATACATATATAGGCTATATATATGTATATATTCTATATGTATAATATTCTTCTTTTTATTTTGTTGTTTGTTGTGAAAATGTGACTGGATGTTTACAAAGGATTCAATAAAATCTATCAATAATAATAACAATAATGATAATGATAATAATAATTATAATTACTTAATAAATAATAATAATAATGATAATGTTACAGAGTAATTGCTCCCGGTCTAGAGGCCTTACTGTCCGGTTTGTTCATCATTAAAGTGAACTCCCACTAGCGCGGCCGCTCAGCGGGCAAAAGGCCGCAGTGCGGATCTCTGTTTCTCTGCTCCTCCTCAACAGAGCGAATCTCTCTTTCTAACTGCTCCTCCTCACCAGATGCGCTCTGGTTTCCCTTAAAAGAGGAGGAGAGAAAGAGAAACATTATTCTAAGGTCAGATTAAAAGGGTTTCATGGTGTCATCCGGCGGGATTATCGGGATTAAACTAATCAGTCAATGTTTCTCTACTCGTTATTTTCCACACAAGATATCCAGGCGATTGTCGATTCAACCGTCAAGATTTTTAATCTCTTAAAGAGCCTAACATAAAAAAAAAATCGCTATTTGCTCTAATTTAGCGGGACGCACGCGGAGGCTGGCCGCCGGAGAGAGGCCCGTCCCCCGCCGGCCAGCCCACCGCGACCCGCCCCACCGGGACTTAATGAAATAATACCAGCTGTTCACTAAACACTTCTGTCAATCTTGTGCATTACAGAGGCTTAACTCTAACTTATTTTCCAATTTAATTTGTATATTTTTTCTCTGACATTACGTGACGTTTTCCCATATTTTATATTCGTGCCTAATTTAAAATCTCCATAAAAATGTCAACAGTGGGCTTTCGATTGAGTTTACGTGAAATGTTAAAAGACAGTTACAGAGTATGATCAAAAAAAATTAATTGATCAACTATAATACAATGTGTGTGTGTGTGTGTGTGTGTGTGTGTGTGTGTGTGTGTGTGTGTGTGTGTGTGTGTGTGTGTGTGTGTGTGTGTGTGTGTGTGTGTGTGTGTGTGTGTGTGTGTGCGTGTGTGTGCGTGTGAGTGTGTGTGTGTGTGTGTGTGTGTGTGTGTGTGTGTGTGCGCGCGCGTGCATGAGTTTGTGCGTGTGCGTGTGGATACACGTTAGCTGTAGTAGATTCTCAGACGAACAGACAGACAGACAGACAGACAGACAGACAGACAGACAGACAGACAGACAGACAGACAGACAGACAGACAGACTGGGTGTTGAATGTTATTCCTCAACCTCTCGTTCCTGCGGGAGGGGGGGAGGGGGGGGGGGGGGTGTCTCTGTTCCTCGACACCCCCCTCGCTTGCCCCAGCAGGCAGAGAGAGAGAGAGAGGGCCAGATGTCACAGTCCTCTCTCTCTTCCTTAAGATTAGCCAGTGCTTAGCTTAGAGCATAGCTTAGCGCTCAGCTAAGTGCTGGACACTGCACTACAGATGTGGAGGAATCCATAGGATCCAGCTCACCTCCCAAACCCGCTCTCATTTAAAAACCTTTTGGATTTGAACCGTATAATGTTATTACCCGTGGCTGTGATGAGCAAAGAGAAAAAGACAACCTGTGTGTGTGTACGTGTGTGTGTGTGTGTGTGAGAGCATGTGAATATGTGTGTGTTTGTGTGTTTGAGTGTGTGTTTGAGTGTGTGTGTGTGTGTGTGTGTGTGTGTGTGTGTGTGTGTGTGTGTGTGTGTGTGTGTGTGTGTGTGTGTGTGTGTGTGTGTGTGAATGTGTGTGTGTCTGTGTTTTCTGTTTCTATAATGTTTTTGAATGACAAACTGGATTTGAAGGAAGAGATGTATTGATTATGATGGGGATCAATAATCGACAGATGCAAATGGTTAATTGTTCTGCTTTACATCCCATCCAGTGCTGAGCTCTAAGTTGTCTCTGTCTGGTTCTCATGATGAGTGACAGCAGGTCCTCTGCCTCTCAGACTCAGAGGCTCAGACCAAACCTATCAGAACCAAAACCAGTCATGATCCGAGCGGTCCGACCCAGAACCCGTCATAACAAGGCTGGGACCTGTGTCCTAACGAGCGGGGACCCCCAGCCCCCTTTGTGTTTCTGTTCTCTTTCAATTAGTTTGATCCAAACAGAAGCCTGTTCCCAGGGCATGAATAGACCAATTAAAGGCTTCGCTCTAATTAGACGCTCCGTCTCGTTAAACGGTTCTGTTGTCGGCTGTGAGGCCGTCTTGGCCGTAAGCGATAGCAGTAATTGGTCTCTTCCACTCCCCCCCCCCCCCCCCCCCCCCCCCCCGACGGCGGCAGAACTCGGGGGTCCGTCACAGGAGGAACCGTCCTCCGCCCGGCAGACCCCCAGCCCCTCTCACCCCCACCCCCTCCCACCATCCCCACCGGCCGGGGTGTTGCTTGTTTGGCGGCTCCATTGTTGCCGGGACAATGGGCGCAGCACGCGGCCCCGCCCTGGCCCCGCCCGCGACCCCACCCTCGACCCCGCCCGTGACACCCTCCCCCCCCCCCCCCCCCACCAGCGACATCCGCCAGGACCGACGGCGCCCCGTCATTATTCAAAAATGCACATTTATGCAAATAGCGGCGGGTAGATTAACCTAATTCAGTGATGTAAACAACTTCTGGGCCGGGATTAAAGTTTTTTTTCTCAATTAGACTGGAGTGTGTGTCTGGAAGTCTGGAGCCGCGCCCCCCCACGGTCCTCATTTACATTTAGTAATCTGCCCCCCCCAAGCCAGACAGGTCTGCACAAACAACCCTCCGGTGGCACGCTCTAATGGCTAATGACTACCGTTAATACTGGACCTGTCTGCCGCT
>NC_079426.1:8884003-8886503 GCF_026213295.1 Gadus chalcogrammus
GCCCGGACTCTGCTACACGCTCGGAGATGCAGACGGGCGCTAGGTTCTCCTAGGTCCTCCACTAGGTTCTCCCCTAGGTTCTCCACTAGGTTATTCTAGGTTCTCCTAGGTCCTCAACTAGGTTCTCCCCTAGGTTCTCCTAGGTTCTCCTAGGTTCTACACTAAGTTTTCCCCTAGGTTCTCCCCCTGGCTCTTCCCTAGGTTTTCCACTAGATTCTCCTAGGTTCTCCGAGGTTCTCCCCTAGGTTCTCCTAGGTTCTCCTAGGTTCTACACTAGGTTTTTCCCTAGGTTCTCCCCCTGGCTCTTCCCTAGGTTCTCCACTAGATTCTCCTAAGTTCTCCGAGGTCCTCCCCAGACGCCCCCAGATGCCGGCCCAGCCCACTCTACCCAGGATTGATGAGGATATAATCGCTGAATAATGAACCGGGCCCTGCGTTCCTCTCTGGAGGATTAGAAGCCTGGACATCTGGAGCTTCTCCTCTTCTGCTGCTGGATCATCTCAGCTCCCGACTGCTGTAACACCCGGAGGTCTTATAGCACATGCAAAGGAACTCACATGGAGTCGCCTTTGACCCCTACGTTATCTATAGTGGTTGATTGGCAGAATAACTGGTCCGACAGATGTTCCCAGTGGAGTGTGAATGACAGTCTTGGGTTCACCAGTAGAGCTCGCTCCCCGCTGCCGGCTGATTGGATAACAGCTGAGGAGACGTCATCCCCGGATTAACAGCGAGGCTGAAGATCTTCTCCTCCTGTAATTGGGTTCATGATGATGTTCGTGATGTTCGGCGCCACCGCTTCCAAACACGGGACAACCAATCAGCTAGAGTGAAGCGGCCTGTCATCCAATCCAACACGGGTCTGTTTGGGATTTTGTGTTGGTGTGGGGGGGGGGGTGGTGGAAGTGGTGGTGGTGGTGGTGGTGGTGGGGGGGGGGGGGGGGGGGGCTGGGGTGAGGAAACGAGGAAAAAGAAACAATGATTAATCTTATTGGAATATATTTACGTTGTCCTCAACATGATTGAGCTGTAGAGATGAAATTAAAATGTGTGTTCAATGGGATTTTCCAGGAAAGCCCTGTTACGCTGGCTGAAGACCACTATGGTAATAAGGACAACTAATTCACCAAAGACGATTAAATACCTTCTCCTTCCGTCCGCCTGGTCCCACTGAGCCCGCTGGCTGGGACCTCCTCCTCCTGCTAGCTGGGACCTCCTCCTCCTCCCGCTAGCTGGGACCTCCTCCTCCTCCCGCTAGCTGGGACCTCCTCCTCCTCCCGCTAGCAGGAACCTCCTTCTCCTCCCGCTAGCTGGGACCTCCTCCTCCCGCTAGCTGGAACCTCCTCCTCCTCCCGCTAGCTGGGACCTCCTCCTCCTGCTAGCTGGGACTTCCTCCTCCTGCTAGCTAGGACTTCCTCCTCCTCCTGCTAGCTGGGACTTCCTCCTCCTGCTAGCTAGGACTTCCTCCTCCTCCTGCTAGCTGGGATCTCCTCCTCCCGCTCGCTTGGACCTCTTCCTCCCGCTAGCTTTTTCTACCCCCTCCTCCTGCTAGTTTGGATTTCCTCCTCCTGATAGCTTGGACCTCCTCCTCTTCCCGCTGGTTTTGAACTCAAAGCTAGTTTAGACCATTTGACATTAGATCATTCGGACTATTTGACATTAGCTTGTTTGCACCGTTTCACATTAGCTCGGTTGGACCATTGGACATTAGCGTGTTTGGACCGTTTGACATTAGCTCGTAAGGACCGTTTTATATTAGGTTGTATCGACCGTTTGACATTAGCTCGTTTGGACTGTTTAACATTCGTTTGTTTGGACCGTTTGATATTAGCTTGTTTGGACCATTTGACTTTAGCTAGTTTGGAGATTTGAGCTCCTTTTAATCTTAACCCATTTATAGCTCTTTGTTTGAACACATAGCTAGCTTGGATATTATAGCTAGTTTGAGTTGGACTTTATTGCTAGTTTGGACTTTATAGCTCGTTTAGACCGTACACATTCAGGACTCTAGCTCGTTTTTACTTTGTAGTACAGCTATTAGCTAGTTCTCCTTATCTGACTTTTGTTGTAGCTATCCTGCAAGCTAGCTCTGTCGTCATATAAGATTCAGGCTGTGACGTATCTCTGCGTTTATCTGTCCCTAGATGACAAATAAGAGAGGGATTAGACAACTGCTTGGTACATTAAGGGCCAGATTAAAGGCAGATTAGGAGGTTTATTTCTTATTATTGTCAGTGTACTTGTTTCAAGGGCTTAACCCGGACTGATTAGAGCAGAAAATAAACCATTAGAGACACAGAAATGACTACATCGCAGACCTATATTTCAGCCCATCCCGAACATCCAGAAGGAATGTTTTCCGTGGATGTGGAGAATCCTCCCTAATACTGTTAATGAGTTTAAGAACACAAACGTCAGTGGTGGAGAACTGTATTTTCTAACATGAAATGATTTGCACTGCTGGAAGGAATCAGGTCACTGCTGTGTTTCACTGGAAACC
>NC_079426.1:8891503-8929003 GCF_026213295.1 Gadus chalcogrammus
CCTCGGACCTTGGGTCAGTAACGCTTCTCTCCTCCAGCGGTCAGGATGCGCCGCTCCTAGCCGCAGAACGCCTTCAGGCTCCACGATGAGGATCCCCAGACTGGCCAGTGTGTTCCTGTCGGTGGCCGGCCTGCTGGCCTACCTCATGTACGTGAAGCAGCACTACGCCCGGCCCGCGGCCGCGCAGTACCGGCCCCCCGGCTACACGCTGCTCCGAGGGCCCGCTGGCGACCCGGGCCCCGCCACCGATGAACCGGCCAAGTGGCACTTCCGCTACGGGGTGATGATCGACGCCGGATCCACCGGCACCAGGATCCACGTCTTCAAGTTCCTCCATCAGCTCAACGGTAAGAACCAGTGGAACCAGTAAAAAAAAAAAGAACAAAACAGAAGAACAAAAAAAAAATATATAAGACAACAGTTCAGTGATAGGCTAGGCTGCATCCCTCTGGATGTGGGCGGTTCTACACGCAGCTAAGGAATGTTGGATATGAATCGGAATATTCAGTATGTTTTGATTCTGTTCGGTTGCATCGTTCATTCTGAAATGCTCGTTACCCTTTGACCCATAATCCCTCTCCCCACGGGGGGAGGGCATTCGGCCACTCATTGTGGAACATCCATTCATATAAAGTAGATTAAGTTGTATAACAACGGAATCCCTCTGGGCCCCATGGTTCTGCTCTTAGTGTATTTAAAAGCTATAAATGTATTAATTACCCGCTTGGAACAAAAGAAGCTTTGTTCTTAATTCCAGAGATGTGCTTTGATGCACACAAAAAAAAATGAACACAAACTCATTAGTGCCTTTTTAGTGCTTTTTATTAGGCTTACCCTGCTAGCAAATGGCTTGCC
The DNA here is from genome assembly GCF_026213295.1 of Gadus chalcogrammus. NCBI lineage: Eukaryota > Metazoa > Chordata > Actinopteri > Gadiformes > Gadidae > Gadus > Gadus chalcogrammus. The sequence continues at coordinate 8,892,359 of NC_079426.1, forward strand.
AAATGGCTTAGTTATCGCAATGCTAAGCTAAATCAGAGGCTGAGTGCTCTTTTGGCTTTGTTGTTAGCCCTGCAGCTAGCCTCGGAGCTATGCTTGCTAATAGTTGGTTCTCAGCGTGCTGTAGTTATGCGGTCATGGATTGTCATTAAGAGGTTTATGACAACTGAAATGTAGGTAGGGGTCAGATGTTACGTGCGCTTAGAGATTAATCAAATATTTGGTCAAATAAGATTATGAAAGTGGTCAGAGTTGATAGTGGCAACAGGAATGTTAAGCCTGTGTGGTGGTGGTGTTTGTTACTCTTGTGTCTATTCTTACAGAGGTTCCTAAATTGGCCCATGAAACGTTCAAAGCCATTAAACCGGGCCTGTCTGCCTACGCTGATGACCCAGATCAGGTAGAGTTTCCACAACACTCACCAACACCAGCTGAAGCATCCCCAACTGTTTTTGCTGTGCTCATTCTCGTGTCAAGTTTGGGACTCACTGCAATGACCTCCTTATGAGTGGGACGAGGCGTTCATGTCCAACTCAGTGTGGGACGAGGTGTTCACGTCCACCTCAGAGAAGGAAATAGGGGAGCCTATGACAACCCAGATAACAACTTAGAACACGGAGGTTGTCACTGTCAGAACATCGAAAAATTTAGACAAAATAACATTTTTGATTCTAATATATACGACCCTATCTGAGTCCAACAACTCAACAAAACGGCAGCACTATCTTTAATTCATTTATCTGATATAATTGGCATCCACCGCTAGCAACGGTTGTTTGGAAGAAACCAGAAGTGGTGCTGGTCCATGTTGTCGTGATGATGCTCTCCGTTCCTTGTTGTCGTGACGACGCTGTCCGGTCCATGTTGCTGTGACGACGCTGTCCTCATGCTGACCGCTGCCTCCTGCCCAGTGCACCGCAGGGCTGCTGCAGCTGTTCGAGGTGGCCAAGGCCAGCATCCCAGCCGCCTTCTGGAGCCGCACGCCACTGGTCCTCAAGGCCACGGCCGGCCTGCGCCTGCTGCCCGGGGAGAAGGCCACGCAGCTCCTCAACAAGGTGGGAGCAGACCCCGCAGCTAGCTGGTGCTAATAATGTAGCTAGCTTGAGCTCAATACTGGAGCTCAGTACTGCAGCTAGCTAAATACTGTAGCTAGCTGGTAGGGGTGTAACGGTACATGTATTCGTATTGAACCGAATCGGTACAGACGTCACGGTTCGGCGCATGGATTTACACAGAGAATACACGGTATAAAATTGAATAAAATTGGCGTGCGAATTAATTAATGTAATGCCGAACTAATTTTAGATCCGCGATCTTCAGGGACAACAGAGATGCCTGAAAGGGTGCCGGCAAGGTCAAGCTACACACGTAGTCCGCATATTGGTCGACAGAATCGCACTTCTGTGACAGGGGGATAATAAACAAACACATTATCCGCAAAGTATTTCTGGACAACGGCGATAGCCTCGTTTATTGAAGAAAATGTTGCACAAAAGTTTGCCGTCCTACATGGTAGGAGGGTACTGTCGGGGTGGAAACGTGAGCCGTAACTGAGCTGCGCCGAAACGCACCTTCACTACTCCACCAAGCCAAACATCATTGTAAATGCCCAAATTCTGTGTGCTTTGCAGTTTCATAAACAAGACATGCTGAATCTTCAGTTTAATAACTAACGAGAGCTCCCCACGCTACGGCCATCCGGAGGCGCACAGAGCTTTTGGCCGTGATATTATTATACAATTATATTATATTATATTATATACTATTATATAAAGAGCTCCGGGAGTCTCAAATGGCAACAATCACTTTCTCCTCCATGCTGCAGTTCACCCCGGACTGCACTGCACTGAGTTGGCCGGTTGAACGCAGATTGGCTATAATGTTACACATGTCACTCAGTGGCCACGCTGTTGAACGCCGATTGGCTGTCATCACGCGAATGTCGCGTCAAAGTTTAAATATTTTTAAAGATTGATAGATTGCGGAGAACATAGGACCCTTTTCCCAGAAAAGGGTCCTATGTCCTATGCCCCCCGGTATGTATGGCTACAGGGGAACATAGGACCCTTTTTGGGAAAATCTGGGAACATAGCACCCGGGGAACATAGGGATGACCCCAAATAAACGAACTAGCTACATACTGTCATTAGCTAAATACTGTAGCTAGCTGTAGCTCAATACTGTAGCTTAATACTGTAGCTAGCTAAATACACTAACTAGCTTAATACTGTCACTAGCTAAATACTGTAGCAAGCTGTAGCTAAATAGTGTAGCTAGTTAACTACTGTAGCTAGCCAAATAATCCAGCAATATGAATTCTGTAACTAGCTAAATATTATTCCGGGTGAAACTGAGCTTGCAGTGACTTTAGCAGCAGCGAGGATTGATTCACTAAAGAAGGTGGAGGTTTGGGATTAGAACCCTTAACCCTAACGGTGGAGGTGCCTTGCTCTGGGCTAGGGTAGATGTATCTACTTATGTATCTAGCATTGTGTGTTTAAGGGACGACTAGCCTGGATCATCCAAGCACTGTACAGGTCTGTACCGGTTGAACCGCCCAGACCGGTTTGTAACAGTCTGGCCGGTATGATTCTGTTGTCCTAACCTCTCTCACATACGTGGAGATGACAGCTTTCAGGGTTAGTCTCTGAACATTCACGTGGTCTTAGCTGATAATAAGCTACCGTAGCTTCTCTGTTGCTTTGCGGTCGCTCCTGGACGCCGCCGCCGCACAACAATGCTGCACCCTGGCTCCGCGTCCGCAGTGAGAGAGGCAAAGCCACGATTAACTCATTTTGGCTGAATGGCCTCGTCCTGTTATTACTGATTACTTAAAAGATTTAATCGACTTTCCCCTAAAATCAGCAGCACTAGCATCAGGGATGGAGAGGCATTAGCTTACCGCTAGGATATTAGCTAAAGTAAGTCAATTGCATAATAAAGAGCGGCTAAATACAAACTAGTAGCGAGGTACACGCAGCAGACTGCTCTTATGAAGGGTTGAGATTTCTGCTCCTCATTATCACTCTCTTGGACTCTCTCTCACTGTGTGTGTGTGTGTGTGTGTGTGTGTGTGTGTGTGTGTGTGTGTGTGTGTGTGTGTGTGTGTGTGTGTGTGTGTGTGTGTGTGTGTGTGTGTGTGTGTGTGTGTGTGTGTGTGTGTGTGTGTGTGTGTGTGTGTGCACTCGTGCTCCATCTAAAGTGCTGTTCCTCCTTTCCAGGTGAGGGCGGTGTTTTCAGAGTCTCCCTTCCTGTCCAGCAGCGACGCCGTGTCCATCATGGACGGAACTGATGAAGGTAGGGGGTGCTGGGGGGGAAGGCGTATGTCCACCAATACCAGTGTTCCAGATACACTGTATACCTTCACATACAAACACACAGTACATCTGCACACACCCAGTACATCTATAAATACCTCCACATAGATGGTGTTTTTAAAGGCATGGTACAGATGCAACTCCCAGACTCTAATCCAATCCTTTTAAAGTAGTTCAGACAACAGTTGTGTCCATGTAGGATAATGTGCTGTCTAATCTCAGTGGGGGGGGGGGGGTCCTGATTATCTCTTCATTATCCTCTTCAGCAGAGTGGCTTAGGTAGAACAATCAGCCTCTAATCCTGCTGCTCCTTCATTACCCCCCCCCCACCCCCCCCTGCTGCCCCCAGCTAGCATCCAGCTAGTGCTATTGCTAGTGCTAGCGCTAGCCCGCGGGCGGGGCCAGCTCCCCACTGTGGTCCTATGGTCAGTTAGCGTCCTGATCCGGCCAGATGAGACGGGATGGAGGGACTTATGGGTAATCTGAAGGTCTAAGTGGTGCCCGCTCGCCATCGCCAGAGGATGAGGCGGGTTGCTAAGTAACCGCCTCCAGCTTGCTCGGCCCTCATCCCTTGGTCCCTGTGCGTTTGTTTGTTTGTAAATTGCTTCTTAGTGTCTTACGTCAAAGCTCCAGTGATACAGCCTCCCAAAGCCCCCGGTCCACGGGCGGGGGTCAGCACTGATACGGCGGTGGTAAGAGGCACTAATGTGGACCGCAGCTTTAAGGGGGCAGAGGTCAGCGCTGAGATACCCTCACTCTCTCCAGGCTTCACCTCACAGACTGTGTGTGTGTGTGTGTGTGTGTGTGTGTGTGTGTGTGTGTGTGTGTGTGTGTGTGTGTGTGTGTGTGTGTGTGTGTGTGTGTGTGTGTGTGTGTGTGTGTGTGTGTGTGTGTGTGTGTCTCTCTCTCTCTAGGGATCTCGGCGTGGATCACTGTAAACTTCCTGACAGGTAAGCCAATCAGAAGCCTCATTTAACACAATCCAAGAAGGAGTGTTTACACTTCTTAGCCATATTCCATAATTAGTGACCTCCCTCTCTCCCTCCCTCCCCCTCCCTTCCTCCAGGGGGTCTGGGCGCGGCTGACTCCCCCACGGTGGGCATGCTGGACCTGGGCGGAGGCTCCACCCAGATCACCTTCAACCCCCAGGACGAGGTAAGAGAAGGTCCGGACCGAGGTCAGACCTCCTCCTGGACCCGATCCAGGAGGAGGTCTGAGCTCTGATCCTCCTCTGGTCCAGGAGGAGGTCTGAGCTCTGATCCTCCTCTGGTCCAGGAGGAGGTCTGAGCTCTGATCCTCCTCTGGTCCAGGAGGAGGTCTGAGCTCTGCTCCTCCTCTGGTCCAGGAGGAGGTCTGAGCTCTGCTCCTCCTCTGGTCCAGGAGGAGGTCTGAGCTCTGCTCCTCTCCCTCCAGAAGACCATCCAGACGTCTCCAATCGACTTCATCAGCTCCATCCAGATGTTCAATACCAGCTACACCCTCTACTCCCACAGGTACCCTCCCCCCTCCTCCCCCATCCTCCCCCCTTCTAACCCCTTCTGCTAGCTTTTTAGTGTGTCCTGTGTGAGCGTTTTTGCTTGTCCTGTGTTAGCTTATGTTAGCGTTTTAGCGTGCTAGCCTAACGGGTCCTGTGTTAGCGTGTGTTAGCGTGCTAGCTTAATGGGTCCTGTGTTAGTGTGTGTTAGCGTGCTAGCCTAATGGGTCCTGTGTTAGCGTGTGTTACCGTGCTAGCCTAACGTGTCCTCTCTTTTCCAGCTATCTGGGTCTGGGTCTCCTCTCGGCCCGCCTGGCCGTCCTGGGGGGGGTCGAGGGTCAGGACGCCCCCGGTAGGTCACTCCTCCTCTTCATCTTCCTCCTCCGTTTAATTCGCTGTCAGCGCCACCGGCTCCGCCCCTCTCCAATAAATCAGCCATTACCTCATCGCTTCACCAAGATTAGTTCCTCGTCCGACAGCTGTTAGAGCTGCTGGGGTTTAGCTCAAGAACCTCCCAGCTCCCCTCCCTCCCTCCCTCCCTCTCTCCCTCCCCCTCCTTCCCTCCCTCTCACCTCCTCCCTCTCTCTCTTATTTATTTGTATATCTCAGTACAGTCCTGCCCCCCCCCCTGACCACCAGGGGGCGCTGCCCCCCTCATAATGAATGCGAGCGTCATGTGACCCTGGCGTCATGTGACCCTGGCGTCATGTGACCCTGGCGTCATGTGACCCTGGCGTCGTGTGGTCTCCCAGCAGGCAGTGTGGAGCTGGTCAGCCCGTGCCTGGCTCCAGAGCAGTCCTGCCCGTGGCAGCACGGGGAGGTGGTCTACACCGTCAGGGGGCAGAAGGAGGGCGAGCCGGTCTACGACGCGTGCCGGACCAAGGTGGAGAAGGTCCTCTACAGGAGGGTGCAGCCGGCCCCCGAGACCCGGGACCTGGACTTCTACGCCTTCTCCTTCTACTACGACCTGGCGGTGGACCTGCAGCTCATAGGTCAGCCTCCGCCTCACCCTCACACTGACCTCACCCCCACCCTCCATCAGCACCTCACCTCACCCTCAGCCTCATCGTCACCCTCACCCTCACCCCACCTGCCCCTCACCTCACCTTACCCTCAATCAGCACCTCACCCTCACCCCCTCCTCCACCCTCACCTCACCCTCCCCTCACCTCACCTTACCCTCAATCAGCACCTCACCCTCACCCCCTCCTCCACCCTCACCACACCCTCCCTTCACCTCACCCCCACCCTCCATCAGCACCTCACCCTCATCGTCACCCTCACCCCACCTGCCCCTCACCTCACCTTACCCTCAATCAGCACCTCACCTCACCCTCATCGTCACCCTCACCACACCTGCCCCTTACCTCACCCCCACCCTCAATCAGCACCTCACCTCACCCTCATCGTCACCTCAACCTCACCTCACCCTCATCGTCACCCTCACCTCACCTCACCTCTCCCTCCCCCTAACCTCACCAAATGAACCAGTGAATTCATGACATGGTTTATAAACATCAGATATCCTCCTCAAAGCACTGAATTTATTTATTTCATAAATCTGTCGTCTGTGTGTCGTCTTGTTTCGTCAACAGAGGCGGAGAAAGGCGGCACAGTTAAAGTTTCCGACTACTCGAATGCTGCCAAGAGAGGTGAGACAGTGCCCCCGTGTGGCGGCTACGCGGTACTGCACCAAACTGCACGCAACACGACTCCGACCCGACGCATGGTCCTGTTTACAATCACAATGATCTCTCAGTGGAACCTTTATAAGACCTTCAGAAGATTTAAGTGTGTATGTGTGTGTGCGTCTCCCAGTGTGTGAGAGGCCGTCAGATCAGAGCCCCTTCCTGTGTCTGGACCTTACCTACGTCTCGGTCCTGCTCCAGGAGCTCGGCTTCCCCCCCGACAAGGAGCTGAAGGTAGCCTCCCCCCCACCACGCCTTTGTGTCCCCACCACGCCTGTGTGTCCCCCCCCGTCCCCCTCGGTGTGAACCAAGGAGTCTCCCGGTGGATGTCATGGTGACCTGTCCGTGTGTCTCTGTCTGTGTGTCTCTCTGTCTGTGTGTCTCTCTGTCCGTGTGTCTCTGTCCGTGTGTCTCCAGCTGGCCCGCACCATCGGGGAGGTGGAGACCAGCTGGCCGCTGGGGGCCGTCTTCCACTACATGGAGGCCAACCGGCGGTGACCTAGGCCCCGCCCCTCCGCCACCGGACCGGCCAATCACAGCCGGGGAACCTTTTAATCCAGCCCGACCTGCCCCTCGACCCAACACTGACAACACCACCTCCTCCTCCTCCTCCTCCTCCTCTGGTTGGTCAGATTCGCCAGGTGATGACCCGGTCTCCTCCTCAGCCAATCAGGAGCAGTGGCTGCTGTCCTGTGTTTTCCCAGCAGGAGTCACCGCTCAACTGGAGGTCCTCCATGTTGTACCAATCGTCCTCAACGCCCCGGTGCTGTGACACCACTTCCTGTCCTCCCATCCCCTGACAGGAAGTGGAGGGTTCAGGGAGGTGTCTGCTCTCAGGCTCCTGTTGGTGTCTGGACTCTGAAGACACTTTTTATTATTGTTCATACGACCGATGATGTTGTGATTCTGGGGGCCGAGGGGCCACCTGGGGGCCCTCATCGGAGTGGGGGTCCTCTTGGCAGCGTGTGGGCGTGGCCTCCGTCACACCGGCCCCGCCCTCTTCTCCCGCCCCTCGTACACCCAAATCGTGTGTGTGTGTGTGTGTGTGTGTGTGTGTGTGTGTGTGTGTGTGTGTGTGTGTGTGTGTGTGTGTGTGTGTGTGTGTGTGTGTGTGTGTGTGTGTGTGTGTGTGTGTGTGTGTGTGTGTGTGTGTGTGTGTGTGTGTGTGTGTTTAAGGACACCTTCCTTTGTTTCCACAAGTGTCTTTAACAGTTTTAGGGGGGTGGGGGGGGGTTTAGTCTCTCATTCTTGGACATGGTCTGGAGTCACATGACTCGGGTCAGGTGACCACCGGGCTCTGTCAGTTGACCTCTGCCCTCCGGGGCCAAGCCAAGGTTTTTGTATTCTCTGAGAATGTACTTTGTATTACTGTGCCATCGTACTGGTGTCTTAAAGTCACGTTGTGATGGTCAACAGAATGTATATCTTTTCATGTGTTTTATTAAAACAGTGTTTAAACCACTACGCTGTGATCTTTAACACCGTTTGGAACGGCTGCTGATTTCAAATGATTGGTTGTTCATTCAAGTGGTTCTCAAATGAAATGAATTAAATCTGTCATTCACCCATTCATACACACACAATCTCAGCTAGTCCGGAGGGTGAGGTGCCTTGCTCAGCGACTACCCGGCACTAAGCTAGGAGGAGCCAGGGACCTAAATTGTTTCATGAATAATGTGCTGGGCCTTATCAAAAAAAAAGTCAAACTAGCAGCAGATCAGATGTTGTACCTGGGGAGGAGTTGAACAAACCAGTTGAACCAGCAGCAGATCAGATGTTGTACCTGGGGTTGAGTTGAACAAACCAGTGGAAACATCAGCAGATCACATGTTGTACCTGGGGGTGGGTGGAGGCAACAGATGGGATCTGAACTTTCAGTGCGTGAGGAAATGCCTGATAACTATTCAATCTTCTTGTGTTTCAACATCAACCGATCATGTAGTAATAAGCATTTAGCGAAAATTATAATCAAGAACTGCAGCTGTAGTTCTGTGCCCCCTAGCGGCCACCGTCCAAACTGCCGCGCAGGAGCGGAGGCATCAAGGGCTGATTATGATCCCACGTTCACGCAACTTAAGGCCGATACATACCTCCGGATACGGAGAGTTTCGTCCGGTCCCGGAGGTGTTTCGTGGGAACAATAACAATAAACAATAAAATAAAAATGTCAGGTATATAGTATAATATAAGTTTATACAAATAATATATATATATATATATATATATATATATATATATAATATATATATATATATATATATATAGATGGGTGGATGGATGGATAGATGGATAGATAGATAAGACGAAACACCTCCGGGACCGGACGAAACTGTCCGTATCCGGAGGTATGTATCGGCCTTTATGCTCAGTTACGTAAGCGTAAGCGCAAGCGCAAGAGGCCCTTGCGCACCCTTGCGCACCCCTTGCGCGACTTCTCACGTCTTGCGTGCATCGGGCGATTTTTCTAGACTTGCGTCATTTTTTACGTAAGCTTTTACGCGAGCCACGCAGCCTGCAAGGCTGTGATTGGTCTGCTGGTCTGGTTACTACTTCCTGTCTGGAGTATCACATTTCCTGTTTTCATACCGCCATTTTTAAAAGCCAGAAGGCAAGGACGACCCGGCAGGCTCATATACAAAAGCATTAACGTGAAGTGAAGTTAACTTTGCTGCCAACACATTATGTCGTTTTAAAATGTAGAGAGATATGCACATTTATACAACCCCAATGATCAACAACTTCATCACCCCTGTTCCTCTGTCTGTTGCCATCATTCACTGTGTATGGGGAGAACACGATCTGGCACATAAACAAACCAACGACTCCCACAGACAAAGACGTCATTCTGGAGGTCGTCTTCAACGAAAAACTTTACTCCACATATTACTCCACCTACTGTTCTGGCGGTAAATTGCTTGGCAACACGCGCAACACGCGCAACCTAAAAGGGAGCATGAATTGCTTTGACTAAATTTTGCGCAACAACGTAACACCAACGCTGAAGCATGCAGCCGCCTTTAAGGGGGTTATCGAACCCTTACGTCCTTGTGGACCCTCCTTGCGTGCACCGCAAGGGCCATGCGTGCGCCTCCCAAAGATATTTTACTTCCGTCGAGGCGACGCAGCAGCAAGGGCTGTGATTGGTCCGCTTACTTAAACCCGACGCAGAATAAAGTTTCACGACTGCGTAGAAGCTTCTGCGTGTTCATTGCGTTGCGTGAACGTGGGACCATAATCAGTCCTTCAGTCGGGGCCGATCGTGCAGATTGAAGCGGTCCAGGACAATAAGGGGACGCGGTCACGCGGCATGTGCTTCTCTTATCTCAGTGTAACTTCAAGCACATCCCCAGCCAAACCCTGATGACTATCGGAATCCCTACCTAAATCCCTACTTAAAAAAGCCCTAATAAATCCATGCTGTTAAAATTAGAATTGTGTCACAATACAACTATTATTATTTCATAAATTAATTACAGAGCTAAATGAAGGCACAGTCTATTATCGTGTAGCCGATATGGATAGGCAATATTTTCTGTAGAAAGAGTTACACATTTTTAGTATCTCTTTAATTTTACTCCCACTGTATTTCCTGTCTGGTTTTTAAGATTCCACATCATGCTTTTTTAGGGTTAATAATTACATTTGGGGGTACTATTAGAATAGGGGCACATGCCTGAATGTTAGAAATACCCCTCTAAATACCCCCCTTTATTCTCACTGTTAATTTTTGCAAAACCAATTTCAGCATCTTTCTAAAAAGGTCTGTTTTGTAACATGTCGCTTTTTTTTAGCCCAGTCTGCTGTGATTGGTCGAACGATTTGCAACCCCTCAAATTCACAACCCAGAGAAGTTGTAAACATTACGCCCCGTGCCCACTACCTCCGTCCGTTGACTGATCCCCATTGACTTTGAATGGGGAAGGACGCGCAATTCATTGTGGATCCGTCCGTTCCGTTGGAGCCTTTGGCTCCGTCAAGAAGTTGAAAAATTTTCAACACATTTTTAGCCCCGATGCTTCCTTCCTTCAACCCTCCTTTAGCATTGGTTACTCCTGCTGCGCTTCCTTTGCGAAGGAAAGGAGTTAGTGGTATCCCATATCCTTTACGGTGGCAATATTTAAAGCAACATGCCACAGACGAAGTTTACAGACTCACGCGAAGACGCATGAGAGATGTGGTAAAGCAGAAGAATAGAAGAGAAGAAAATACAATTGATAATTATGGATACAAATTCCAGAAACATAATTTTTTGAATATAAATGAATTAATCTATTACTGGTTAATAAGCACATAAAATATATCATAAGAAAATAAATTGCTCAAATCGTGGATGGCTCAAATGCAGGCGATCTGAAACGCAGCCATTGCGGGTAGCCGGGGGGCGGGACTTTTGCCCGCCCCCCCTTTTGCCCACCGCCCACTCCAAGCCCACCCGTCACACTATTACGGGAGTAAAGTTTGAGTTCAAACGAGCTGTTTCACGTCCTTATTGAGGGCCGTTATTCTCGGCGCAAACACTCCCCTTAGGCAGGACTAGGATTTGTCTAGCTCAGCAGACGTAAAACATGTAGCAACTTCATAAGGGAGAAGTCGAAAAGCATGATATCACCCCTTTAATAAATCCCCCTAATCTTATCGGGGGTCTGACTGCACCGCGCCCATTCCGCCGCGTTGGGGCGCCCCTCCACCGGGGACCGCACCGCGCCCGGCCCGCCGCGGGGGGGCGCCCTTCCACCGGGGACCGCCACCCAGGCCCCGGATGTGGCAGACTGCACCTCCCCCAGCTGCCGAGCCTCCTCCGTCCACCTCCCGGTCCCCGAGCCTCCACCCAGCGGCTCTCCCTGTGCCACTGCAGTGAAAACGGTCGCTTAACCAGAACAGGAGCCGGGCTTAGACCAACACGACCCGACCAGTAAGACCAGTAAGACCACCGTCAGTGCTCCGCAGACCTCAGACTCCAGCTCCTTTTTCTGTGCGCCGCCTTTCCTTCACATCGTCTGGATTTCGTCATCGTACCGGCAAGATGGTAAGAAACGACTCGTATTTTCTGCCCATCGACCGATAGATAAACACGGTGGGCCGGACCGGGTCCCTGGTCCACGGTCCCCCGAGGGGTGTTGGGTCCACGGTCCCCCGGTCGGACGACAGCTGGGCTCAGGGTCTGGACCCCGGGTCTGGACCCCGTCTCCTCCGGAGGGGACGGATCGCTCCTCTGAAGACAGCCGTCCCTCGGTGCTCCTACCTCCAGCCTGTGGCCCACTTAGACCCACCAGACCCCCTATCTGCCCGACCAGGCCCGACAGCATCAGTCCGGGGACCGGGGGTCAGTCTGTCTCGAGTCGTGACAGGACGGGACACGTCTGACGGGTCTTTTCTCTTCCATCGCTAGAACAGAAGCGGTATGCTCCATTTCCTTCCATAAGCTATAAAACGCGCCCACTGGTCTGATGAGCCCTGGGATCCACGCAGCGGCTCCGTGTTGACAGTCGACACACGGCCCGGTTGTGTATCCCGTAACACCGCCGGAGAGGCCCGGGGACCGCGGCTATTTCGAGCCGTCTATTTGCGGTCCGGGACCCTGGCAGGGACTGGACGCTCCGGGGGGGGGGGGGGGGGGGTCGACTCTGCTATGGATCGATTAATGGGCCGGTGGGCCATGTAGGAAAGGTGTTTTACCGAGGAACCTTAGACCGAATACCGTGTTCCCGGATCGGTGGGACTAGAAGGCCCTTCACCGAGGGGAGTCATTAGTCACCCGAGCGTTGCAGACATAACGAGGCTTCACAGGCTGAGAGCCACGGAGCCAAAGCGCCCTGGGGAGGTGGGGGTCGGCAGAGCTGCTGCCTGAGGACCGCGGATTGATCCACACTTTGGGGCCCATATGCTGTCGAGCAATCAGCCCACCCACATACACAGCTAATGGAGATGGATAAAAGCGATGGCGGAGAGCAGGAGTCACGGAGCCGGTGAACGGTGCTCCGTGCAGCCCACTCAATCCCGATTTAGTTTGAGGCGGCCCGTGCCTCTCCACCGCGGTACGCCGGATGCATCACCGTGGTTCAGGGGAGGGGGTCTCTAGGGGTAAAAACAACCCGGTTATCTGGGTTGTTTTCATCAGTTGGGTCCTGAATAATACGAAGTGTTGATCATGAAGTTAAAAGACTGAAGGATCCAGCATGTCGAAGGGTCGAGATCCATGAGGGACCGGGTCTCCTCCGCACCTCTGGAGGAACCCGACTAGTCCAGACCTTCAATCAGCTTCTGGTTCCACGAGCGACATGATGGTTCTTCTGGGTCCTGACCTCTGGTCTAGACCGGAGACTCTGAGACCAGCAGGACCCCTATAACCGGGTGAAGACCGGGGCCGGAGGAGGGGACCCCCGGAGGTCTGGGGGTCTTGCAGAGGGGGTCCGGCGTGGACCAGGATTTCCCCGGGGTTCTTAGCAGGCCGATGGGGTGATGGAGTGGTCATCTCCATGGGAACAGGCCGGTCTGCAAGGTGTTTCCTAGAGGGAGGCTCTGATTGGTCCAGACTAGTGTCACTCAACATGGCTGTGTTGTTGTGGGTGTGGCTATGGTGTGAAATCATTATATCCTGCATCATGTGATGGTCACATTGCAAGCCTACTGGTCCTGTGTTCATATGTATGTTTGCTAGCTCAAGAGCTTGCATGCTAGCACCACTTGCTGCAGGGATAATTGCTAACATGCTATATTGCGTTGTGTGTCTACCTTTGCTTTCATTATCAAATTGTCAATTAGTATTATGAAATAAGAAGGTATATTATTAATCCCAAAAGGGAAATTATGTGAAATGTAGACCCTTTCTGGAGATCTTTCACTGTATTAACGTCCTTTTAACGTCTAGTGATCAGTGTCTGTCTCACACATCAGAGGATTGATCTGGAGTCTGATGGCAGCCCGCTCAGACTGGGGCCAGGGGAGCGTGGAGGCTGTAGAGAGGGGTTCTGAACAGAGTAGTGTAGAGAGGGGTTCTGAACAGAGCAGTGTAGAGAGGGGTTCTGAACAGAGCAGTGTAGAGAGGGGTTCTGAACAGCAGTGTAGAGAGGGGTTCTGAACAGAGCAGTGTAGAGAGGGGTTCTGAACAGAGCAGTGTAGAGAGGGGTTCTGAACAGAGCAGTGTAGAGAGGGGTTCTGAACAGAGCAGTGTAGAGGGGTTCTGAACAGAGCAGTGTAGAGAGGGGTTCTGAACAGAGCAGTGTAGAGAGGGGTTCTGAACAGAGCAGTGTAGAGAGGGGTTCTGAACAGCAGTGTAGAGAGGGGTTCTGAACAGAGCAGTGTAGAGAGGGGTTCTGAACAGAGCAGTGTAGAGAGGGGTTCTGAACAGAGCAGTGTAGAGGGGGGTTCTGAACAAGGCTGTGTAGAGAGGGGTTCTGAACCGAGCAGACTGGTGCTGGAGTTCCAACTCCCTTCCCAGAATCCCCATGTCAAAGCTTCACCTACGTAAATGAGTTTCTCTTAGGTGGAAAATGTCCTCCATGTAGCGGGAAACAAAGAGGTATCACTGCCCTGTAGGGGTGTGGCTTCCCTCCCTGGCTCCGCCTCCCTTTCAGCTGTAACGGAGTAGGACTGCTGGGTCAAAATGAAACTCCTATTGACTCTAAAGACACTGTACTGCCTGAAGAACGCAGACCCCCCCCCCCCTGTGTGGGCCAGGTAGGAATGTGTACTCAGGAGAACCCCAGTCCAGCTGTGGTTCCTACGATGACGGGACGCTGCACACAGAGGAACCCTAACCTTTGACCCTACTAGAGCAACCCTAACCTTTGACCCTACTAGAGGAACCCTAACCTTTGATCCCACTAGAGGAACCCTAACCTTTGTCCCTACTAGAGGAACCCTAACCTTCTTTGACCCTACTAGAGGAACGCTAACCTTTGACCCTGCTAGAGGAACCCTAACCTTTGGGTCACTAGACTCTACTGAACCCTAACCGTTGACCCTACTAAAGGAACCCTAACCTTTGGGTCTAGTGAACCTTAACCTTTGGGTCACTAGACACTAGTGAACCTTAACCTTTGGGTCCCTAGAGGACCCTTTTGGACTGGCCGGGCCCAGGAGAAGGGTTCTCCGTGGAGGACTCGCTCGGTGCTCGTGGTGAGGTCCATGATTACATTTAGCTGTGGAACCCGATCCGCCAGGTCTGGGTTTATAGATAGCCGGTCCGCGGCCGCTGGCCCATGAAGAATTCCCCGGGGTTCAGCGATGGGCACGGGGTGGTCCCTCTGAGGGGGTTCTGGAAGGTTCTAGGTTCTAGAGGGACAGTCATCTCTGACCCTGCTCTGAGTCTGTAGTCCTGGACCCCGATCTTCTTTTCTCCAAAGCTATTTGGCTTCAAACGGCTGCGCTCTGCGGTCCACAGACTGATGCTATCATGCTAGGCTACACCTGTGGCCGCTGCAGTGTTGGTTGCCTAGCTCTACCTGCTGAGTCACACAGGGAATATAACCCCCAAACCTGCAGTGGTAGTGCCTTGCTCTAGCTTCGGAGCTGCAGTAGGGTGTGGAACCCCCAACCCTGCGCGGTGGAGGACTTTGGTATCTCCTGGTCTAATCTTGGGCCACCTCTTGCTCTTTGCCCGCTCTTAAAATAACCTCAACCTCATAGCACACAACACAAACAGACTGGACTACACACACTGGACTACACACACTGGACTACACACACTGGACTACGCACAGTGGACTACAGACCACTGGCCTACACACACTGGACTACACACACTGGATTACACAAAGGGCCCCAGGCCGACAGCACATACTACAGTCCTCCTCATTCAGCGGTCCTGTTCCACCGTCAAACATCTCTCTTTGTGTCTGTCTGTCTGTCTGTCTGTCTGTCTGTCCTCATGTGAAGGGAACTTCCCTGCATCCCACCCCCCCCCCCCACTGGCAGGGTGGCCCCGTTCAGGGAACTCCGCCCGGTGTGTGTGTGTGTGTGTGTGTGTGTGTGTGTGTGTGTGTGTGTGTGTGTGTGTGTGTGTGTGTGTGTGTGTGTGTGTGTGTGTGTGTGTGTGTGTGTGTGTGTGTGTGTGTGTGTGTGTGTGTGTTACTGTGGTAATCAGGATGAGCCTGACCCACTCTCTGCTCCGTGGCTGGGCTGTCCCACAGTGACCTGATGCACAGCTACTTATGCTAGGCTACATACGCTAGGCTATGCTAGGTTTGTGCCCCTTGCTGGCGTCTCTGCTGGGGGACGTTCAGATCAGGTCGCCCTCAGCTGCACATTAAGTTAACCGCTCGTTTCAATGAAAATTAGTATTAAATGTGTACTATATATAAGTAAAGGTGCCTCTAGTTATAGGTATAGTAAGTAATAGTATGGTGGTTTTATGTATCGTCTTTAGTGTGTAATATGCATAGTACATAATGTGTTATACGTATAGTAGATAATGTGTAATATCTCTTTCTCTTTCTCTCTCTCTTTCTCTTTCTCTCTTTCTCTCTAGGGCAATGAATCGAGCTACCCCCTGGAGATGTGCTCTCACTGTAAGTACTGCGGTCTGTCCTCCACTCAGCTGTTGGTCTCTACTCTCAGTCTGCTGTTCCTCCTGTAAGAACACACTGTGGACTGGTTTATTCCTGGCATGTTGTTGAGCCTGTGTGTGTGTCCGGTGTGTACGCTGTAGTGGTGAGTTGTGTTATCTAGGAGACACCTTGGTGTTGGAGAGTGAGTCAGCCATCTTCCTCCTCTTTCCTCTCCTTATCTTCTCCTCCTCCTCCTCCCGTCTCCCTGTCCGCTCCTCTTACTGGTGGCCATGACAGAGCCTGAGGGTCCTCTTCATCCTCCTCTCTCCTCCTCCTCCTCCTCCTCCTCCATGTTGAGACTTAAGAGGCTCCCTTTCTCTGGATTTCACAGCTCCTCGTCTGCTTCTCATCATCTAACCCCTAGCCCTTATGCTAGCCCTTATGCTAGCCCTAATGCTAGCCCTTATGTCCGACGATATGTTAGCTGCCTTGTAAGCATATACGTTGGGAGATATGTTAGCTGATAGTTAGCAGAAATGTTGGCTGATAGTTAGCAGATATGTACTTGGTAGCTCACATGTTAGCTATCATGTTTGCTTTGCTGGCATGTTATGTGATAGTGTGATGAATATTGTGCTGTGATTGGCCAGTAATTCCTCTTCCTGTACCAGTGGACGGGTTCTCCTTTCCTCTCAGGGGTTCCCCCCCCTCCCCTCCTGGGGCAAAGGGGAGGAGGAGGAAGAGGGGGGGATGCCGTGGCTATATTTAGACTTCTGCCCGACACAGGCTCAGGACGCTACATTAGCCTCGCGCCGCAGAGCTAGCTGGACCAATCAGCCTAATGCGCACACACACACACTCTCTCTCTGACCTGGTTTGGGGTGTTTCTTCATGGATCACTGATCCCTGTGTTTGATGTTCTGTACTGAAGTCATAAACCACAGAGTGCTGCCTCTGTCAATCAGCCCCCTAACGCCATGGTTACCAGGTGCTGGTTGCTAGGTGACCAGGTGATGGTTACCAGGTGATTGTGACCAGGTGACCAGGTGATGGTTACCAGAGGCTCCTTATATACGCGATTGCGTCTCATACCCCTCGCCAAATCCTCGAGCAATGCCAAAGCTGCCATATTTAAGCTCGTTAGAATACAGAGGCTACCA
The DNA here is from genome assembly GCF_026213295.1 of Gadus chalcogrammus. NCBI lineage: Eukaryota > Metazoa > Chordata > Actinopteri > Gadiformes > Gadidae > Gadus > Gadus chalcogrammus. The sequence goes on from NC_079426.1 coordinate 8,909,483, forward strand.
GCAGAATTATTTATAGGGCTTGTGCCAATACGATAATTGATAACTATAGCTTATAGGCTAAGGAAATGTAGGCCTACATATATATGTATGTATATATATGTATCAGGCTAATTAATGAAACTTAAGTGATACAGTTGCTCTGGCCAAGGATTGTGATTTGAAAGGGTTGTAGTGTGAACATAATATTTCCTTAGTTCATATTTCATCATGGGTGCTTTATAAAATTAATAATAAAAATAATAAATCTGAAGTGATGTGCGCGATGTGCGTTAGGTATCGAAAGAGTGTTGTTCTTCTTCTCTTAGGATGATTTGTAAAATGATGATGACGGTTTGTAAAACTTTGCGGGACCTCTTCTCCTGGTTGAAAGGATGCGTCGGACTGCGCACTATTTTCCGCAGTTCCGAGTTTTTTCTATAAATCACGACATTGGTGGTGAAAGATGCGTACGCACATATCCTCCCTGTTTCCGCAACGTTTCCGTGCGGACAGACCTTTATAAATGAGACCCCAGGTGATGGTTGTTAGGTGACCAGGTGATGTTTACCAGGTGATGGTTGCTAGGTGACCAGGTGGTGGTTACAGTACAGACATCAGCAGCCTCTTCACTAGCTCCTCCGCCTCCAGACCCTGTGACCGGGAGTCCGGCCCTCAGTGCCGTCATGAGGAGCGGGGGGCTCAGGGGGGGTGTCAAGGCCTCTGGCTCTAGGGCGCCCCCTTGAGGTGGACTGACAGAACCCGTGGTCTGGGGATCACCTGACCTCCTCACCAACCTGCACCAACGCGTGTTGTGAGTTCCCGATCCCTGGTGACCAAGAACTGAGAGTTGTACTCGACCAATTAACGTCAGCACAGAGCTAGCAACAATGACCGCTAGTGGCTAGTTCTCCAGCTCTCTGCCTGTCTCAGGGCGGGCTAAGTGCTAAGCTACAACACAGAGTGTTAGCTGGCTCCAGTTGCCTAGTAACATGGTGGAAGATCCACACAGCATTTATTAACAAGGTGTGTGTGTGTGTGTGTGTGTGTGTGTGTGTGTGTGTGTGTGTGTGTGTGTGTGTGTGTGTGTGTGTGTGTGTGTGTGTGTGTGTGTGTGTGTGTGTGTGTGTGTGTGTGTGTGTGTGTGTGTGTGTGTGTGTGTTTCCCAGGGGACAGAATGTGACGTCTTAAAATACTTTAGTGTTTGAATGTGAAATGAAATCCACACTCCTGTTATTGAATCACCAATGAGCTGGCTATTGACAGACCAAGCTCAATCGTAGATTGCACGTTGGTCTGGCGAGGCTGCTGTCATTTTCTTCAGCACAAGAGGCCTGATCAACGGGCATAGTTCAAATGACTCTAATTGGCTGCTTGCCGTCGCTTCTCTTTCGTCATTGTGTTAACCCAGCCAATAGCGCGCCAGGGGGAAAAGCGAGCTGGGTGATTGACTCCCGCAAAAGCGTATCGGAAGCAGAGAGAAATGTATTGCTCCTCTCTAGACCCTGCTGCAGGGCGAATTCAAATCGCCGGCAGAACGGGCTGGGGGTACCCAGTCTACCAAGGAGCTGCTCTCTGCTCTATTCAATCTGCAGGTCAGAGAATAAGCAAATTCACCTGTTTGATTCACCATGAGGTGTGACCGGACAGCTGACTGGGAAGGAGGGAGGGAGGGAGGGAGGGAGGGAGGGAGGAAGGGAGGGACGATGCAGACGTCGGTATTTGGTTAAAATAAATCCACAAGTGAACAAATGAACGGGTTCTTTATTATTTGACGGCGTGTCGTGTGCACCGATGCTCCGTCGGCCCGAGGGGTCGGTCCATCGTACAACCCGCCCTCTGTATTAGTAACATCTAGACTGTCTAGTTATGGGGGCGGCATGTTGCTCAGGAGGTGGAGCGGGTTGACTGGAAGGTTGCTAGTTCGATTCCCCGTCTCCTCCTAGCCGAGTGTCGGGCTGTTCCTGAGCAAGGCACCTCACCCTGACTGCTCCTGAGGAGCTGGCTGTCGCCCTGCGTGGCTGACACTGCCGTGTGTGTGTGAATGTTTGCACGAATGGGTGAATGTGAGGCAGTGTTGTAAAGCGCTTTGAGTGGCCGGCCTGTAGCTGGCCTGTTTAAATTAGGCCAGCTACCGTTTAAGTTGAACTATTGTCTAATCTTAAGGAGTCAAGACCACAGTGACCATCCATGTGTTCCTAGGCTTTCTGCTAACGAGGTGGGGAGATTAATTAATGGCCGATGCTGTTTAGGAACACAAGCCACGCCCCTGTAGTTGGTTGTGATTGGTCGTTATTGTCATGTGCTTCAATGTCAATGAGCTTACATCGTAATTAACAACCGGCGATATCGAAGCTCCCCGCTCAGTCAGCACCAGGCAGCACCGTGTTGTGAGCGTTCAGTTAGCCGCGGCTAGTCATGGCAGGGAAGGTTAAGGCCCGGAGCGCAGGCGGGAAGACCCCGAGACCGGCACACACACGTCGTAAGTTTGAGGAGGTCGTCTCCCTTTGTTCGGCTAATCTCCTCCGTCTGTAATCTTCTTGTCTTCTTGTCGGTCTCCTGGGCTTAGAGCGCCTCCATTGTTCCCTCTCCTGGTGTGTGTGTGTGTGTGTGTGTGTGTGTGTGTGTGTGTGTGTGTGTGTGTGTGTGTGTGCGTGTGCGTGTGCGTGCGTGCGTGCGTGCGTGCGTGCGTGCGTGTGTTCCCTCAGAGACAACCTGGAGAACCAGGTCACCAAGTGGAGAGAGATGGTGTTCTCTTTTTAACTCCTTCCCCCTCTCCCTCCTGCCTCTCTCTCCCCCCTCCAGTCGATGCAGATGAGATCAAGCGTCTGGGGAAGCGGTTTAAGAAGCTGGACCTTGATAACTCTGGCTCCCTGAGTGTGGAGGAGTTCATGTCCCTCCCGGAGCTCCAGCAGAACCCGCTGGTCCAGAGGGTCATCGACATATTCGACACCGACGGCAACGGGGAGGTGGACTTCAAAGGTGGGCCGCAACGCCCTCTGACAGCACTGGTTAAAATCACTCTACTGGTTAAAAACACTCTGACAGCACTGGTTAAAATCACTCTACTGGTTAAAAACACTCTGACAGCACTGGTTAAAATCACTCTACTGGTTAAAAACACTCTGACAGCACTGGTTAAAATCACTCTACTGGTTAAAAACACTCTGACAGTACTGGTTAAAATCACTATACTGGTTAAAAACACTCTGACAGTACTGGTTATAAACACTCTACTGGTTAAAAACACTCTGACAGTACTGGTTAAAATCACTCTACTGGTTAAAAGCACTCTGACAGTACTGGTTATAAACACTCTACTGGTTAAAAACACTGACAGTACTGGTTTAAAACCCTCTGACAGTACTGGTTATAAACACTCTACTGGTTAAAAACACTCTGACAGTACTGGTTTAAAACCCTCTACAGTACTGGTTTAAAACCAGTTCTGAAGAGTGTAGAAGCGCTGCAGGCGCGTGTTCACTTAGAGGACCTCGTTATGAGGATGTGTGCTGCCCTAATCAGAGTCACCGGGGCCCTGGGTGCTCCCCTCCACCAGAGAACATTAAGGCCCCTGCAGCACAGCCTCGCACCACCACCGCCCACCACATCACCCCCATCACCCTGCACAACACCCCCATCACCCTGCACCTAGACGTCTGGATCTAGATACATCTAGAGCAGGGATGGGCGCAACTTTCATGATAAAGCGGGCCACAATTCTTCATCATCACCATCAGAGGGCCATGTGACTGTGCACTTCAACTAGACGTAAACTGAGAGAAGCTACACATTTTTGAATTTGTTGGATATGATTTCCTGTATTCTGGTGCATTTTGGGGATGGCCACTACCTACAAAATCTTGTATGGTATGTATGTTGATTGAACCAACATACATTAATTTCATGTTTTCCGTGCTCAAACAGCCACATGATTGGTTAGTATTATGATCAGTGCAAAGGGCTCACATACATCATCATTCAATGATGACACAAAACTGAAAAACAGTGGCCCAACATTAAGTGCAACAACTCAATGAACTCAAACCCAACAAGCATGATATTCACTTCAAGGCAGTTGTAGTAGTTGTAGTGGCGACTTAAGTGGAAATCTTTCATAACTGATATTGTTTCTAAGCAAACTAGACACATGGGTTTGCCTTTGAATTCTATGAACAGATATCTGCTTTTCTTCTTTCTTAACCAAGTTTTCTGTAACTCGATTCTTTATTCTTTTTTAAATAAAAATTATGTGCAGGCCTGACTGAGTGAGGATGCGGGCCGTATGCTGCCCGCGGCCCGCCAGTTGCCCATCCCTGATCTAGAGTCTAGATCTAGATACGCCTAGACATCTAGATACACCTAGACGTCTAGATCTGGATACATCTAGAGGTCTAGATCTAGATGCATTAGACCTCTAGATCTAGATACATCTAGAGGTCTAGATAGATGTATAGATATAGATAGATGATTAGATATAGATATAGATAGATGATTAGATAGATGTATCGATAAAGATAGATGCATAGATATAGATAGGTGTATAGATGATTAGATATAGATAGATGTATCGATAAAGATAGATGTATAGAGCTATATATAGATGTAAAGGTATACCATTTTGTGTGATTTTAAGGAGGGAGGGGCGGGGGGGGGGTCCGTTCATCCACCACCCGTAGAGCAGACCCTCGGCTCCTCTATCAGAGAGCATCATGGGAAAGTACCAGGAGAACCTGTGGTTCTGGTCCGGACCCCCAAGACCCTGTGGTTCTGGGGGCCGGACGCCCAAGACCCTTTGGTTCTGGGTCCGGACCAGAACACAGAACCAGGGGGTCCAGCCCCCCAGAACTACAGGGGGTCCGGACCCCCTGGTTCTGTGTTCTGGTCCGGACCCCCAGAACCCTGAGGTTCTGGTCCAGACCCCCTGTGGTTCTAGGGGTCCAGACCCCCTAGTTCTGGGTTCTGGGTCCAGACCCCCTGTGGTTCTGGGGGTCCAGACCCCCTGTGGTTCTTGGGGTCCAGACCCCCTGTGGTTCTTGGGGTCCAGACCCCCTGTGGTTCTGGGGGTCCAGACCCCTGGTTCTGTGTTCGGTACTGACTGCTCTCTCCCTCCCAGAGTTCATCGAAGGCGTGTCACAGTTCAGCGTGAAGGGGGACAAGGAGCAGAAGCTTCGGTGTAAGTAGAGCTCCCCCCCCCCCCAAAGTGGACCCCATGGGGTCCCAGAGGGGCGCCCTGGTGCCGGCCCCTCTGGGACCCCATGGGGCCCCCCCCCCCCCGCTGCCTCGCCGAAGCTTTCTCTCCTCTGTCTCCCTGCTTCGTGTCCCCCTCCCCCTGCTCCCTGGACGGCCCCCCAGGACGGCCCCCCTCTCTGTAAGTGGTGTTGACGTCGCGGAGAGGAGGAGGTTTGGTTTGTATCAAGACATCAGTCCGGGAAGCACCGCCCTGAATCACACACTCCTGATCTGAGCGCCAAGACCGCCAGGCTCAGGCAGCTTCCTCTACATTTACTGCAGTTTTTTCACTGCAGTTTTAACGCAATTTTACTGTTGTTCCACTGCAGTTATACTGCAGTTTTACTGTAGTTTCGCTGCAGTTTTAACACCGTTTTACTGTCTTTTAACACAGTTTTACTGTGGTTTCACTGCACTTTTACTGCACTTTTACTGTGGTTTCACTGCAGTTTTTACTGTGGTTTTACCGCGGCCTCCCTGCCGTTCTGTTTAGTCGGCGGCGACAGTGTGGTTGTAACACCAGTGTTTCAAACACACTGTATTGCAGACAAGAGCAGAACCTCAACCTCTTGTTCGATGTTTGAGCATTGATAACGTCATAACAGTCCACTATATCGTGAATCTCTACTTAAGGTATCTAACCTCTACCTTAGTCAAAGTATAGCACGGCTGACACACTACCTCAGCAGGAAAGGAGATCTCTCTCTCTGTCTTTGTCTCTTTCTCTCTCTCTGACCCTCCCCTCTGGCCGCAGTTGCCTTCAGGATCTACGACATGGATAAGGACGGCTACATCTCCAACGGGGAGCTATTTCAGGTGCTGAAGATGATGGTGGGCAACAACTTGAAGGACACCCAGCTGCAGCAGATCGTAGACAAGACCATCATCAATGCGGACAAGGACGGAGACGGACGCATCTCCTTCGAGGAGTTCTGTGCAGTAAGTCCGCGCCGCTAACTGGCCGCAGCGTGAGCTTGTAGCGTCTCCTCACTCGCGTTGCGGAGTCTCCGTGCTAACATTGACTAGCGCCTTGCTAGCGTCTTTGTCTCGGATCCCGAAGTCAGACAAAATCATAACAAACTTGTCGGGGAGGCTGCACAGACTCACCGGTATCGACGGTGTCAGGCCGTTCCAGTTGTTTTCCATGACCTTGGTGATAGGTTCCTCAGGACTCTAACTCTGACTCTAACCATTTTGCATCCAGCGTGCTGTAGAACCAATCACGCGCAGCCTCCGGTCTGTGTTTCTGGAGGAGGGGTAAAGATCTAGAGTGAACTGGTTCAGAATGGGTTCTGCTGGGCTCAGGGAGCGGGTCCAGATGTTTGCTCCTCCTCATAATCCATTCATCTCATTTGAATACCGATAATGAGGCATCCATGTTGTTTGGAACGCAGCGACTCAAAGGGGCCACACTGGACTGATGGCGTACATCTGTACTCTCATATCTCATTATTTTTTACCTCTTGCTTTTGGAAAACTAAAACAATGAGAAGAATATAAATGTTTTTAATCTACAATCCATCCCATGGTCAATTGATGGTCTGTTTCTCACGTCTCTTTCTCTCCCCTCTCCCTCCCTCCCTCCCACTCCCTCTCTCCCTAGGTGGTGGGGGGTCTGGATATACATAAAAAGATGGTGGTGGACGTGTGAGCGCCCAGCGAGCCCCTCCCCCCTCCCTCCCTCGCTCCTCCACAATCTCTTCTTCTTCCTCCTCCTCCTCCTCCTCCTCCTCCTCCTCATCTCAGTGTGTCCACACACTCTCCGTCTAACTCAATGGAAGTATTTTCTCTGTCTCAGTCTCCCCCCCCCACCCCCCCCCCCCCCCCCCCCCCCCCCCCCCCCCCCCCGTCTTCATGAAGCCACTTCCTGTCCTGGTGAGTGTTGATGAACTGCAGTCCTCTGGACCAGAGGCTCCCTCTCCCAGTTCAACCAGTATAACCACCACAAGGATCTCCCATTTCAACCAGTAGAAGGACAACAAGGTCAAGCTTTTCCCACTTCAACCAGTACAACCACCACAAGGATCTCCCATTTCAACCAGTAGAAGGACAATAAGGTCAAGCTTTTCCCAGTTCAAACAGAACAACAACAAGATTCTCACATTTCAACCAGTATAAGGAGAGGTCTTTCGTTTTTTCCCTCTCTGTCATTTTTGATAATTATGTTCTGTTGTTTTTTTATAAAGAGTCGAACGTCTTTGGTGCGATGGAAGCTTTGGTCACAGAGCTAGCCCGTGGCGGGTCACAGAGCTAGCCCGCGGCGGGTCACACAGCTAGCCCGCGGCGGGTCACACAGCTAGCCCGCGGCGGGTCACACAGCTAGCCCGCGGCGGGTCACAGAGCTAGCCCGCGGCGGGTCACAGAGCTAGCCCGCGGCGGGTCACAGAGCTAGCCCGCGGCGGGTCACACAGCTAGCCTGCGGCGGGTAACATGCCAATCAGGACTGCTCCGTCTGAGCCGTCGCCAGGGCGACCCCTGCCTGAGCCCGTCCTCTCTTGTCCCTCCTAGCTTCCCGTCCATCTCGCTTCTGACCACGCAGCTCATGTTTTATTTTATTTTGTAAGGAGAGTGATCGTTTTATTGATACCTTAACATGTTTGTATTATTGATTATTCTAGTAGATTAATGAACGATGAGGCGGCTTACCGAAGAATCTGAAGACAAACTCCGACCCAGAGAACAAGTCCGTCTGACTTACTGACTGACACACTGGTCACCATGGAAACCCTGGTGACCCCGGGGGGTCAGACTCAGGGGACACTAGAGGTCAAGAGGTCGGCTGATATTCAAGCAGACGATGTAACCTCGGCGTTGAAGAACCTCGTCCAATCAGCAGGCAGCCTTCCTCCTGGTTGTGTTCTGATGTGTGTACTGGGTGTAGTGGGGGAGGGGGGCGGAGACACTCTTAAACCACCGTAACCGTCGGCGATGGCCTCAGAAACCGCTAGGATACTCCTTTTTGTTTTTGTGTACATTTGAAAGTTGGCTTCTTCAACCCATGTTGTTATTTTCATCGTCACCATCATCACCCCCAACGTAACCACGGCGCCAAGCGATGGTGTTGCCACGACGACCACGACTGACGCGCCCCCCCACCCCCCCGGGCCAGGGAGGAGCGTGATGAGATTAGTATGGGATGAAGGGTGGGGGTCGGGGTGACGGCCTGGTGTTGGGGGGGGGGCAGAAGATCATGTTGTCAGCGACGGGACCCCCGCCCCCCCCACACAACACCCCCCCCCCCCCCCCCCCCCCCCCCGCTCTGCACGGGCCCCCCCTCCTGCATGACATGAGATCTACTTTTGGGTTGTGCATGTGATCACTCCTTTGAAGATATTCCTGTTTACACACGGATGGTGATGTTAATATATTTAAGAATTTAATGGAATACAATAATGGATGTTGCCAAACGTTGGTGAATATAAACGATATAACGCGGCGGTCCGGAGGTTCTTTTTGTATTGATCAGTGCAGCTCGATGCTGATCCCAGACCGCCGCACGCCGCCGGGGGGAACCTTTGGTTCTTCCTCTGTAAATAAGACGAGTATTGGTGGACGGCGTTCCCGCCGGGTCCCCGGAGGGAATCTGTTCGGTTTGTGTGGAATCTGAAAAAAGATGGGACTTAAAAGGACCGTTTCTCATTTTATTCTGCATGCTGCATCCTATGCTGTGGGACTGTTGGAAATAAACATTTAAATAAAGTTTGAAATGTTACGCCACTATTTTGTCCTTCACGTCCAAAGTGGGCTACAGACCGCTGTGAACCGGCTTAATGTCTGCTAGCCATGCTAACAGCTAACTGTCTCACATGAGCCAATCACATGGGTCCTGTTATATCACATAACGGAGTGGCCCCAATGAGAGCTCTCATATTAAAGGAGGACTCTAGTGAATGAACAAAGCTTCATGAGTTTCCGGTTTATTCGAGTACTGGTGTTCATCAACATCCTGTTTCAACAGTTCATTCAGGGGGCTTTCATTTATTTACATTAACTTATGTTTCCAAACAGGAGCATACACTGTGTGGCCATTTTTGATCTTCTCCCCATCGCCTTTGGTATAACAGTCCCATCAACATCTATTTCCATGATGATGGCGGTGAACCACAGAGTCCGGGGGGGGGGGGGGGGGGGGGGGTCTTCAGACTCGGGTCCAAATGTCAGAACGGTCTGATCTGGAAGGAGAACCTCCCAGCAGCCAATCAAGAAGAGGACGATGCAGAGATCAGCCAATTGGGGATCAGAAGCGCTCGGCTGTCCGGCTGGCCACCGTCCTGATGTTCCCGTAAACCTTTGAAGGTGGACTTCCTGTGGGAGAGACAAGGGACATAAAAGGTCACTTCCTGTGGCTCTGGGGTGGCTCCACGAGAGTGAGAGAGGGTGCGAGAGGAGAGGGGGGGGGGGGAGAGGAGAGGAGGGCGTCACTCACCAAGGATCAGGTTGCAGATGGCCGTCCGTGCCATCTTGATGTTCTGGAAGGATCCCAACAGGTGGATCTTACTGTGGAGAAACATTTTGATTGTTTTGATTGTGTAGCGTGTTGCTAGTTTGTAGCTTGTTGTTAGTGTGTAGCGTGTTCCTAGTGGGTTGCTATTGTGTAATGTGTTGCTAGTGTGTAGCGTGTTGCTAATGTGCAGCTAGTGCTTAGTGTGTTGCTAGTGCTTAGTGTGATGCTAGTGTGCAACGTTTTGCTAGTGTGTAGCGTGTTGCTAGTGTGTAGCGTGTTGCGGGGCTCACGTGTCAGCCAGCACGATGCGGGTCTTGGTCACGTTCTCGATGGTGAACTTGGTTTTCCCGCCGGTCCCGGCGATCCTCCCCACGGCTCGGGAGAGGTGGTCACCTTTCAGGGGCTTCACTGAGGGGGAAGACCAAAGGGAGCGATCACAGAGCAGTCCAACAGCTCAGACCAGAGGTAGCGATCACAGAGTAGTCCATCCGTCTTTAAAGGGGACATATTATGCCACCAGATGTGAGTGTGATTAGCCTTACAAGCCGTTTCGAAAATCGAATATGTCCCCTTTAACGTCTTACCGTCTGTTACATCAAAAGACTCCAGGAAGAGTTCATCTAACCGGATGAGTGCCAGCGCGTCCTGAGAAACGGAGAGGAAGAAACAAAATCAGTGTGAGCCATCGCGGTCAAACCTCCTAAAAGGGGGTCCTGACCCAAGGCACACCCTAACCCCCCCGCACACCCTATCTCCGGGTCCTAACCCCAGGCAGACCCTAACCCCCCGGTCCTTACCCCAGCCACACCCTGACCCCAGGCAGGCTCACCTCCACCTGGAAGCCCAGCACGAAGGCTTTGACGAAGTCTGACGCCTTTGTGAGCGCCCCGATGTCCAGAGTATCCTTACAGGTCTGAGGAGAGGAGAGAGGAGGGGAGGGAGAGAACCAAAGTGTTGACATCAGAGCTACGGGGATATGTTGTTAGATTCTACTTAGCTTCATAGATAGCCTGTAGTTAGCTTCTCCTTAGCACCATATTAAGCCTGTAATTAGCGTCTCCTTGGCTCCAGTCAGTTATAGTTTTAGTTAGTTGGTTAGTTAGTTAGTTATGGTTAAGGTGCCCCTACCTTGATCTCCACGTTGCGGGTCTTGAGGTTGAAGCGAACCTGCAGCTGGAGGTTCTCCACGATGGGGGTGTAGATCTTCATCCAGTTCTCTTTAAGGGGGGTGTACCTGTTGGCCGGGACCGCCACCTTCCGCAGCTCGTCCGCACCGCCCTGAACCGAGGGAACACACACTCATCACCTTCATGTCACAGAGATGAAGATCACCTCATCACCTTTATCTCACTGAGTGCTCAGAGATGAAGCTACGATCTGATGGAACAAGTGATGTAAACACTCCACTGCGCATGCGCAGTCACGCAGACCATGTGGATGAGACTCCACCGTTTAGGGGTTTAATGACAACCTTAATTAATAACGATCAGGATTAACGGTGCAGTGTGGATGTACCTTCAGCTTGTCCCCGGACAACGGGGGGAAGTGAGGCCGTTTGACCGCCGCCTCGCAGTCCATACCCGGGTCGTGTCTCCGCTTGGAGCTCCGCCTGCTCTTCACCGCCGTGAACTCCTCCGGCCCGCCGGGGCCGACCGCCACACACCCACCGGGAGGGGGACCGGCACCTGGATCCATGACGAAGTTATGAAGGTTATATAAACCGTATTACAGATCAAAACAAGGAGCGAGCCGTCGGGTCGGGGACATGAGGTTGGTCTCGGGTATCGTAAAGGACCCTAGCAAGGCGCTGCAGGCGCCTGTAAGGACCGTCCCTAACATTGTGAAGAATAAATGTTATTATTGGATATCAATTTCTCTTGGATAAGTACGTAAAATACATATTGCTTTTATATTTATGAACGTGAGAAATACGGAGACGATCCACTCGTATTGTCTCGATCTCATCAGGCAGCAGCCGGGCGGTGGTCGGGGTCCTCAGAGGACTGGTGTGTTTGCCGTTGCTCGGCAGTAGATCTTCTCCACTCATCCAACGTCTTTTCTTGGTTTATTTCCTCTCATTCAAGATGTCAACGCCGTTCGAGAAGCCGCAGATAATCTCCCACATCCAGAAGAGCCTCAACTACACCATATTCGACTGCAAGTGGATCCCGTGCAGCGCGAAGTTGGTGTGTCTGGGGAACCTGGCCCGGGGGACAGGGGTCCTGCAGATCTACGAGGTCCAGGGGGGAGAGCTGAAGCTGAATCGAGAGGTCTCACCCGCCCCCCCTATCCCCCTCACCTGTCCCATCTCCCCTTTCCTCCCTCACCTGTCTCTCTCCCCCCTCTCTCTCCCCTCCTCACCTGTCCCCTCTCGCCCCTCACCTGTCCTTCTCTTCTCCCTCACCTGTCCCCCCTCACCTATCCTCTCTCACCCCTCCCCTGTCTCCTGTCCCCTCTCCCTTCTCCATCCTCTCCCCCCTCACCCGTCCCTCCTCCCCTTCCCTCCCTCACCTGTCCCCTCTCCTCTCACTTGTGTCATAAATGATGTGACTGAAGCCAGGGCATTGAGTGAACCAGGAAGTGGGTCCTTGTGCTGACCTCTGAGCCTGACCCCTGACCTCTGACCCCTGGTCCTCCAGATAGAGAAGGCCAAGCCGTTCAAGTGTGGTACGTTTGGGGCGACCTCCCTCCAGCAGAGACACCTCGCCACCGGGGACTTCGACGGAAACCTGCACATATGGTAACTATGCTAACCATCACTGATATCAACCTCTATCTATACTATATTAGATATAGGAACATTATCTATCCCTATTAAATGATGATATATAATGTGTGATATATGATGTCTGATACATGTGATATATGATGTGTGATATAATAAATGATGTGTGATATGATTTATATGTGAGAGATGATATGTGATGTATGATGTGTGATATATGCTATGATGTGTGATATATGATATGTGATATGTGATGTATGATATATGAAGTGTGATATATTATATATGATGTGTGATATGTTATATCCGTGTTTCTGATGTGTGTGTGTGTGTGTGTGTCTGGTGTGTGTGTGTGTATGTGATGTATGTGTGTGTGATATGTGTGTGTCTGTCCAGGGACCTGGAGGCGGCCACGGAGCCTCTCTACTCGGTGAAGGCCCACAAGGAGATCGTCAACAGCTTAGACGGGGTGGGGGGCCTGGGGGTCGGCGACGGGGCCCCGGAGATCGTAACCGGGAGCCGGGACGGTGAGGCCCTCACATACACAATACTACACAATACTACATAATACTACACACTATTACTGCTACACAATACTACACACTACGACTACACAATACTACATAATACTACAAACTATTACACAATACTACACACTACTACAACACAATACTAGACACTACTACAACAATACTACAACATAATACTACACAATATTCCACAAAACTTCTACAATACTACACTATTACTGCAGGATACTACACAACACTTCACACTACTACTACGCAATATTACAAACTACTACTACACAATACTACATAATACTACATACTATTTGACAATACTACAACACAATACTACTATACAATACTACATAATAATACTGCAACACAAAATAATAGTTTTACACAATACTCCAACACATTATAATACTACACAATACTACAACACAATACAAAAAACAATCCTACAATACAATAATAGTACAATAATAATACAATACCACACGTATCTCAGATTTCTGACGATAAAGTGTGTGTGTGTGTGTGTGTGTGTGTGTGTGTGTGTGTGTGTGTGTGTAGGGACAGTGAAGGTGTGGGACCCCCGTCAGAAGGACACCCCGGTGGCCAACATGGAGCCAGGGGCAGGCGAGGCCAAGAGGGATTGCTGGACCGTAGCCTTCGGTCTGTGGACAGGCTAACTGAGACGCTAACACACACGCCCACTTGCATGCTAACACACAGACTAACTCACACGCTAACATACCCTTATTCGCACACTCAGTCAGCTAGCTCCTAAACCAACACGTCTGGAGGACTGCCCTCTGACTTCATCCGGACCTCTGACCTCACCCTGGTCTCTGACCTCTGACCTCTCCCTCAGGCCACGCCTTCAACCAGCAGGACCGCTGCGTGTGCGCCGGCTACGACAACGGAGACATCAAGCTGTTCGACTTGCGGAACATGGCCGTCCGCTGGGAGACCAACATCAAGAACGGGGTGAGGAAGGGGGGTCCGGGTTCACCCCAGTAACGGGGTGAGGAGGGGGGGGGGTCCGGGTTCACCCCAGGAACGGGGTGAGGAGGGGGGGGGTCCTGGTTCACCCCAGGAACAGGGTGAGGAGGGGGGGGTCCGGCTTCACATCAGGAACGGGGTGAGGAGGGGGGGGTCCCGGGGTTCACATCATGAACGGGGTGAGGTTGGTGGTCCCGGGTTCACCCCAGGGTCCTCAGGCTGGCTGTAGGGACCCTGGCCCTCCCTGCTCCTTAAGGGCCCCCAGTCTGATCATAGAGACCGGAGCTCTGTGACTAGAGAGGTTTAGGAGGCGTGTGGAGGGGCTCAGCAGGAGGCTGTGATGAGATGTTCTGAGGGTCTGACACGTCAGAGTGGTGGTTAGTATGATGTATGATGCTATAGTGGTTACAGTATGATGCTATAGTGGTTACAGTATGTCACCGTATGTTACAGTATGATGCTATAGTCGTAACAGTATGTTACCGTATGAGGCTAAAGTGGTTATAGTATGATGCTAAAGTGGTTACAGCATGTCACCGTATGAAACTGTATGTGCTTACAGTATGTTACCGTATGATCCGCTATTGTTGCCGTGGGTCCCCAGGTCTGCTGCGTGGAGTTTGACCGAAAGGACATCAACATGAACAAGCTGGTGGCCACGTCCCTGGAGGGCACCTTCCACGTGTTCGACATGCGCACCCAGCACCCCACCAAGGGGTTTGCCTCCGTCTCCGAGAAGGTAACCCCCATGTCCTCACCGCCCCTCCCCTGGCTGCTAACGGCCCCTCCCCTAGCGGGTCTAGTGCCGTCAGAAGGAGACGGGGACCGGGCTCTGGCCCGCGGCCCGGGGAGGTGGGGCCGCTCCGACAGGCCTGGCTGAGAGAGGGGTCGTCAATCAGGGAGGTGTGTGGAGCTGTTGGACGACAGGCCCCCTGGACGCCATGGACAGGGGGAGGGACGGCGATAGAGGGAGAGAGAGATGGAGAGAGAGAGATGGAGAGAGAGAGATGGGAGAGAGAGAGAGAGAAGGAGCGAGAGAGAGAAGGGGAGAGAGTGGGATCCAAGCCTTGCACAGCTCCAGCTCGGGGAAATCTCCAGGACCAGTAGATATTGGTCCATCCCTGATGCCCAGCAACTCTACTTTCTGCAGAGCTGTGTGATAGGACAGGACAGAGACCAGGAGTACAATTACAATGAGGACCTTTTAAGACACGGGTCCTCATTGTAATCGTGTTTGCGTTGCAGGGCCTTAGTACCCCTTAAGACAGAAGAGACCAGGAGTACAGTAGCAGTCGTTACACAACCACGGCCATACTGTCTTTCCTGTGTTCTGTACCTCATGGCGGTAGAGACCTTCACCGTGTCGTGTTTGCGTTGCAGGGCCACAAGTCCACCATCTGGCAGGTCAGACATCTGCCGCAGAACAGAGACGTGTTCATGACCGCCGGCGGGGCGGGGAACCTGCACCTCTGGAAATAGTAAGAGACCCTCCGACTAACCCTGACCCCTGACCCGGACCCTAACCTCAACCATAGCACTACCCTCTAACCCTAACCCCGCCTACAGCCCTACCCCTTAGCCCATGGCTAGCCCCTCATGCTAACGGCTGTGTGTCTGTCTATCCGTCAGCGACTACCCCGCCCAGCGGAGCGGGGAGGACTCGGAGGGCGGGGCCGTGGGCGTGGCCGGGACGGTCAACCTGCTGCAGAACGTCACTCTGTCCACGCAGCCAATCGCCAGCCTGGACTGGAGCCCTGACAAGCAGGGGCTGTGCGTGTGCTCAGCCTTCGACCAATCGGTGCGGGTGCTCATCGTCACCAAGCTCAACCGAGTGTAAACAACAGCAACGACAACAAAATCAACAACAACAACCAAAGAAAAATACTATTTATCCCGACGAATCACAGACGAGTGAACGCTACACCTGGTGTGACCTGGCTGATCACGTCACGTTCTGATGACGTCATCAATTTTTCTCTTTGTCTTCTGGAATCAGTTCAAAGGTCTCCTTTTTGATTGGCTCAAATGGGCGCTGGGCAGCCAATGTCACCTGCTGCGTGACATCACCTGGTACTCAGTTCAGCCAATCAGAAACACTGACGCTAACGACCACGTTGTGGTTTGGTTGTGGCGTCGGAAACGGCGACGAGTCTCTGATTGGTGAGTGAAGAGTGTCTCTGATTGGTGAGTGAAGAGTGTCTCTGATTGGTGAGTGAAGGGTGTCTGATTGGTGAGTGAAGAGTGTCTGGTGAGTGAAGAGTGTCTCTGATTGGTGAGTGAAGAGTGTCTCTGACTGGTGAGTGAAGAGTGTCTCTGATTGGTGAGTGAAGAGTGTCTCTGACTGGGGAGTGAAGAGTGTCTCTGACTGGTGAGTGAAGAGTGTCTCTGATTGGTGAGTGAAGAGTGTCTCTGATTGGTGAGTGAAGAGTGTCTCTGATTGGTGAGTGAAGGGTGTCTGATTGGTGAGTGAAGAGTGTCTGGTGAGTGAAGAGTGTCTCTGATTGGTGAGTGAAGAGTGTCTCTGACTGGTGAGTGAAGAGTGTCTCTGATTGGTGAGTGAAGAGTGTCTCTGACTGGGGAGTGAAGAGTGTCTCTGACTGGTGAGTGAAGAGTGTCTCTGATTGGTGAGTGAAGAGTGTCTCTGATTGGTGAGTGAAGAGTGTCTCTGATTGGTGAGTGTGTTTTTGGGGCCAAATGGGCGGAGCTCCCCTCTGCCCGGGGGTCCAAGCGGTCTGGACGAGGTCCGCTCCGAGGAGGGGTCTGACCCCTGCGGGTGAGGGTCTGTGGTCTGCTGGACGCTGCTGCTCTGAGCTCTGATGTCTTCTGCCTCCTTTTGTTTACCATTAAACGTCTCGTTTTACAGACCGTGAATCTGCTCTCTTCATTTTACCTTCATGAGATCCCACACATACCGAGCTACTGTTCCAATCTGATGGTCTCACTCAGTGCGTTTACGTGGGATAGCTTGATAGGATTAAACCATATACCGACTTGCCACTGGAAGCTATGGGTCGTAGGACTTTTCCGTTAACAACAGTCCTAATTATTACGTTGTCTCCTTCCTCTTCCGGGGGAAAGCCCAGGCGGAAATTCTCAAGCATGCGCACAACATGCAGTCCGATTCCAATACGATTGCTGAGTATACATGCTGTTTTTGCCACCTAGGAACGACTTATCTATGTGTTCTTATCCGATTATGAGATGTCCGTTATGGTCTGATGTAGGTCGGACTATGATGCTTACATGGATTTTTAAAGTCCAAATGGTGTCTGATATAATCAGAAATTAGAATATCTAGCGCCTCAGACACACACCTCAGTGTCTCAGAGACAGGTGTGCAGAGGAACACCTGGCCAGGGAGTGGACATGTTGGGGTCGGGAGGTCATGGGCCGTCCACTAAGGGGCTTGACCTTTGACCTCTGGGAAGCGGATCAGACCTGATCAGAACCTCGTATCCGATCAATTATTCTTAGTCTCTTTAATAATAAAAAGTGTATAAATGCCTAGGCCCTGGTACATGGTCTGTAAGATGAAACTTTATTATTATTATTATTATTATTATTATTATTACCATCGTTGCTCTTGCTTGATAACATAATCCTGACTCTGACGGACCGAGGGCTCACCAGACGCTGGTCATTATTCAAGGCTGTTTCCTGACAGCATGTGATTGGTTTATAGAGGACAGTTTCATTTTGTTTTATGTCGTTTTTTATTTTAAGATCCAAAACGTTTTGTTGAAGTCATTTATTCGTGACTAGTTTAAGTGCTTTTGCATGTTATGTCGACCCTTAACTAAAGGAACTGTTTGTGTTTATAATATGTGTAGTAAGGGCTACCTTCTTGTGTAGTTATGTAATGTACCGTGTGGTGTGTAATGTAATTGTGTGTGTGTGTGTGTGTGTGTGTGTGTGTGTGTGTGTGTGTGTGTGTGTGTGTGTGTGTGTGTGTGTGTGTGTGTGTCCGTTATGTAACGGGGACTGGGAGGTGCTGGGGAATACTGGGACAGACTGGTGAGCAGCAGACTGAACCACTGGTCTACTGGGACCGTGTGGTCCGGCGGAGACCTGCCGCCACCTGCCGGACGAACCGGGAACTTAACGGAGTAAAATACATTGAACGTTACAATATGAATGTGTTATATTTCGTTCTGAATGACAACGTGAGGGTAAGGGGGGTAAGTTTTACCTGCACAGGTGAATGCGATAGTCTCATTGTAATTGTAATACAGTACAAAACATATTGTGAACGGGTGATCGATGCCGTGATGACGTCACAACGGCGACGGGAGTGCCGTGCGGTCTTCCCGCCGCCAGGGGGCGGAGGCCCCTTCACGCTCCCGGCTGCTTGTTGTGGTTTACATCACTTCCGAGAGGAGACGCATGCGCTGGAGAGAGACAGTTCCAGCGTGCTTATCGTTTACTAATCTATTTATCAGTGGGATTTGATATTCATAATGTAAGTATTCTTTATTGTCATAAAACAGTTTTGTTTTTACCGCAGTGTGTTAACTTCTGTTAAATTCTAACGGTACATCTACGATATTTTTGATCATCATCGCTCTGATCAGAGTCCTAGCACAGACAGACTGATCAGATGTCGGCGGAGGAGGAGGGTTACCCGGCGGAGATCCAGGAGCAGCTCACCGGCTTCGAGTCCTCGGTGGGGGTGATCAACAGCATGCTTCAGACCATGGTGTCCATGCCCCGGAA
Organism: Gadus chalcogrammus; assembly: GCF_026213295.1. Taxonomy (NCBI): domain Eukaryota; kingdom Metazoa; phylum Chordata; class Actinopteri; order Gadiformes; family Gadidae; genus Gadus; species Gadus chalcogrammus. Next base: position 8,928,087 of record NC_079426.1, read on the forward strand.
CGACCTGCTGCAGAAGGTAGGCTCCCCAGACCCCTTAGTACCCCTTAATCCTCCCTTAAGATCCTCCTTAACCTTAAGGTCCCCCTTAACCCTCTCTAAAGGCCACCCCCCCTTAACCTCATTATAGTCCCTCCCTGGGGCAGATGTTCTGATGGTTCTGCTGCGTTGGTCTGCTCTGTGTGACTGACCTCTGCCTTCTGCTCCTGACCCCAGCTGGACCCCCTGGATCAGGCCAAGCTGGACCTGATGTCGGCCTACACCCTCAACTCCCTCTTCTGGAGTGAGTCCTTGATCCTCCTGTGTGTGTGTGTGTGTGTGTGTGTGTGTATGTACCTATTTTTATAGTGTTAACGTGTGTACCTAGTGTTAATGTGTGTGTGTGTGTGTGTACCTAGTGTTATAATGTTAACATGTGTGTGTGTGTGTTTCAGTGTACCTGGTCACACGAGGGCAGAACCCGAGGGAGCACGGGGTCAAGCAGGAACTGGTGAGTACCCCCCCCCCCCCCCCCCCCCCCCCTTCCCATCAACGTCTCCAGAGCTGCTGGTCTCCATGGTAACCCCCCTCTGACCCCTCCCCCCCAGGAGCGCATCAGGGGCGTCATGACGCGGGTGAAGGACATCACAGACAGGAAGAAGGCGGCTCGTCTCGACAAGGGTGCCGCCGCCCGCTTCCTGAGACACGCCCTCTACGACGCCGAGGAGGGCAGGGCCAAGAGGCCCACGCCGGGCCGTGCCCCCAAGACCCCCACCCCCCAGACGGGCCATGCACCCAAGACACCCGCCCCCCAGACAGGCCGCGCCCCCAAGAAACCCACCCCCCAGACGGGCCGCGCCCCCATGACCCCGACCCCCACGAAGAAACCCAGGAAAAAATGAACACATGAATGGACAAATGAATGGATGAACACATGAATG
>NC_079426.1:8934003-8939003 GCF_026213295.1 Gadus chalcogrammus
CAAGGGCCTTTAACCCCCAACCCACACACACACACACACACACACACACACACACACACACACACACACACACACACACACACACACACACACACACACACACACACACACACACACACACACACACAAACACGCCACCTCCCGGGGTAACTAACTTCTCTAGAAACATCGCTGCTGCTAGTTGATTTATCATCACCAGCTGAACCAATGAGCATACTGGGACCACAACCAGTGAGCCTAATGGGACCACAACCAGTGAGCCTACTGGAAGGGACCACAACCAGTGAGCCTAATGGGAGGGACCACAACCAGTGAGCCTACTGGGTCCACACCCAGTGAGCCTACTGGGTCCACACCCAGTGAGACTACTGGTACCACAACCAGTGAGCCAACTGGTTCAGCAGCCAGCAGGCGGAACCCTCCAACCGGGGAGAGCAGCTGATTGGTCGGTCGTTCAGGGGGCCGAGGGTGATTGGTTGATCAGGTGGTCTTCCTTCTGGGGTCGCTCATGGTCCAGTGTTTTTTAAGACCGTCCCGTTGCCGTGGTTACCTGGATGATCCTCATTGCGGTTCACTCTGCCTCGGTGTCTGTCAGGTGACGGCGAGACCTGAAGTAGAACGGACCAGTCTCTCTCCCCAGAGAGAGAGAGAGAGAGAGAGAGAGGGAAAGAGAGAGAGAGAGAGAGAGCGAGAGAGAGAGAGAGAGAGAGAGAGAGAGAGAGAGAGAGAGCGAGAGAGAGAGAGAGAGAGAGAGAGAGAGAGAGGGGAGAGAGAGAGAGTGAGAGAGAGGGGGGAGAGAGAGAGAGAGAGAGAGCGAGAGAGAGGGGGGGGGGGAGAGAGAGAGAGAGATATATATATATATATATATATATATATATAGAGAGAGAGAGAGAGAGAGAGAGAGAGAGAGAGAGAGAGCGAGAGATAGAGAGAGAGAGACGTGTCTCTAGGAGGTCTCTGATCCTCCCCAGCGGTTCTTTCTCTGAGCCTCTAATGAAGAGCGTTATTGAAGATGAGCCCAGAGTTCCTCCTGCGCTCTGCGCTCTGCGCTCTGTAGGTAGGTCCAGCCGCTCAGTGGACGGCTCCTCCCAGGCCGCAGTCGCCTCTGTTTGGACTCCGCTCAACAATGGCTGAACCTGATCCCAGGTCCTCCAGAGACCCAGAGAAGCGCTTTCTTCCTCCTCCAAGTCGGCCTCTGATTCCAATCTGCCTGCAGCAGCCCGGGGCTTTTAATGTGGCGGAGTACAGGAGGAAGTAATCAGATACGCCTTGTGACATTTACTCCTTCATGACCAGTCATGAGTACACGAACACGCACACGCACGCACACACACACACACACACACACACACACACACACACACACACACACACACACACACACACACACACACACACACACACACACACACACACACACACACACACTCACACACACACACACACACACACACACACACACACACACACACACACACACACTCTACCACATACGCCAGCTCTGAGACCACAGCCTGGCCAGCAGTCAGAGACAATTAAACACTCCATCCATTTCAGTGCCACACTCTCGGGCACTCTCACGCTCCCCTTCTTGGTAGTGTATTGGATGGTGTACTGGGTGGTTTGTTGGGTGGTCTATTGGGTGATGTATTGTGCGGTGTATTGGGTGGTGTTATGGGTGGTGTATTGAGTGGTGTATTGGGTGGTGTATTGTATGGTGTATTGGGTGGTGTACTGGGTGTTGTACTAGGTGGTGTATTGGGTGGTGTATTTGGTAGTGTGGTGTACTGGTTGGTGTATTGGATGGTGTATTTGGCAGTGTATTGGGTGGTGTACTGGGTGGTGTACTGGGTGGTGTATTGGATGGTGTATTTGGCAGTGTATTGGGTGGTGTATTGGGTGGTGTACTGGGTGGTGTATTGGATGGTGTATTAGGTGTTGTATTGGGTGGGGTTCATCAGACACAGCAACTAATTTCAGTTACTTACAAACTGCAAGGAGAGCGAGGGGGAGAGAGAGGCAGGAGAAGGGAGAGAAAGAGATATGAAGAGAGGAAAGGGGGAGGAAGAGGAGGAAAGAAGAAGCAGAGGAGGAAGAGGAGGCAGAGGAGGTGGAGGTGAGGTTATGGGATGGAGTGATGGAGAGAGGGCTCCCGTCGTCATGGCGACAGGTCAGGTTCCCCCCACATGAAGATCACAGTACAGAGATCACAGGACAGATCACAGGACAGAGATCACAGTACAGTTCAAAGATCACAGGACAGATCACAGATCACAGTTCAGATCATAGTTCAGATCACAGATCACAGGAATGATCACAGGACAGAGATCACATGACGGATCACAGTACAGATCACAGTACAGATCACAGTACAGATCACAGTACAGATCACAGGACAGATCACAGGACAGAACACAGGACAGATCACAGGACAACACAGGACAGATCTGTAACCATCTGAACCCAGTCTATACTCCGGGCCCAGTTATTCAAAAGTAATCCAGTGGGATTTCGGATCACGGATTGGATCAAATCTTGGAAATGGGTTTCTCAAAGCAAAAGAAGGATTCCGAACTAAAATCTGATCATGTTTTTCAATACTTTGAACTCTGTTTGGGATCTATTTGAGCCAAAAAAACAGGATTATCTCGAACCCACCGGAAGGGTGGATTCAGGGGGATTAAGGGTTGGTCATCCTGAAATTTGGTATGTGGATGACAGTGATCCAATCCAATGTTCCATTAAAAACTGGCACAAGAGTAGGATGGATCAGGGGACCCTGGGTAGCAAAACATGGGTTTCCAAATCCGGATCAATTTGATCCAGATGAAAAAATAAATAACTGGGCCCAGATCACAGAGCGCAGTCCGCGCTCAGACCCCCCACTGCAGGTGAGCAGAGGGCCGTGTTTGATGTCCGGCCGCGGTGCGTTTGATGGTCGGGTGCGTTGGGTGAACTCTGCATTGCTAACGAGTGGCTCGGCGCTGATCAGTCCGGTTGCATCAGGGAGTGAGACCGGGCGGGGGTGAGGGAGTGAGGGGGGCAGGGGGGAGAGGAGGGAGGGGGTGGGAGGGAGGGAGGGGGGGCGGGGGAGAGGGAGGGAGGGGAGGAGGGGGAGAGGGAGGGAGGGGGGGAGGGGGAGAGGAGGGAGGGGGTGGGAGGGAGTGAGGGGGGGCGGGGGAGAGGGAGTGGGGGGGGGGGGCAGGGTGCTGGTGGGCGGTCACACTACAGACCTTCAGCAAGCTGGAATAGGGGCCAATTAGCGCAGGGCTTTAATTAGCAGTGCTGGTTTTATGCACATCCCATAATACGAGAGCAGCCATAAACAGGGGAGGGTTTACAGCGAGCCGCGTCCAATGAACACTTCAACAGGTCTGCAGGAACACGAGCCAAAGGACAAACGGAGGGAGGCGGCCCTAACCCGCGACACCCCGTTAAACACGCCGTCTTCTTCTGTGGTGGTTTCACCTCGTAGGGCTGGGGGCCTCTGGAGAGGCTTCAAACCCCAGCTCCTCCTGGGTGCTGACGAGTCCTCGGGCAAGGCCTGATCCTGGTCCTGGTTCCGGTCCTGGGCCAGGTCCTGGTCCCGGTCCAGGTCCAGGTCTTGGTCCTGGTCCAAGTCCTGGTCCCGGTCCTGGTCCTGGTCCAGCTCCTGGTCCTGTCCTGGTCCTGGTCCTGTCCTGGTCCTTGTCCTGGTTCTGGTCCTGGTCCCGGTCCCGGTCCTGGTACCGGCCCAGGTCCTGGTCCTGGTCCTGGTCCTGGTCCCGGTCATGGTCCCGGTCCTGGTACCGGCCCAGGTCCTGGTCCTGGTCCTGGTCCTGGTCCAGGTCCTGTCCTGGTCCTGGTCCTGTCCTGGTCCTTGTCCTGGTTCTGGTCCTGGTCCCGGTCCCGGTCCTGGTCCTGGTCCCGGTCCAGGTCCTGGTCCTGGTCCCGGTCATGGTCCCGGTCCTGGTACCGGCCCAGGTCCTGGTCCTGGTCCAGGTCCTGGTCCTGGTCCTGGTCCAGGTCCTGGTCCTGGTACCGGCCCAGGTCCTGGTCCTGGTCCTGGTCCTGGTCCTGGTCCTGGTCCTGGTCCTGGTCCTGGTCCTGGTCCTGGTCCTGGTCCCGGTCCCGGTCATGGTCCCGGTCCCGGTCCTGGTCCTGGTCCTGGTCCTGGTCCTGGTCCTGGTCCTGGTCCTGGGTCCGAGGGGTCCAGGGTCTGATCAACACGCCCCGGGTCATCCCGAGCGGTCTGGACTCCATGAAGACGGGACATGCGAGGGACGTCATGAAGGAAACAGGAGATCAAACCAAATAACGTTAATATCAAAACCATCAGTGTTTCAGACAGCAGATCACAGGGTGGGCCCTGAATGAGACCGGCCTCTGGACCTGATACCTTCAGCGGAGAGGAGGTTTACCTCCTCAGACCAAACACGTTCCAGAACATCACCATTGGATACACTGAGCCACCACTTCTGAATCTACTTCCATGTTCGTATAAAGGGTCACATTGTGGGATTATTTATCCCAGGATGTGTATTGACGTTGTGTGTTTGACGTAAACCGTCCAGTCAGAGAGAGGACGGTGCTCGAGTCGTACACAGGTTCGATTCCCGTTTGGTGAAGACCTTTGCTTTGCTGAGTTGGAATAAAAACTTAGTTTTGCAAATCACAGCAAATGTTTACGACAGAAGGTTCCAGACGCAGCCCCTAAGACCCCACAATAAAATAAATGAAATGATCTCGATTGAGTTGATTTGCTGCGACTGCTCCGTGCAAAAACACAAATAAAACCTTTGCTGGATGAAATTTGCATATCAGCACATTACCACACGGCACTCCGAGAGATTAAAAGAGAGAAGCTGGACTCAAACCTGCAGGAAAACGGCAGAATATTCATCAGTGTTCAGCTCTCCTTTAGTGGCAAGAGCTGTGAGCACAGAGAATGTACACACTGAACGTACACACACACACACACACACACACACACACACACACACACACACACACACACACAC
>NC_079426.1:8944003-8951503 GCF_026213295.1 Gadus chalcogrammus
AGTACATGAATCACAAGGTATGAGACAATTCATCAACGGGATTCTTGCTTTACAAATATTACGTGTGTGTTCATTCCAAGACCCCTCATGGTTCAGAGACTGTCTCAATTTCCCCCTTGAGGAGCCAATGGCTGACTGACTAGAACCTCGTGGATACGATGGGCTGACAGGGTTTGACTGACTGGGAGCACTGGGAGTGATGTTTGGGCTCCATTGGTGTTGAATTTACCGTGGTCATGGGTTTGTTGCTGTACTGACTTGCACACACAACTTGAACACCGCTGGCCGTTTGTTATTCCGACTCCATGTCAGCAGCGTTTACAGCTTCCTGCTCAGTGCGGTGGCGTTCCCTGCAGTGTGATGCCGGGCGGTTGGCCGCTGCCCCCCTCCTGGTTTTAGCGGTGGTTTATTCTAACCCGCTGGGCTGGGATCCTCTTGCTAGGGGTTGAATAACGGCCACACACGCTGCGTCCTCCAGATTCTGTTCTGGCAACGTGAACTTCAGAGGATCTGAGGTCGCTTTAAACGGGCTGCGTTAGGATGAGTCATTTAAAAAAGGTTCTCTATGAATTTCCACATGAATAATTTACGTATTTTACCAAGAGGAGCCAGTGAAGATCTGTAAAAACATCGACAAAGGCAAGTAAAGTTTACAGCTTTCCTCCTCATTCACTGAAGCACTTGACGTTTGTTCTGAAATGTATTGACCCCTTCTCTCTTTGTCACGTCAGGATCCCGACTGAACCTGGACCTCAGGCCGGACGGGGCTCCTGCTAGCCTTCATCGCGGTGAGGGGTTACCAAATGCTCGCAGGACCTGTGCATCCTAATCAGAGTTTTCCCCCCAGTCCTCAGACGCAACCGTTTATAAATCCAATGAACCTTTGAGCTCCAGGACTGGAGCTGGAGGAGACCAGGAGGGTCCGGGCTACAGATGTGTAGACCAGAAGGGGTCCGGTCTACAGATGTGTTGACCAGAAGGGGTCCGGACTACAGATGTGGAGAGCAGGAGGGTCCGGCCCACAGATGGATAAGATCCTTTTCATTTATTTCGTGGAAACATTACAGAAGATTAGCCCACTGCCAGCGCTGTGTGGTACGGTTCATACTCTAGAAGAGACTCTCTTTTCTATTTTATTAACCGTTTAACCGCACCATCTAATTTAACAAGTGTGTGTAAAGTTTGGTGACACTTGAGTCTTTGAGTCCAGCTGTATAATAATTTACCGGTGACTGTCAACACGGAGGACATTTTGTTTGAGTTCAAAACGTATATTGGAACAATTAAAATAAATCTTGTTTGAACTCCCATTAACCCGGAGGCCCGCAGGACCCCTGATTTACGGCCGTCCTCCTCTCTGCCGGAAAAAAACTCAAAGTCAGAGAGAAATTAAGTCATTTCTGTGGAAAGTACCGTCCACTAAATCCGTTTCTTTGAGAAGGAGAAATTCCTTCTTCGGTCCTCCAACCCTGGGCCCGCATCGGTGATAAATCACTAGATCAAATCAATAACAGCTGTGTTAGCATCCTCCGCGCTTTTTATCTACGCAAAATATCACTGCTCCACCTCTAAATCTCCGGGCTTCTCCGAAAGGTGGACCTTGCGCCTTAAATCAAAGTAGCAGCGCGATAAGTCACGTCTGGCTAACGTTAGCGGGCTGTTTGTGTGCTGCAGACTGTTGTGTAAATACAGAGTCTTTATCAGCTCCTTATTGTCATCATTATTGTTCTTCCTGACAAGACAAGATGGAGAACAGTTATCATTCTCTAGTTCTCTTTGAAGCCTTCCCTGTTCAAAGAGAATAAGAATCGTCAGACTTAGATTAGAAGAAGGAATCATGACATCCAAACGCGGGGTGAGAACCATTTAGAAAGACGCATGAAAGTTCATGAAGTAATGTTATTCTTTTAGAAATGTTATTGTTCACAAAAATGAGTTTTATATATGATCATAATCTTGAAATGCTCTTATTTTTGTTAATGGCCTTCATCACATTAACCGCTGGGCTCGTCTTCATACCCAGGGCCTCCTCAGGGCCAGAGAGGAGCAGCAGCAGGACACTCTGAACCCCAGAGAGATGAGCAGGAGGAGAACACTCTGAACCCCAGAGAGACGAGCAGGAGGAGAACACTCTGAACCCCAGAGAGACGAGCAGGAGGAGAACACTCTGAACCCCAGAGAGACGAGCAGGAGGAGCAGGAGGAGAACACTCTGAACCCCAGAGAGACGAGCTGAAGGAGCAGGAGGAGAACACTCTGAACCCCAGAGAGACGAGCTGAAGGAGCAGGAGGAGAACACTCTGAACCCCAGAGAGACGAGCTGGAGGAGCAGGAGGAGAACACTCTGAACCCCAGAGAGAGGAGCAAGAGGAGCAGCAGGAGAACACTCTGAACCCCAGAGAGACGAGCTGAAGGAGCAGGAGGACACTCTGAACCCCAGAGAGAGGAGCAGGAGAAACTCCCAAAACCCAGAGGAGGAGGAGGAGGAAAAAACGACCAAATTGTGAAGGTGGTGTAGGAAGAAGAGAGACACAAAACCCCATAGACGAGAAGGAGGCGCAGGAGGAGGTGGATCCTCCTTCCAGGGTCAGAGGAGGCCCACAGTGGATAACCAGGAGCCAGAGTAGACAGCTTTAGAGAGGAGCTTATGGAGACACGTCATGGAGACATGTCATGGAGACATGTTATGGAGACATGTCATGGAGACATGTCATGGAGACATGTTACGGAGACATGTCATGGAGACATGTCATGGAGACATGTTACGGAGACATGTCATGGAGGCATTTTATGGAGACATGTCATGGAGGCATGTTACGGAGACATGTTACGGAGACATGTCATGGAGGCATGTTATAGAGACATGTCATGGAGGCATGTTATGGAGACATGTTACGGAGACATGTCATGGAGGCATGTTATACACACAGATGGAGTGTTAGGATTATTTCTTTAATTAAACGAATGTATTCTTGAGTAAAAGTGGCGCTCTCGTTAACCAGTCGGTGATCCCTTCCTCGTCCTTCGTACTTCTGTTTATTATGTTGTACTTCAATGTGTTAACGTCTTACGTTGCAGAAATGGCCATGATGACAGAGTCCTGTGGAGCCTGAGGGGCGGTCCGAGTGCCTCACACAGCGGAACGCTCCAGACTTAGGGGATCTAGGAGCCACAACTTTGTTTCGCCAAGAAAGTTTTCACTCCCTAAAAACCTTCCTCGTCCCCCTTCCCTCCTCTTCCTCATCCCGGACAAACCGAGGATTACAAAATGTCTGCCGCTGGTAGAGCTTAAAGTAGTTAATCTGTAGCCTTGACAACAATGTCGTTTTCACAAAAGGAATATGAGCCTTTATAGGATAGGGGAGGACCCCCCCCCCCCCCAGTGGATGTATGGGGGTAGACCCCCAAAATAGCCCACCAACAGATGGTTTCCCGTTCAGAAGGAAGAAGGCTTCAGGGTTCATTTAAAGCGGGAAGATTTTCCCCGTATCGGAATATTCTGTGATTTACTACCAAGCCCCCCCCCCCAGCCCTCCCCCCCACAGCCTGGCCCCCCCTCTCCCCTTCTGGGGGATTCAGCTGTTGCTGAGGGGGACGGGGACGGGGGAGACAGGGGGACGGGGGGGGACCTGTTTTTATATTTAGTGTCTCCAGCGTCTGTAACGGCGGCTCGGCCTCTCCTCCTCGTCGTTACTCACGTTACGCTGCTTAACGCGAGCTGTCGATTAGTCACTTTAATTTGGTTTCCTGGTGTGTGTCTCACACACACACACACACACACACACACACACACACACACACACACAGACACACAGACACACACACACACACACACACACACACACACACACACACACACACACACACACACACACACACACACACACACACACACACACACACACAGCAGGCGTCGTGTCCTCACTCAGTCTTACTGAGATGGATCCTCGCTCCCCCAGCAGGGGGGGGGGGGGGGGGGGGCTGGTTCGGTGTGATGGATGATGGGGGCGTTGCCGTGGTGACGGCCCGGCTGCAGGTACCACTCGCTCAATCTGAAGGCGCCCCGCGTTCCTCCACCTTCTGAAGAGAGAGCTCCACCCTACAGATAGACCTCCATGTACAGACAGACCTCCACTCTACAGATAGACCTCCATGAACAGACAGACCTCCACCCTACAGACCTCCACCCTACAGATAGACCACCATGTACAGACAGACCTCCACCCTACAAACAGACCTCCACCGTACAGAGAGACCTCCACCCTACAGACAGACCTCCACCCTACAGACAGACCTCCACCCTACAGACAGACCTCCACCGTACAGACAGACTCCACCCTACAGACCTCCACCCTACAGACAGACCTCCACCCTACAGACAGACCTCCACCCTACAGACAGACTCCACCCTACAGCCCTCCACCCTACAGACAGACCTCCACCCTACAGACAGACCTCCACCGTACAGACAGACTCCACCCTACAGACCTCCACCCTACAGACAGACCTCCACCCTACAGACAGACTCCACCCTACAGACCTCCACCCTACAGACAGACCTCCACCCTACAGATCTCCACCCTACAGCCCTCCACCCTACAGACCTCCACCGTACAGACAGACCTCCACCCTACAGACCTCCACCCTACAGACAGACCTCCACCCTACAGACAGACTCCACCCTACAGACCTCCACCCTACAGACCTCCACCCTACAGACAGACTCCACCGTACAGACAGACTCCACCCTACAGACAGACTCCACCCTACAGACAGACTCCACCCTACAGCCCTCCACCCTACAGACAGACTCCACCCTACAGACCTCCTGTTTACAGAAAGACAGAGAAAGACAGAGAGAGACAGAGAGAGAGACGGACAGACGGATGGGGGAGAAACCCAGAGGGAGAGAGAGAGACAGGCAGAGGGAGAGAGAAGCAGTACATCTGGAGCAGGCTGGGGCCTCCAGAAGGTTCCAGAGACCTGAGGGGTGTTCAGGCTGATGTCCACACTCTCCTCCTTTTCTAACGCTTTGTGCAACTCATCGGAACAAACTACTAGTGGGAGGGGCCGGTTCACATTGTGGGAGGGGCCTTACCTGCTGGGAGGGGCCTGAGGAGGAGAGGCGAGGAGGAGGAAGAGGGGGGAGGGAGGAGGAGGAGGAGGAGGGGAGGTGAGGAGGAGGAGACCAAATTCAGCCACTGTTTGCTCTGATCTGTCACCTGATGAGGGGGCGGCGTCTAACTTCTGCTCCCGCTTCAGGAACACGCAGCTATTGGACGGTGAGCGGCGGGACTCTCTGATTGGTCGAGTGTGGATGGGCTGGCAATAGATTGGCTGATGGGGTTAGGAGGGGCGTGTCAGTGAGTCGTACATCACTGGGCTTCCTGTACGCCACGTTTTGACCAGTAATCTGGTGCTAATTTAAAAACGGGACCACTTTACTGTATCTTGCTGTAAATGTAAAGACTTTAGTCATCCCCATGAAGGTCCCAAAGTTATGCTTTAGAACAGGATCCTCTCAGAATTCAGACACTTATTAAAATGTACGTTAAAACATCAGTCGTTGCCCAACGTCGGGACGAATGAACCGTCTGATCGCTTGATGAAGAGGACTGTTAGCTTAGCCTGATAAGCTAAAATAAACATAGCTTAGCCTGCTAAGCTAACAGTCTGCTTAGCCTCTCTATCCCCTCAGCTTGTTGAGCTAAAAATGTTGTTTCCGTCGTTTAGCGTGTTGTTAGAGTGTTGTTAGTGTGTAGCTCCCCCCCTCCTGCTGACCACAAACAACACACCATTGGCTCCTGAGGTTTATGGGTACCAGATCACCGTCTAGGTCCCCATAAACAGCACATACAGGCAGTGTGAGTTTACACTCGGGTCATGTGATCAGAATACTTTTAACCAGAGAAGGCTATCAGTGTGTGTGTCTCTCTCTCTCTCTCTCTCTCTCTCTCTCTCTCTCTCTCTCTCTCTCTCTCTCTCTCTCTCTCTCTCTTTCTCTGTCTCTCTCTCTCTCCCCCTCTCTCTCTTGCTCTCTCTCTCCTCCCCTCTCTCCCCTCTCTGTCTCTCTCTCTAAGTGCTGCTGTTTAGGAGTGCTCCCAGATCGTTAAAGTGCACAAGGGCGTACTCCGCTCCTCTCCGTTAGAAATAGACGGAGGGACGATAAACATTTATGGGTCGCCCATAAATCGCCGGTGGTGTAAACGCTTGACAGTCACTTCTGCAATCCCCACAATGTCATCCCCGCTCTCCGCCCGTAACCCCGCCCCCTGCCGCTCCTCGACCTCTCATTGGCTCCGGTGGCGTACCCGGATGTCCCCTCGGTAACATCATTGGGGCGGGCCGAAGCGGCCAATGAGGTGCTGGCTGATGACTGTGTGTGGGTGTGAAGAGGTGATCAGGATGAGCTGTCACTCACCAGGGCTGGGAGGGAAGGTCCTGCTGCCAAAGGGTTCTAGAACTTCTAGTGTTAAAGGGTTCTGCTGCTAAAGGGTTCTTCTGCTAAAGGGTTCTAGTGTTAAAGGGTTCTGCTGCTAAAGGGTTCTAGTGTTAAAGGGTTCTAGTGTTAAAGGGTTCTACTGCTATAGGGTTCTAGTGTTAAAGGGTTCTACTGCTAAAGGGTTCTAGTGTTAAAGGGTTCTGCTGCTAAAGGGTTCTACTGCTATAGGGTTCTAGTGTTAAAGGGTTCTAGTGTTAAAGGGTTCTAGTGTTAAAGGGTTCTACTGCTAAAGGGTTCTAGTGTTAAAGGGTTCTAGTGTTAAAGGGTTCTAGTGTTAAAGGGTTCTAGTGTTAAAGGGTTCTACTGCAAAAGGGTGCTAGTGTTAAAGGGTTCTAGTGTTAAAGGGTTCTAGTGTTAAAGGGTTCTAGTGTTAAAGGGTTCTACTGCTAAAGGGTTCTAGTGTTAAAGGGTTCTAGTGTTAAAGGGTGCTAGTGTTAAAGGGTTCTAGTGTTAAAGGGTTCTAGTGTTAAAGGGTTCTACTGCTAAAGGGTTCTAGTGTTAAAGGGTGCTAGTGTTAAAGGGTTCTAGTGTTAAAGGGTTCTAGTGTTAAAGGGTTCTAGTGTTTAAGGGTTCTGCTGCTAAAGGGTTTTAGTGTTTTGGTGTTAAAGGGTTCTAGTGTTGTTGTGGTTTTCTTGTAGTGTTCTAGTAGAGGTCTTGTATTGTCTAGAATCATAATAATGTTCTAGTAACTAGTAGGGTTCTAGTTTTTTCTAGAGTTATGATAATGTTCTATGGTTCTATCAGGACAGAACACAATACCCTCCTCTGGTTGACTGTGTGGTTGCTTGAGGAGCAGCAGTGCATGCTGGGAGGGCCGGTTGCCGTGGCTGCGTGGAGCTGTGATGGAGTGTGTTATGTTTTAAAGCTAATTAGTGTCGCTAACAGTTGGAGGAGCCATCGGTCTCCGCTGGACTAAAGAGGCAGAGTGGAGGAAGTGAGCGGGTTGGGATAATGAGGTTGGATGTAGCCTCTGCTGCTAATGGCCGTCATTAACCCGCG
>NC_079426.1:8961503-8971503 GCF_026213295.1 Gadus chalcogrammus
TTTAAACTATATCGGCTTAGGTTACTCCAGGTTATATTGAAGTTAAAGGTATAGACGTTTTGGTTACATAGAAGCTGAATGTATAGACGTCTAGGTTATATAGAAGCTGAATGAATAGACATCTAGGTTACATGAAAGTTAAAGGTATAGACGTTCAGGTTACATAGAAGTTAAAGGTATAGACGTCTAGCTTATATAGAAGTTAAAGGTATGGACGTCTAGCTTATATAGAAGTTAAAGGTAAAGACGTCTATTATATAGAAGCTGAATGTTTCCTGTAAAGTCCTGGTGTGTTTACCTGGGCATTGCACCATCACGTCATGCTCATTAGACGTGACTATCCCAACACGCACGCATGCGCACACACACACACACACACACAAACACACATGCACACGCACACAGGTGAGGTAGTGTTGAAACAAATGTAGAGCCGGTATTAACACGCTCCGTTGCGATGGTTACACATCATTTAGTCTGCTGACAGCACACACACACACACACACACACACACACACACACACACACACACACACACACACACACACACACACACACACACACAGTGAGAGAGAAACAGGGGGGACAAAGATGTAGTGTGAATACTGGAGAGAGGGGAGTGGGGAGAGAGGGAGGGGGAGACGGTAGTGGGGAGAGAGAGGAGGAGGGAGACGGTAGGGGGGGAGAGAGGGAGGGGGAGACGGTAGGGAGGAGAGAGGGAGGGGGGAGACGGTAGTGGGGAGAGAGGGGAGGGGGAGACGGTAGGGGGGAGAGAGGGAGGGGGAGACGGTAGGGAGGAGAGAGGGAGGGGGAGACGGTAGTGGGGAGAGAGGGAGGGGGAGACGGTAGTGGGGAGAGAGGGAGGGGGAGACGGTAGGGGGGAGGAGAGGGGAGGGGGAGACGGTAGTGGGGAGAGAGGGAGGGGGAGACGGTAGTGGGGAGAGAGGGAGGGGGAGACGGTAGTGGGGAGAGAGGGAGGGGGAGACGGTAGGGGGGAGAGAGGGAGGGGGAGACGGTAGGGAGGTATGTAGTCACATGGTGCAGTAGAGAACCCATCTACTGAGCTGGTTCCTTCATGAAGAATCACTTTGAGAAGAGACCATTTCATAACTCTGGACACAACCATTTCATAGCTCTGGACGAAACCATTTCATAGCTCTGGACGAAACCATTTCATAGCTCTGGACCAAACCATTTCATAGCTAATTAACCTTCACCATTTAATAGTCTCTGGTGTGACCTGGTCTAGTGGATCCCTGCGGGTCTAGAGGATCCCAGTGGATCCCTGCTGCTCTAGTGGATGCCTGCTGCTCTAGAGTCCACACAGGGAGGTCAGTGTCTGTGTTAACGTGACGATCAGGTACTGAGACGGGGCTTCGGTCTCCCTGCGTCTCCGTGGCGATTCCTCAGCTCCGTCAGCACCACCTTATTGGACCTGAGGCACCTGCTCCTCCGTCAGACCAGAGATAAGCGGAGGTGGTGAGGAGAGGTGTCCCGCCCCCAACCTCTTGGGCGTGGCTCCTCTCCTCTTCCCTCTCCTCTCCCCTCCTCCTCTCCTCTCCTCTCCCCTCCTCCTCTCCTCTCGTCCTCACACAAAGAGAGGCTGAGAAGCTCGGACAAAACACACATTCAGCGTGTCAGGAATGCATGTTCAGGAATGCGTGGGTGTGTGAGAGCATGTTCACACACACACGCGCACACACACACACCTGGGCTCAGGTGAGTCATCCGCCTGGGGGGGGGGGGAGTGGTTGTCCCGGGGCATAAAGAGCCTCATTGTTGGCCGGTCGCTCCAAGCTGAGCTCTAAACTGTCCAATACTCCATAATCCTCCAGTTTAATACAAATGATGACCGTCCCGTAATGAGGACCTGCACATGGCGGATATCACGGGTCCACCAGTGGAGAAGTGTTGAAAAGAGAGATTTGACTGCATGGGAGACGTCCTCCATTATCTCCAGCGTTGACAGTCAGGAGGTTCTGGGCGCGGCCGGCCATGGTTTGATTCCTCCAGGTGAGCAGCTCGTACCTCTGCTGCAAGAGTCGTCCAGAAGCTGAGTTTTGTTCTTTTATTTATTTAACTCTGAGGTCACGAGCTTAGACTAGCCTAGGTCTAGTTAGTTATCTAATTAACCCTCAGGTAACGAGCCTAGACTAGCCTAGGTCTAGTTAGTTATCTACTTAACTCTGAGGTAACGACGTTAGACTAGTCTAGGTCTAGTTAGTTATCTAATTAACCCTCAGGTAACGAGGTTAGACTAGTCTAGGTCTAGTTAGTTATCTACTTAACTCTGAGGTAACGACGTTAGACTAGTCTAGGTCTAGTTAGTTATCTAATTAACCCTCAGGTAACGAGGTTAGACTAGTCTAGGTCTAGTTAGTTATCTACTTAACTCTCAGGAAACGAGGTTAGACTAGTCGAGGTCTAGATTCTAGGAGGCGTGTCTGGCGGTGTTCATGTTCTGAGACAACGCGCTGTGGAACTGGAGCCCAGTGCTGAGGATGTGTTTGGATACGGTGACGGTGTCAGCCAGGTGATGGATGGGTGCTGTCCTGCGCTGGGAGTCCAGGTGTTCATTAAGGGGCTCAGGTCAGAGTGTCAGTCAGGCGTCGCCTGTCGAACAATAAGGAACGGGGGTAGTGCTACTGGGGGTCTGGAGAGGGTCCGGATGCGGCCTCTCGGTTTTTCTGATGTGGCGGCGGCCATTTTGTGAGTCAGTTAGGAAGCAGTCAGGCTTAAGGTGGAATAACTTTATTATTCTGGGTTTGGTCGAAAAGGGTTAGCCATCACGAAGATAAGTACAAACAGTGCAAGTGCGGCGTTGGTACATAGCATGGCTACATAGCATGGCTAACTAGCATGGCTACATAGCAGTACGTATATGAAGGCAACAGTGATTTGGCAGGATGTCTCATGGTCATCGACTTTAAAGAAATGTTGGCCACCTGACGATGGTGACTTTGTGGATCCCCGTAGGTGTGTTGCGCTTCATGCTGTCATAGTCTTAAGAGCCTGGTCATCTGGAATTCTATTCAACACATGGTGGCTTGATCCCCAGCAACGGAGGGTTGACCTCATGGGGAGAGTTCGGACAACGACGGTTTGATGCAATAAAACAAAACCGCTGTGACTGGAATGTAAACAGATAGCATGGAGGAATAATCCAGCAGAGCAACGATCACTGATCTGGACGAGAACACACCCTCCTGGGGGTTGAGTGGACAGTAGCAGCTCTTCAGGAGGTCTGAGGAACACAACATGTTACTGCTACAGAGCGCTATGTTATACAGAGCAGTGTGTTACAGAGCGGTATGTTACTGCTACAGAGCGGTATGTTACAGAGTGGTATGCTACATCTACAGAGCGGTATGTTAAACAGAGCGTTATGTTACAGAGCAGTATGATACAGAGCGCTATGTTACTGCTACAGAGCGGTACGTTATACAGAGCGTTATGTTACAGAGCGGAATGTTACAGAGCGGTATGTAACTGCTACAGAGCGGTGTGTTATACAGAGCGTTAAGTAACAGCGGTATGTTAAAGAGCGGTATGTAACTGCTACAGAGTGGTATGTTACTGTTACAGAGCGCTATGCGTTATGTTACAGAGCGGTATGTTACAGAGCGGTATGTCAATGTTATGTTACTGCTCCAGAGCGGTATGTTACTGTTATGTTACTGCTGCAGAGCGGTATGTCACTGGTATGTTACTGCTCCAGAGCGGTATGTTACTGCTCCAGAGCGGCATGTCACTGTTATGTTACTGCTCCAGAGCAGTATGTTACTGTTATGTTACTGCTGCAGAGCGGTATGTCAATGGTATGTTACTGGTCCAGAGCGGTATGTTACTATTACAGAGCGGCATGTTACTGGTATGTTACTGCTAGATGTTTCAACAGTCAAGCCGTTCTCACCTCGTTTTTCTGGGAGTTCTGCATCCGCTTGCGTTTCCTGGCGAGAGCTTCCTGCTTCTTCCTCTCGATGTCAGCAGCCGAGCACCTGGAGATCAACTGAACGCTCACCTGACCGGTCGACACCGCTGGAGACCAGAGAGCACATGGTGATCAGCGAGAGGAATCAAGAGAATAGAGGATACCAGAGAACAAATGGAAATCAGAGGAGACCGGAGACCAGAGGAGATCAGAGGAGACCAGAGGATATCAGAGAACCAATGGAAATCAGAGGAGACCAGAGACTAGAGGAGATCAGAGGAGACCAGAGGAGATCAGAGGAGACCAGAGGAGATCAGAGGAGACCAGAGGATATCAGAGAACCAATGGAAATCAGAGGAGACCGGAGACCAGAGGAGACCGGAGACCAGAGGAGATCAGAGGACACCAGAGACCAGAGGAGATCAGAAGAGACCAGAGACCAGAGGAGACCGGAGACCAGAGAACAAATGGAAATCAGAGGAGACCAGAGACCAGAGGACACCAGAGACCAGAGGAGACCAGAGGAGACCAGAGACCAGAGGATATCAGAGAACAAATGGAAATCAGAGGAGATCTGAGGAGACCAAAGACCAAAGGAAATCAGAGGAGACCAGAGTAGAGCTGTAATCGGGCCTTAAACGTTAGGCCAGACCCGGCCCGAGCCCGAATGAACTCGGTTTTTTCAGAGCCTGAACGCGTTAACAGCCCTACATATTCAAATATGCATGCACACAGCTTTTTCAAGAATTCTTAACAAATTCAATTAAAATAAAATCTAAACCAAGATAGTTATTTGGCAATAACAACATACAACGAAAAGTTACATAAAATTTAGATTAGACCTAAGACAAACGAAAAAGGGACTTGCTTGCGGCCACCTCTCCACGACCACCAATACGAATATAAATAGGCCAACGCGCCAATGAACATTAGTCTTTCTTAACAAATTAAATTACAATTCTCAATTAAGATGGGTATTTGGCATAAGTAACGAAATAAGGAATAATAACTAAATTGAGATAAAGGCTCCGCTGGATTGCTTTGCCACTTCTCTCCACAATCCGGCCTCAACGCGACGGTGAACAGCAGCTCAAATTGAATAAGAATGGCATTTAAGAATAATGCCAACATTAGCCTATATAGGCTACACTGTCTATCTTTGTAGGCATGGGTTTTGATGCTGTGACAAACAATGTGACAATAGGTTGTTAGGCACTCGTGGCAGGTGGTGAACAGCTTCGATCAGCATGCCTTGTCTGCGATGAATTCCTGTTATTTTGCTGTCATACTTTAACAGAACGCCGCATTTTTTTGCAATTCACATAACCTTTTCCACGCCTCAGACTTTGCTTTCTTTGGTGGTGCATCAAAACGTAATCTCCAGAGGCCAGCCTTTGATTCACCTTCCATCTTTCTCACGCTAATCGAAATTCATCACCTGACCGCTCATTTACCGCGCAAGCCCGAGCCCGGCCCGAGCCCGTGTAAAATGACAGTAATTAGAACGAACCCGACCCGACCCGTCGGGTTTGGGGAAAGATCTTCAGCTCTAGACAAGGGAACACATGGAAATCAGAGGAGGTCAGAGGAGACCAGAGGAGACCGGAGACCAGAGGAGACCAGAGACCAGAGGAGACCAGAGACCAGAGGAGACCAGAGGAATCTAGAGACCAGAGGAGACCGGAGACCAGAGGAGACCGGAGACCAGAGGAGACCAGAGACCAGAGGAGACCGGAGACCAGAGACCAGAGGAGACCGGAGACCAGAGGAGACCGGAGACCAGAGGAGACCAGAGACCAGAGGAGACCAGAGGAGACCAGAGACCAGAGGAGACCAGAGTACAGAGGAGACCAGGGACCAGAGGAGACCGGGGACCAGAGGAGACCAGAGACCAGAGGAATCCAGAGGAGATCAAAGACCAGAGGAGACCAGAGACCAGAGCTGACCAGAGACCAGAGGTGACCAGAGACCAGAGGAGACCAGAGACCAGAGGAGACCGGAGACCAGAGACCAGAGGAGACCAGAGGAGACCGGAGGAGACCGGAGACCAGAGGAGACCGGGGACCAGAGGAGACCAGAGACCAGAGGAGGCCAGAGGAGACCAGAGACCAGAGGAGACCGGAGACCAGAGGAGACCAGAGACCAGAGGAGACCAGAGGAATCCAGAGACCAGAGGTGACCAGAGACCAGAGGAGACCAGAGACCAGAGGAGACCGGAGACCAGAAGAGACCGGAGGAGACCGGGGACCAGAGGAGACCAGAGGAGACCAGAGACCAGAGGAGACCGGAGACCAGAAGAGACCGGAGGAGACCGGGGACCAGAGGAGACCAGAGGTTACCCAGCAGGTCTGGAGGAGTACACCAGAGACCCTGTGGCTTACTGACCTTTGCTGCTGATGGCGGAGGAGTCTGAGAAGTGCCTCTTGAATGTTGCATGATGGGAGTTTCCTGAGGGTCTGGAGGTCACCGTCTGCGGGCGGAATGTCCCGGGAGTGTCTCTGAGGTGACGTGGTCCAACATGGCTGCCGGGATGGCTCTGAGAGAGAGCTGATTGGTCGGCTGTGACCCAAGTGCCCTTCGTCTGGACGTCCCCCCCCTGGCCGCTCGCAGCCCTCCCGCCGGCCACCGGGGCCGAGTTAGAGCGCCTGTACCCGCACGCCAGCGGCTGGCCCGCGCCCCGCGGGGGGGCAGGGCCGATGGCCACCGGCGTGGTGGAGAGGCCCCGCCCCCGGGCGGGCGTGCTGGGGTGACCCCGCCCACAGGGAGGGGCCTGAGGGGCCGAGGAGGGCTGGCTGTTGGAGAACTTCTCTACGTCCTCACACACCTGGAGCAGCAGCTGGTCGTCTCCGCCCTCGTCCCACCAGCCGTCCGGGGCCCCGGGGCCCTGGACCCCCGCGCTCGACTGAGGCTTCACCGTGGTTACCGGCTTCACCGTGGTTACCGGCTTCACCGTGGTTACCGGCTTCGCCGTGGTTACCGGCTTTACCTTGGTTACTGGTGTCACCATTGTTAGCGCCGTCACCGTGGTAACGGGCTGCCTTTTGACAGGTTGAACTGCCTGCAGGTGCACTGACCTGTGATTGGTCAAGGCGGGGGGGGCCAGGCACTCTGACCCTTGATTGGTCAAGGCGGGGCGGGCCAGGCGCTCTGACCCGTGATTGGTCGAGGCGGGGGGGGGCAGGCGCTCTGACCTGTGATTGATTGAGGCGGGGGGTGCCAGACACCTTGGGTTGGGCTCCAGTCTGAAGGTGCTGCGCTGGGGGGTCCTGGGTCCGGGACGGCCGCCCCTGGGTCCGGGAGTCCTCCCCTGGGGTGGGCAGGAGGAGTCGACCCCCGGGGGAGCCCCTGAGGTCGTGGCAACCACCAGCGAGTCGTCCATTAGGTCATCGTCCTCCCAGTCGTCCTCAAAGTCATCCTCAAAATCCTGGACCACCGGCCCCGGGCCCCGGGCCGCCACCCCCGGGGGCCGGTCTGAGGGCCTGAGGGGTCCCTGGCTCAGGGGCCCGCTGACCCCCTGGCTGAGGGCCCCTTGGCTGAGGGCTCCCTGGCTGAGGGGCCCACTGACACCCTTTCTGAGGAGCCCGCTGAACCCCTGGCTGAGGGGCCCCTCGCTGAGGGCCCCCTGGCTCAGGGCCCCGCTGACCTTCTGGGTGGAGCTGTCGAACAGCGCCCGGAGCTCCGCCTCCACCCGCTGCGACTCGGAGGGGGGGGGAAGCGGAGGGGGGGTTGCGGCCAGGTTGCTGGTGGGACGGGGGTCATCAGCCAGGTCGCCGTGGGGACGTGGGGCAGCGGCCAGGTCGTCGTGGAGACGAGGGGCGGCGGCCAGGTCGTCGGAGCGCTCCATGTTCCGGTCGAAGGCTCGGGCCAGCTCCACCAGGCCGTCCACACTGCTCTGCCTGGGGAGAGAGACACATCAGGACCCCCATCAGATACTAGATATAGCTCTATTAGGATTCAGACCTGCCCAGGAGGAGGGTGGGGTCCTGCCCCAGGAGGACTAGAGGTGGACTGGACTCTGACCTGACTGAGCGCCTGCGGGCGCGGTGCGTCCGGGGCTCGGGGGTGCATGACACCCCGCAGTCGCCCATCCACTGCAAGAGGGGCGACGGCGCCGGCCGGACGTCCTGCGGGCATCGGACACACGGCCGTTAGACCAGCCACCATGACACCTTCACTGCCCAGAGGCGGCCTGACGCTAGGCGGTGTAATGCTAGGCGCAGTGTGACGCTAGGCGGTGTGATGCTAGGCGCAGTGTGATGCTAGGCGGTGTGTGATGCTAGGTGCGGTGTGATGCTAGGCGTTGTGTGATGCTAGGCGGTGTGTGATGCTAGGCGGTGTGTGATGCTAGGCGGTGTGTGATGCTAGGCGCGGTGTGTGATGCTAGGCGCAGTGTGATGCTAGGCGGTGTGTGATGCTAGGTGCGGTATGATGCTAGCTGCGGTGTGATGCTAGGCACAGTGTAATGCTAGGCGGTGTGTGATGCTAGGCGCTGTGTGATGCTAGGCGCGGTGTGATGCTAGGCGGTGTGTGAGGCGAACCCGGTGGACGGTAGCTGTACCGACCTTGGGGGCGATGCGGTTCACTATGTCGGATATCTTCACCATCCTGGTGGTCCTGGAACCCCCGCCTGGAAACACATGAGAGCAGCTGATCGTACAGGCTTCATTGCAGCACCAGCATTCTGTCCCACCCCCCTGTGAGTGAGGGTACGTACTGGGGCCGGGCTGGGTGGGGGAGGTGGGGTCCCAGATGATGTCCTGGGTGACCTCGTCCCCGGGAGAGTCCCCGCTAGTCAAGACCGAGTAGCGGTCGCAGGTCCATCGTCTGGGGGTCTGCACGGCTGAGACAGAACACTCAGTCTCCTGGTACAGTACTATTCTTCTGGTTTAGTGCTAGTCTCCTGGTACAATATTAATCTTCTGATTTAATACTAGTCTCCTGGTTTATTACTAGTGTTCTGGTTTATCACTAGTCTCCTGGTACAATGTAAGTCTTCTAGTATAGTATTATTCTTCAAGATTATTACTAGTCTCCTGATACAGTACTAGTATTCTGGTTTAATACTAGTCTCCTGGTACAATATTAGTCTTCTGGTATAGTATTATTCTTCTGGTTTAGTACTAGACCTCTGGTATAGTTCTAGTCTACTGGTATAGCATTAGTATTCTGGTTTAGTACTAGACCTCTGGTATAGTACTATACCTCAGGTATAGTACTAGGCTCCTCTCCTGGTATAGTATTAGTCTTCTGGTATATTATCAGTTTTCTGGTTTAGTACTTGTCTCCTGTATAGTATTAGTATTGTCTCCTGAACAGTATCAGTCTCCTGGTACAGTATTAGTCTAGCATCAGTCTCCTGGTATATCCTTCTAGTATTAGTCACCTGGTATAGTATCGGTCTAGCATTAGTCTCCTGGTTTATCAGTCTAGTATTAGTCGCCTAGTATATTAGTCGGCTGGTATAGTCGCCTCTTTGGGGGGAAGGTGTTCGTGCGTCTTATTCAACCCCACCAACTTCTCACCTCTATATGTACGCGATTGGACGAGCCCCTGTATTTGGGGCTCCGGTCGGACCTCCGGGTGTTGGGGGACGAGGGTCCCTCTGGACCCCTGGACCTCCGGAGACCGGGACCGGGACATGGTCATGCCTCAGTGGGACCCCGCACGGTGGACTCTGAGGGACCGCCGATGAAGTGTATTCGGACCGAGTAATCCTCTGTCAAGGTTGTTGTTTACTACCAACTTTGTAAAAGTTGTGTTCATTCACCCGATATCAGCCATGCGGGTTCATGACGTCACGGACTACGGGTGCCCGCGTGTGACTTTAGCGCAACGTGTCATGGACTAAATATTGAACATGTTATTGCTACTATTCCTAGCACTGCGAC
The DNA here is from genome assembly GCF_026213295.1 of Gadus chalcogrammus. Taxonomy (NCBI): domain Eukaryota; kingdom Metazoa; phylum Chordata; class Actinopteri; order Gadiformes; family Gadidae; genus Gadus; species Gadus chalcogrammus. Next base: position 8,971,323 of record NC_079426.1, read on the forward strand.
CAGTAGGCTGCTGATACTGGTTGAAACGATTTAAAGATTTAAACACACACACACACACCCTGACCCTATTCTTAATTAACCCAAACAATCTCACCCTATAGAGACAAACACACAACCACAGACACACAACCACACAACCTAACCCTGGAGACTTGAACACATCACCGGACAAACACACACA
>NC_079426.1:8976503-8978545 GCF_026213295.1 Gadus chalcogrammus
TGATCAGCTCCAGACCCTCAGAGCCTCGGTGTAAACCCCGTTCAGCTGACCTGTGATCGGCTCCAGTCCGGATCCTGATGAATAAATAAAGCGTATGGATGAACCGGGCGTTGGCTGTTAACGTTTCTGTTTTTACAGTTAATAGTTTGCCATGTGTGGAGGTTCTGCCTCATTTCTTTTTATTGTGCAATAAATAATCATTTTCATGGTTTTATGTAAACAGCTAAAACAGAGAGTCGTTAAAGCCGTCCGGAGAGTGAGTTAGATAAACTATTGGACTAACTATCACCGGGGAATCGTTTTAACAACCAAACCCTCCCGTTCGGAGCCGGAAGAGGAGGGGGAACAACCTTGATGTTGTGTCCCATCCCGGGGAGAGTATGAGAGTGTAATTGAATAAATATGTTCTCCAATAAAGCAGTTATCTCAGAGGCCTAGAGGAGCGGCTTCTCGTCTGCGCCTGCTCCTCCAGGTTTTAATTACAGTCGCTCCTCCGTGTTGGGGCTCAGCGCTACGCTACACCGCAGCTACAGCCCCCCCCCCACCCCCGTGAAGACCACCTGACGCCCGCCAGGACCAACCTGTTTATGGTAATGAGGCCGTCCCCGGTCGCCTTGGTAACTTCTTAATATAACACACTACCGGCCGAACGGGAGGACGCTCGTCTGACGACGGGAAGAGAATCGTCACCTCATCCGTCGTATGCATGTTTCTCCTGCTCCTCCTGCTCCTCCTCCTCCTGCTCTTCCTCCTCCTCTCCCCTCTCTTCCTCCCCCCCTCTCCTGCTCCTCCTGCTCCTCCTCCTCCTGCTCTTCCTCCTCCTCCTCCTCTCCCCTCTCTTCCTCCCCCCCTCTCCTCCTCCTCCTGCTCCTCCTCCTCTCTTTGTGGAGATGGTCCCTGAAGCCACAGATCAACCTCTCCACTTGCTCTTTAATTTCTTGACTTCAGATCTTGTAAACTTCCTCTAATTATGCGCGCACAGGCCCCGCCCCCTCGCGGCTGCTGGGTAATTTATGCAGCAGCGCTGTGAGTTATGCAGATGTCTTTTGTTTGAAGCAGCTGTTCGGTCCTGTTGCCAGGTTTCAATCAGGCGATCTCTGGGGACGCCCGCGATCCACCGCCAGGCCCCCGCTTGACGTCTGAGAGAGAGAGAGTGAAAGAGAGAGAGAGAGAGAGAGACTGCAGGGGTGACAGCTGGCTGAGGGATGAGGAAGAGGAAGGAAGGGGAGACTGCGGAGGAGAGGATGTCTTGTTGTTGTTTATTTCATTATCTGTTCTGCTGTTCTCAGATAACAGACGTGGCCCACTTACAGCCCCCCGCCGAGGAGGAGGGTGAGGGGGAGGAGGTGGAGGAGGAGGAGGAGGAGGAGGAGGAAGAGGAGGAGGAGGAGGAGGCGGAGGATCAAAGTGGTCAAGAGGATGGACAGACTGGTGTTTAATCTCACAGCGTACTCTGATCAGAGAGACCAGGGAGAGGTCAGCAGGCTGGAGGTCAAAGGTCAACCGTCAAGAGGTGAAAGGTCAGCGGTCCGGAGGTCAAAGGTCTACCGCCCAGAGGTGGAAGGTCAGCGGTCCGGAGGTCAAAGGTAAATCGTCCAGAGGTGAAAGGTCATCGGTCCGGAGGTCAAAGGTGAGTGTTCCGGACGTGAAAGGTCAGCGGTCCGGTTCTGATGCTGCCAGCGGCTGGTCTCACCTCTAGGCTGTGATTGGCCGAGCTTATCATCTTTGTACTCTCATTGGCTGATGTGGTCATTGTGACAACATGGCCGTTAGTATCAACAATGTCGCCATGACAACGCATAGAATATTCTCTCTCTTCTTCATCTCATCTCTCCATCATACAACATCTCTCCTTTCTCTCCTCTTTTTCTTCTGAGTCTACTTATGTCCTCAAGTATCTCTCCCTAGCCCTGTTTACTGCTCTCTCTCTCTCTCTCTCTCTCTCTCTCTCTCTCTCTCTCCTCTCTCTCTCTCTCTCTCTCTCTCTCTCTCTCTCTCTCTCTCTCTCTCTCTCTTTCTCTACTCTCTTCTCATCTCTCTCT
>NC_079426.1:8983645-9113645 GCF_026213295.1 Gadus chalcogrammus
CATCCCGGGTCAGGGGGTTGGAGCGTCCTGAGGCAGAGGGGTGGGGCGCCCCGGGGCAGAGGGGCGAGTCGAACCCAGGGTGAATGAGGGTGCGGTGGGACCGGTCTGGTGGAGCCCCGCTCCGCTGGGACACCCCACAGGGGAAAACAAAGACACCCTGTTCATTCTCAACGCGGCTCCTCTCAGGTGAATTAAAGACAAATTAAAGAGCAGGAAGTATCAAATTAAAACCATAGAGACATGACTGATGTTGTACATTCCTCTTAAGCGTCTGAACCGCACGACAGACTGAAGATATTTCAACAACTTCAGCCTTCAGTGTGTGTGTGCGGGGTCCTTTGTTCAGGATTTTGTGCGTGTGTGTGTGTGTGTGCGTGTGTTTTTGTGCGCATGCGTGTGTGTTTGTGTGTGTGTGTGTGTGTGTGTGTGTGTGTGTGTGTGTGTGTGTGTGTGTGTGTGTGTGTGTGTGTGTGTGTGTGTGCGTGCGTGTGCGTGTGTGTTGGAGTGGGCAAATGGAAACCACATTAGAACACTGCTCTGTCGTGAGGCTCGTACATGCAGAACGAGAATTAAGTGCACATGTACCTTGTGCAGCGGATTGTGGCGCCAGTGTGTGTGAGTGTGTGTGTGTGAGTGTTTGTGTGTGTGTGTGTGTGTGTGTGTGTGTGTGTGTGTGTGTGTGTGTGTGTGTGTGTGTGTGTGTGTGTGTGAGTGTTTGTGTGTGTGTGTGGTGAACCACACATGCACAATGATTACAATAAGAGGGAGCCCCCCCCCCTGCTCTGATGTGTTTTCTGTGTACCTGCGTCTCCACCAAACACATCTCAACGTTTTTATTCCTCCATTAAAATTGAATTGTCTTGTTTTCGCCGTTTCTCTCTCTGCTGTTTTTAGAAACGAGGAAAACTTCACTGACTTCAGCGGGCGCATCCATCAAGGAAACACGTTCATTAAACAAATAAAGTCATCCACTTTTCTCCCCTCTCCTCATCTCTCCCTCTCCTCTCTTCTCCCCCCTCTCCTCAACTCTCCTCTCTCCTCCTCTCTCCTCTCTCCTCTCCTTTCCTCTCTCCTCCTCTCTCCTCTCCTCTCCGCTATCCTCTCCTCACCTCTCTTCTCCCCGCTCTCCTCTCCTTTCCTCTCTCCTCCCCTCCCTGCTATCCTCTCCTCTCATCTCCTCTCTCCTCTCTTCTCTCTCTCCTCCTCCTTGAGGAGATCACAGGCTGTTGTTTTAGGTCTCCTCTCATCGTCTCCAGCAGACGGAGGAATCGATCCCGGGACGCGTTCACTGATCAGGAGCATCGATCAGGACGAGATGAGAGCACGCCTGGTCGAGCAAGAAGAGGGAGCCTCCTTTGTTCAGGTGTGTGTGTCTGTGTGTGTGTGAGTGTGTGTGTGTGTGTGTGTGTGTGTGTGTGTGTGTGTGTGTGTGTGTGTGTGTGTGTGTGTGTGTGTGTGTGTGTGTGTGTGTGTGTGTGTGTGTGTGTGTGTGTGTGTGTGTCCCATGCTAGTAATTATTTTCAAAGCAAGCAAAGCTCTCACACTCGATCAGTACCTGGTCAAGTGGCCCAGAAAGTTCAATCTCTACACACACGCACATCACACAAACACACATACAACACACACATACACACACACACACACGCACACACACACACACACAGCATGTAGATACTAGAGCGACCGTACTTTATATGGGGTTTCATTGGCTAGCGCTATCAGAACATTAACAAAAATAACTTCAGCCCACCCTATAACCTGACTGATGGTGTAGAAAGAGAAAGGGGGAGAGACAAAGAGGGGGGGGGGAGACAGAGACAGAGAGGGGGGAGACAGAGAGGAGGGGAGACAGAGACAGATAAGGGGGAGGGGGAGACAGAGAGGGGGGAGACAGAGACGGGGGGGAGACAGAGAGGGGGGGAGACAGAGACAGAGAGGGGGGAGACAGAGAGGAGGGGAGACAGAGACAGATAAGGGGGAGGGGGAGACAGAGAGGGGGGAGACAGAGAGGGGGGAGACAGAGAGGGGGGGAGAGAGAGAGGGGGGGAGACAGAGACAGAGGGGGGAGACAGAGACAGAGAGGGGGAACAGAGACAGAGGGGGGAGACAGAGGAAGAGAGGGGGGAGACAGAAACAGAGTCAGAGAGAGAGGGGGGGACAGAGCGACAGAGAGGGAGAGGGAGAGAATGGGGAGAGACAGAGACAGAGGGAGATAGGGGGAGACAGAGAGAGTCAGAGAGAGAGAGGGAGAGACGGTGAGAGAGAGAAGGGGAGACAGAGCGACAGCGAGAGAGAGGGGGAGAGGTAACCATAGCGCTCTGTGCTAAAGCGCCCAGACCAAGTGTTGCCATGTCCCCAGAAACCGCTGAGGCCTCTGGGTAATAAATAAATAAACACCCCTGTAGCCATGTAGCATCTTCTTGCTTCACTCCACCCGCTCTCTATCTCTCTCTCAAACACAAACACACACACACAAATGTATCAACGCACGCACACACAGAAATGCACACACATACAAACACACAGGTATCGCCTCATACACACACAAAGACCTAAACTTGTGAACACAGGCACGCTCCTATCACTTCGACTCCGAACATTCCTGCCAGCTTATTGGACGAGCCGCTGTTGGTCATCATAGTGCGCCGGGGACGGCCATCAACTAGGGCTCGTAACCTACCCTGTGTGTGTGTGTGTGTGTGTGTGTGTGTGTGTGTGTGTGTGTGTGTGTGTGTGTGTGTGTGTGTGTGTGTGTGTGTGTGTGTGTGTGTGTGTGTGTGTGTGTGTGTGTGTGTGTGTGTGCATTGGTGTGTTGTGTGTTTGTGCGAGTGCATGTGTGTGTTCTCCCTGCTGTTCTTCTTCCAGGATGCCCATCCATCTGCCCACCTCACGCACACATACACACACATGCACACACATGCACACACAAACGCACCTACACACATACACACACGCACGTAGACACGCAAACACACACACACACACACGCACGCACGCACACACATACAAAAACATGCACAAACACAAACACACTAACACATACAAACACACATACACACACACACAAATACACACATACACCCACAAACACATACAACCAGACACACACACACACACACACACACACACACACACACACACACACACAAACATACACCCACACTCACATAAACACAGACACACACACACAAACAAAAACACACATACATCCACTAACACACGACTGCACACTATTGTGTATCGGTACTGTGGTACTACTCTAGTACCTATATTTATATATTTATAATAGATTTGTGTACTGTAGTACTATGCTAACACTGTATATTATATATGTGTATGTATGCATATGTATAGTTAAGTACTAAGCTACAGTATATTTACGATTTACGATATATATATATGTCCATAAATGTTTATGCAACCAAGTCTCACGGACTTGTAATTTAAAAAATGTCGTGCCACAAAGCACACATTTCTAACAATATGACAGCTATGACAATTCATGGATATATTTAATGCCGGTGCGCTGCTCTGTAGGCAAACCGCGATGGAAAAAAAGTTAGCTGCTTCACCTCTTCTTTTTAGTATGAATCTGGAATTTGTGCTTTCGGCATGAAAAAATTGAAATTACGTGTCCCAGATCACGAATGAATAGATTAAATGACCTGTATTTCCGTGAGACTTGGTTGGTATACACGTATACATACATATGTTCGTGGTACTATGCTGGTACTGTATATATATATATATATATATATATATATATACATATATGTGTGTGTGTGTGTGTGTGTGTGTGTGTGTGTGTGTGTGTGTGTGTGTGTGTGTGTGTGTGTGTGTGTGTGTGTGGTGCTATGCTATAACTGCATTTATATATGTATAATATAGACAATATGTGTGGTACTATTACTCTATGTAAATATATATATATATATATATATATATATATATATATATATATATATATATATATATATATAGTACTGTGGTATTGTGGTCACTAACAGGGAAACTTGTTTCCTAAAAAATGAAAGATAAATAATTGAAAAGTAAAGCAACGGTCTTCTTTGTCTTTAGTAAAATCTCTAAACTTCCAGTGGCCTCATTCTTTGCTTCAACTCCCTTCATTTCAGTCCTAGCTGCTTTCACAGAACCCATTTCGTTATAAAAGGGACATCTGCGATTGTAAATACATTAAAAATAAATCCCTTTTCAAATAAATTCAAACTTTGCCTCAAAAGATAATCTGTGGATCAATCAGCGGCGGTGACGTGAATGCGTCCTGATTGCCGAGCCTAAACCCATCCCGGCTCGACATCTCCCGGCGCATCAAAGACTTTTTCACACCATATTAACGCTTCTCAAAATAGCTCAAGCACAATAAGGATGAAAAGGATGAAGATGAAGTTCCCCTTTGTCTGTCTAGCAAATCAACCGATATATAGCCTATGTCCAATATCAGATCGATATCTTAAATATTGTTTATTTTAAACCACTCTTTTGCAGTCTACCGAGATCACTGATGTCTACTGAACCGTCCCCTCCGTAGGCCTTAAGCCTCACCACGCATAGTTTAGCCAAGCTATGATAGTGAGTTGTATGCTGTTTATTATTTTTAGTTAAATAGGTTTCATTTAGAGAGTAAACGCATGTGCCATTAGATCCTATAAACCGTGTAGTCGTCCTAGATAACGTTTAGGAGCGCTATTCAGGGGTCTTTCACAGGGCGACACTGCCCTCCAGTGGCTTGAGGGGAACTGCAGGTAAATCCCCGAGGAGTGAAGTATGATAATGTGTCGTTCCTATGGCGCACATTCCTGTACGTTAAGATTTGATGGCTTGTATGTTCATCATCATCATCCTAGTTTATTTTATCCAGGCCAGAATTATTCCTCTCCCGAGGGTGGGGCGTGTCTGACTCTTCGTAATCGTTTTAAACGCCCTCTCCACACAGAGCAGATCTGGGTGTGGAGCCCGGCCTCGCTTGGTCCGTTCGCACTGCCTCCTCCCACGGCTTCTGCGGTCTTCCTGGTCTCTTCTCAGAGGGCACCTCCAGTTTTCTCTCAAAGGCGATCCGATCCGATATGATATGAAAATATATTAAATATGCATTAAATATTATATATTTTATATAATATATATAATTTCGGAGAGGCTTTGCGTCAAAAGTAGATTTAAGCCTGGGGTATTTCATAATTTAGCGACCAACGCAGTTCCCACAACACACCCCAGATAGGTGCAGACTTGCCAAACCATGACCGATCATATCCTACTTATACTAACATACATCTAACCTACATACCGGGGCCAGACTTTGTGTACTTCCGATTTTTAATTTCTAAGATGCGATGTCCTGCATTCTAGTCCATTTTAGGGTGACCTGCTGGGCATTGGCAAATCCTAAATCCCTTCTAATTCATAGCCTACATTTTCAGTTGCAGGGCCTGCTCAAGACAATACTATTTAATGGAAAGAAACAATAACCACTTAACTATTAACTTCCAGAGATTTTTATGTAAACTACAATGGTAAAATTAAGACTTACAAATTACTAACTTTCAGTAGAATCATTCTAAGTAGGATTGCAGAGATGGATTGTTTGTTGGTTTGCTTTTTTGTATTTTAGAAGTAGTATGCACAGGGACGTAGCACCAAATTCTGGCCCTATAAGTCTTGAAAAAAAGAAAAGTTTTGCTAGCAGGCAGCTAGGATGATATAGCCATTTTGTAATGTCATGACATCTGGGGCTTACTAGCCTATATACCATAGGTTATTATTTATCCTTTATCCTAATAACGGCTTAAGTTTCTTCTTGGTGTGTTATAGCTCTCTCCACTAAAACAAAATACAGTTTTGTTTGTATTTTTTGTCATGATATATGCCTACAACACGGTTGGTTTTCTAACGGTTAGTGTGGCAATTGGCCACATGATGGAAGTATTGAGTGATGCTATTTAATGCTGCGACCTGCATCCTGGTCCCTTCTTCCTCGCGGTTACCGCTGAACAACTTGTTGATTTTGGCCGTGTTGTGTGCGTTACACTGCGTTCACATAAAACGCGAATTTGGTCACCTGGTCGCGTTGTCGCCTTAGTTTGGTTGCGTAGTGATTTGTTCAAGTTTTAGCACGCGAATTTAGTCGCGTGTGAATGAGGAAGTTGAGTTGTTGTGGAAGTACCAGAGACGTCGGAGAACCCAACACAATCTATTCATAATATCATCCGGAGGCGCACACAACTTTTGGTCGTGAAATTATATATTGTATTATATAGATATTTATATATTATGTTATATTATATATAGAGCTCTGGGAGTTGCAAACATCAACAATCACTTTCTCCTCCATGCTGCGGTTCACTCCGGACTGCAGGGAACAGTTGGCCGGTTGAACGCTGATTGGCTATTACATTACGTCACTCTGCGAGGGAACACTGATTGGCTGTCATCACGCGACAGTCGCGATTGTTCAAATATATCAACTCAAGCAACATGTCGCGTCGTGTCGCGCTACTAAATAGGTTTTTCTAGCGCAAATGTTGCCTGATACGCGTCTCTACGTTGACTTTGTATGGAGTCGCATTGCCCCGACACTTTTGGTGTGAACGCAGCTTTGAGAGTGGCCTGTGGACAAATGCTACCGGTAGTTGCTTAATGGTAAGTATTTGTGGTGGACATAGGTAGGGGACGATGGGGACGCGTCCCCACCAGATTTTGTACCCACCACTTGTAAAAAGAAAGAAAGAAAGAAAGAAATCGAGCTGAATAATTATGGTTTATTACACGGGTCTTCTCAATGCCTTGGAACGCTCCGTTCACTTGCATGGGCCCTCACAACTTCCGGCGGTGAATTATATTTGATGATTCACAGTTGCTAAGTATAGTTGACCGCTGTCAAGGAAAACAAAGGACTTTTTGCCTCTAATGACGTCCTTGTTATCACTCCTCAAGTAGTCCGGTAACTTTTAAACCCCAGCGTCTTCGGTTGCTAAGCGACGTCAACGTCTTTGGCAGACTATTTCTCTGCTGATTAACACTACGAAAGCTGGTAACAAATCAATTGAAAAAAGACACACCCTGTGAAGTTATTTTTTCATTTTGGCAAGTAGCCGTGTAATAAATGGGATAATGTATAGAACGTCGGCGGTCATTATCGATAATGACCGGCGTTCTAAACATTATCCCTTACTTATTACATGGCTCTTCTCAATGCTGTAGACTGCTCCATTCAATTGCATGGGCCTTCCTAACGTTCAGCTGTCAATTATTTTTGTTTATTACACGGCTCTCAATGCAGTGGAATGCTCACGTCCAGCATATTGACCGCTGTCAAGGAAAGTGTTTTGTTTTTTCCCTCAGATTGACCCCATCTGTATCACTCCGCAGTCGGGTAACTTATCCCCAGCGTATTCGGTTGCTAAGCGACTCTGGCAAACTATTTCTCTGCTGATCTAGGCTACGAATGATAATACATTGGAAAAAGACACACTGTGTGAAGTTTCTTTTTTCGATTTGGCAAGTAGCCATTACTAATAATACCAATACTCTCTGACTGGGATGATGAGGCATCAGACAATCAAGTCATTTTAGCCTGAATACTAAGGTAAAAAGCACCGGAGCAGGTTGCTAGTACCATGGACAGTATCAGAACGATAACCTGTTGAACTAAATGGATGTGGTAGAATACACCACAGGATGCATTTGCAGACCACTGCCACATAAATAAAGGTAAGACGCGATATTTATTGCTTAAGATTTACCGGTGCTGTGGTGAGGTCTTTTGTGTCTTTTTGCACTCAAGTGGTCGGCTGTTTTAACCTGCAATTGATAGTAGGTGGAGTCAGTCTCTTGTTGACACAAAGTGACTTTTGGTCATTCTTGCTTTGCTTGAATTCTGGAATAATTGTGGGGGGAGTGCATGAGCTTTGGTCAGAATGCCTGATGTAGGCTAGTTTCGATGGAATGCGTGTTGTTATTTGAGAACAGCCAGCTCATGATGTTATACAGCGTTCAGCTGTGCAACAAATATATTTATTTGTTCATTCTTGACGACTTTTGTAGTGCTCTGTGTAGCCACACTTTTGGCCCTTCTGGACTTAAACATGCAGTTAATTTCCTTTCCTAGCTCCTCTTGTTTATGTTGGTAGCTTAGCCATGTCATGTCACATTGTCAACATTGGATACATGGAGCAGAACATAGTGGGTCATATGTCCGCTGCTTTTCGAAACGTTTTCTTATTAAAAACGTGCCAGACAGATCTTGTATGCATTTTATTCCTTAGTAATTAGCTACATGGGCATGCCGTCTTTCAGAACTCTTCTTACTCGTCTTAACATGTCTCCCTGAGGTTTCTACCTTCATGAGGAGGAGGACGTCTAATGCTGGAGTTAAATGTTTAGTTCAACGCGGTTGCAGAAACAATTTGCTTAGCGTCTCTGAGCTCCAGCACGTTTCCCGCCTTCCAGACTCTGGGGGACCGGAAATGACAATGTTAGAAAATGGCGCACGATTTGAGCACACACGGGACGACCCGGCGGTCCGCCGAGAAACACCAGCGAGGAAGAGACAAAGATGATTGAAACACAGGCAGCAAGACAAACCAGATAATATGATAATAATATCTCTCTTTAATCTCTCCAGTCTAGGCTTATAACCATAATTATTTTACCGCTGGTAGTCCTACCGCCTGTTACTGGAAGGGTACTGGGAGGACACCATAACTGGGAAGGTAAAGGCCTACTGCCTATTACTGGGAGGGTAGGCCTACAGTCTGTTAATGGGAGGGTACTGGGAGGACACTATAACTGGGAGGGTACAGGCCTACCGCCTTTTACTGGGTGGGTACTGGGAGAACGCTATAACTGGGAGGGTAGGCCTACAGTCTGTAACTGGGAAGGTAGGCCTACAGTCTGTTACTGGGAGGGTAGGCCTACCGCCTGTTACTGGGAGGGTAGGCCTACCACCTTTTACTGGGAGAATAAAGGCCTACAGTCTGTAACTGGGAGGGTACTGAGAGGACATTATAACTGGGAGAATAAAGGCCTACAGTCTGTAACTGGGATGGTAGTCCTACCGCCTGTATCTGGGAGATTAGGCCTACCGCCTGTAACTGGGAGGGAGGGTACTGGGAGGACACTACGGGAGGGAAGGCTTACCGCCTGTTACTGGGAGGGTAGGCCTACAGTCTGTAACTGGGAGGAAGGGTACTGGGAGGACACTATAACTGGAAGGGTAGGCCTACCCCCAACAGCACTGTGACTAAACAAGGAACTTGACCAATCACATCCTCAGGATCGGTAATAAGATGGACGTCCCGTCCCGTACGTTGGTGGGGGACAGGGAACAGAGCCCGGTTCATATCTGGAGGAAACACCAATGAATGGCGGCCGCGCCGGGGTGACCGACGCTCAGCAGAGTGGGACTGTAGCTCCTCCCCCTCCGGAGAGGCTCGTGCTGGCACGCCGTGCGCTGCTCTGCCGCTGGCTCATCTAATTAGAATGTTTGGAGACGAAGCGCTTTGCTTAACGGCTGATTGTGTCGACTCCACGGAGGTTCTGCTCACTCTGGGAGCCGAGATTTATGAAGAGACATACGCTGAGGCCCCGCCCACTCACACACTCTCTTATTAATGCACACACAAACACAACTACCACTACCACAGTACAACTACCCCTACTACCACAGTACAACTACCCCTACTACTACAGTACACCTACCACTACTGCAGTACAACTATCACTACTACAGTACAACTATCACTACTACAGTACAACTACCCTACAGTACAACTACCCGTACTACTACAGTACAACTACCCCGACTATTAAAGTACACCTACCACTACTACAGTACAACTATCACTACTACAGTACAACCTCAACTACTACAGTACAACTACCACTACTACTACAGTACACCCACCACTACTACTACAGTACACCTACGACTACTACAATACAACTACCAGTACTGCTACAGTACAACTACCACTATTAGGTAACTCGTATCCTCGTGGTAGAGGAGGAGGAGAGGAGGTAACTCGTATCCTCTGAGGGAGAGGAGGAGGAGAGGAGGCAACTCGTATCCTCGGTGGTAGAGGAGGAGGAGAGGAGGAAACTCGTATCCTCTGAGGGAGAGAGAGGAAACACCTCCTCAGTCTCGACGCTTCACACATCTGGAGCGACCTGACAGGCCGCAAACGCAGAGGCCCTGCTCAGCCAATCACAGCGCTCCGCCAGCGAGCGCCAGAAGGGCGAGTGAAAGGATGGAGGGAGAAGCAGTTTTACACGACGGAGGAGAGACGCTTTTACAAAACGGGAAGAAGATGGAATTCTCGCTCTCTGTCTCTCACTCTCACACACAGCCGCACACACCTGCTCACACACACACACACACACACACACACACACACACACACACACACACACACACACACACACACACACACACACACACACACACACACACACACACACACCAGTACGCACAAGATACACTGGCACACACAACCACAAAAACCATCAGGCACACACACACACACACACACACACCCACAGAAGCGCACACACACACAGGCATGCATACAATCACACCAGCACGCATACCCACAAAAAACATCAGGCAAACACATCAGCATATGTTCATTTTCAAACACAATCTCAAACAATCCTGGGTCACAATAAAGCCTCATGTAAGTATGTTACAGCAAAGACAAATACTACGGAACACAACTACTACCACACTTCAACTACCACTACTACTTCAGTACAACTACCCCTACTACAGTACAACTACCACTACTACTACTACAGTACAACTACCACCACGGTAAAGCTAAACACCTACACAAACGTGAAACTACCATGCAGTCCAACTGCCCTCAGGGAGGCGCTACAGGTGCATCAAACAAGGACTAAAAGTCTCAAGTACAATTTTTGTCCCAAAAGCCATTACCACCCTGAACTCACACATGCACTGAGCTCATGACCTTTTGCACTATTTATTACCTTTTTACGTTATTAGATTTGTATTTTTATGTGTATGCACTGGAAAAGAGAGGCTTCAGTCTTATTGTACTATAGTGACAATAAAAGGCATTCACTCATTCATTCATTCATTCATCATTCAGTTGTTTTACAAAAGTCCCATAAGAGGTGTTACCTCATACAGTGTGTGGGTGTGTTTGTGTGTTTAGTGTGTCTGTTTGTTTCTGTTTGTGTGTGTCTTTGTTATATCATCAGTGTCCTGTCCTTCTTTAAATAGGCTGCAGAGGCTCTTTAAATTCTGCTCAGAAGCACAACGGAACGCACATGAGCAGAAACACACATGAACAGAAGCACAAATGAAAAGAAACACACATGAAAAGAAACACCCACAGAAACACACAATAACAGAAACACACATGGACAGAAACGCACATGAACAGAAACGCACACAGAAACACTCTTGATTGCTAAAAGGTAGGTGATGTCATAATCTTCATTCCTTACAGGGAGGTGATGTCATGATCTTGATTCCTAAAAGGGACGTGATGTCAGGATGTTAAATCGTGACAGGGAGGTGACGTCATGATGTCACTCTTTATTTGCTTTTAATCATAAATACATACATGAATCATCCACTCTTGATTTCCTCGTAGATTCGGCTGCTCCGTTGTTTGTAGTTCCCTCACTCTTGGAGGAATCGTAGAAAGCAGCCCATTGGTTGGTTGGTCTGTGTCTCCCTCTGCTGGTCGAAAGCAGCACGGACAAATTAGAACACAATAACATAATATATATATATATATATATATATATATATATATATATATATATATATATATATATATATATATATATAATATATAACTGGAGGAACTGTGGGTTGGATCTCCTCCGCACCCTGGGGCGAGCTCATTAATCAACTGTATATGTGTGTAGTGGGAGGGCATTAAGAGTACAGCACATTAAGAGTGTGTGTGTGTGTGTGTGTGTGTGTGTGTGTGTGTGTGTGTGTGTGTGTGTGTGTGTGTGTGTGTGTGTGTGTGTGTGTGTGTGGTAGACAGGCAGACAGAGAGACACTGCTGGGGTCGCTCTGATTGGTCCAATCCCCGAGAGTTCAGAGGTCATGATGGTTCAGCGTTTCTTATGAGGTAGCCAGAAAACCAGTCATCCAGACCACCAGACAGCCAGACCACCAGTCAGCAAGACAATCATTCAGCCAACAAATCAGTCAGAACAGCAGTCAGTCAGACCAGCAGTCAGCAAGACCACCAGTCAGTCAGACCACCAGTCAGTAAGACCACCAGTTAGTCAGACGACCAGTGAGTCAGGCCACCAGTCAGTCAGAATACCAGTAGGTCAAACCACCAGTCAGTCAGAATACCAGTCAGACAGAATACCATTGAGTCAGACCACCAGTCAGTCAGACCACCAGTCAGTCAGACCATCAGTCAGTCAGGATACCAGTCAGTCAGACCACCAGTCAGTTAGAACACCAGTCAGTCAGAATACCAGTAGGTCAAACCACCAGTCAGTCAGAATACCAGTCAGTCAGAATACCAGTCAGTCAGAATACCAGCGAGTCAGAGCACCGGTCAGTCTGACCACCGGTCAGTAGCTCAAGTACCATGAACCATTCAGACACGGCAGGACGACCCAGAGCTCCACAGGTCAACCAGTGGATCCCAGAACTCAACCAGGTGATGCAGACCAGAGCAGACGATTCGCTTATCTGCTGTGCTACTCTGTTAAACATTTCTAGTACCTTCTGGACATGTTACGTGTCAGAATAGACGCCTATTATCAATATTCCGGTGAGATTGGCCTTGGCCAGGCAGCAATTGATTACCAAATATGGGCATGGCCTTACGTCGTTCAAAGGCGTCCAGCCAATCAGAGTGACACTTCTTGTTCTCCAACATTCAGATACTGCAAATATTGGTTAATCAGTCAACATGATTTTGTCTATTATGGATGACATTTTTTCTTAATGCTCCGTAGAATGTAGAATTGATTTGAATTTGGCCGAGCCGCCCTTAGAGCCCCGGGACGCCCCCTTCGATGGGCGATGATTGGTCCTGGCTTCATGGACATTCTGCAAAATTGATCTGCACAATGAGACGAGATGAGGAAGATCTCACAAAGCTAATATAATTAGAACAGGGATATTTTGTCCATGATACCAGAAGGTATTTAGCTATATGTTAATCAGCGATGTGTGGTATCATTTGTGACCACCAGATGGCAGCACCGTCAACCAAACCGCCGTGGACCAACTTAAAGGGGACATATAATGAAAACAACACTTTTCCAGGGATTTGGGGTGTTGTTTTGGATCTCTGGTGCTCCAACACGCATACAAACTTTGAAAAAGGTCTGTACATGATTTTATGAGTGAGATATGCATTTCTGAAAGTACCCCGCCTACAGTTGCGAAACGAGCAAGTCAGTTTCGTGCCCCCTTCTAGGTAGGAAGGGGGCACAGTTGAATATTACCTCCCACTTCCCCACTCTCCTCCAATCAGAGCATAGCTAAGATTTTGTGGACCAGCGGACAAGCCGCTCCGGTGGGGGGAACTCGGCGGCAGCTCAGCTCCGGGAGTGCAATCCCTTTCTCTGCCGGACTGCTTCGGCAGCAGAAGCCTGGCGGCAGTCCGGAAGAGGAGACATGGAGGAGAAAGGGATTGTATTCTTGCAACCCCCGGCAACCCCCGCTGGACTTTTCATCTGCCGGAGCAGCCGGAAAGCTTAGGCGGAAGTTCGGCTCCCGGAGTACACCGCCGGAGTTGCCGGAACGGCTTCGACGGCAGCAGTCCGGCAGCTCCGGGTGTGCCGCCGAAGTGTCGGCGGCAGTCCGGCAGCTCTAGCGCGGGGAGCTCGACGGCAGTCCGGCAGCTCAGCTCCCGGAGTACAATCCCTTTCTACTCCATGTCGCAGTTCATGGACTTCATAGACTCAAGGCCAAAGATTCTTTCCCTCAATTCTTCTCAACCATGGCCGAGATATCCCCCACTACGAGTCTTTACTTGTTGTGGAAGGGCCAGAGACGTCAGACGCTGTCTTTATGATTCATAATATCATCCAAGGCGCACACATTATTATTATTATATTATATCGAGCTCCAGAAGTCCAAAAATGGCAACAATCCCTTCTCATCCATGCTGTGGTTCAGTCTGACAGCTCATTGGTCAATGGGCAGCAGCTCATTTGCATTAAAGTTACACACACCAGAAACAGCGCATTCTGAAGGGACAGAGAACAGAGGGGAAAAGCGGCAGGTCGATTTTTTTTCCTAAGAGCTATATCCAGCAAACAGCTTAAAAAATATGTTTTCTGGAACTCAAATACTATATTACTTGTTTTGAAAACGCCATAATATGTCTCCTTTAAAGGCCGAGTTGCAGGTTAACCAACACTGTCGATTAATGGGTACATAAACCACTAAAGATATTCATATATATATATATTCTTTTTTTAAATGTCTCCAAAATTGTGCTAAAGTCCAGTTTTTGGTAATAACAGGTTTTTAACACAATTCGGCGATGACGTCACGTTGGGGTGGTGGAAGGTAGCCTCAGCCTAGTACTAACTATGGCGTCTAACTAACTGGGATGAGAAGTCAATTAGATCCGGCGACGGATGCATGTAGTGTGAATGTAGGGTCACTCACTCCACACTCGCAACACTTACAAACTGTCAACGTCGCCACCAAGTCGATATCTGCGGAGGGGAGTAAATGAGCGCCCCCTCCCAAAGTGGTTCAGCCCAGGTGGGCCTTGAAGTGCGATTGGTTAGAAAGACGTAACGGCTTTGACAACATTAAACTCTCCTGCAGGCTCGAATAGGGTGACACACACACCGTGAAGGAGTTTTTTCACACACTCCGTATCCAGCTTGTCCCACGTTTTAAGCACCCAGGCTACAAGTATACGGGGAGCTGGGGCTGTCATGTTTCCCCCTGCGGTGTTTTCCTTGTCCGCATCCCCTGCCATCCAGTTGTCATACGATTCATGCAGACTGGCTTTGAACAGCTGATTACATGAATGTAGCCTACCTGCGTGTGCCGTGCTTTTGGTGATGCTGTATGGTTATCCTGTTGAGAGCTTAAATAAATGTGCTATATAAGTTGATACGTACAATTATTGTAGTTTAACATTTTGTATGTATCTCTCTCTCTCTCTCTCTCTCTCTCTCTCTCTCTCTCTCTCTCTCTCTCTCTCTCTCTCTCTCTCTCTCTCTCTCTCTCTCTCTCTCTCTCTCTCTCTCTCACACACAGACAGCTTCTTTGCTGTATTTGATTAATCAGTTATCAGAACTGATTGCGATGGTTGAACATGAGCGAGAATGTACCTGTGAGGTTGTAAGATATAATGTATCGTGATGCAAATGTTGGGTTCACCATTACGGCTTGCTGCAAGTTAGCTTTATTCTATCAATGAAATGGGCAGCCATTATTGTGACGTGATCTGGGAGGACTCGGGTAGCGCACGAAACGCGACCTAATGCAATGGATTGTGGGGGAAATAAGATCAATTGCAAACCGCTCAAATTGAACCTACTTTTTCGTATTATATTCCATTTTGTGATACCGAACAACATCAGATACAATGGATAACAGTTTAAATGTTTATTACCAACAAGCAAATTGCGCAAATTCGTTGGAAAATGAACCCTGCAACACGGCCTTTAACCCGTGTTTTAATATCGCTGTAGAGATAATTATGTACAGAAATCAGGTACATTATAAGATCTAGATGGGTAGATGATCGTCCTCCGTGTGGATTCACCGATCCAGCCGTCGCTGTCGGGTTCATAATAAAATAAAATAGCCTAAACACTCACCAGCAGGGGGCGCCGCAAGTCTCTGACTGGAGGCTATTTTTCATTCATGTTTCTGATACACATAATAAAAAATAAAAGCAACGACGACCAAGCGACGTTGAGACTTAAGAAAAAGACAATCTAGCTTAATCACAGCTTGAACGATCCTAGCTTGAAGCGTCTCGAAAGTGGATCATAAAAGTACTAATAGGCTGTTGTGGACTGATATGGTCTGATAAGACACAGAAAAAGAATGAATCCTGCCTACCCACACGGACCACCAGAACCTACAGTCTACAGCCTACCTCCACAGACCACCTGGACCTACAGCCTACCCACACAGACCACCAGGACCTAGAGCCTACCCACACGGACCACCAGGACCTACAGCCTACCCACACGGACCTACAGCCTACCCACACGGACCACCAGGACCTACAGCCTACCCACACGGACCACCAAGACCTACAGCCTACCCACACAGACCACCAGGACCTACAGCCTAGGCACACGGACCTACAGCCTACCCACACAGACCACCAGGACCTACAGCCTACCCACACGGACCTACAGCCTACCCATACAGACCACCAGGACCTACAGCCTACCCCTGCGGACCACCAGGACCTAGAAGATAACAGTGCTACGCCTGCTCGCCCAGGTCTTCATCTCGCGGTTCCTTCAGAGCAGCGGTCGTGTCTGGGGTGATTTTTTGTTGTTGTTTGTTAAGTCCCCATCATGAAACGCTGGTTTCAACACACACATTTGTGTGTTATAGGACGGACCCTCCTCTCCCAGTAGGACAGACCCTCTTCTCCCAGTAGGACGGAACCTACTCTCCCAGTAGGACACTCCAGCCCCGGCTACCGAGTCCGACGCACCGGGCGGCTGCCGTGCAACCCCCGACCGATGGACCACACAGCTGACCCGGTGTCCGGACTCGGGGGTCCGGGCCGCCGCTCGGCTGCTGTGGCCACTCGACCGAAATGTGTTACGAGGTCTACGTCATCGCTTCCGCCCTGCTCTCCCTCCCCCCTCCTCCCCGGCCCTCCCCCGGCGTCGGTGGAGCTGCTGCCTGCGATCCAACATGGAGTAGCGAGAGATGGGGCTCTGGCGGGGCCAGCCCTCGGAAACTAGCGACGAGCACACCAAGCACCACGGAACTACCAGGATCTCCTTACTCACAGGACCTTAGCGGGATTAACCCGCACGGAATCGGTGTTTTTTGCGGGTCGCGGCGGCCGGGAGATCGAAGGTTTCGGGGCGCGTTCGTGACCGAGAAGCAACTGGTTGGTTGGAGGAGAAAGCGAGCGAGGGGAGAGAGAGGAGCGAGACCGGGAGACCGACCACCGCCACCCGGGGAACAATGACGAGCAGACCGCCTGCCCCCGTCGCGGCGGACCGCCGGAGGTGAACCGAGACAATGCTGGAAGACACACGGCCGCACGAGTGAGTATCCCCGGGGGGGGGGGATACCGCGTCGAGTCGCGGACACCGTGGTGCACGGGGGCTGTGCGTGGCGGGTGGATCTGTGTATGTGTCTGTGTGTAGCTATTCCGTGGCAGAGGTGTAGCACGGGAAACAGAGGCCCCCACCTCGGGGGGAGGGGGGGGTCTGGGTAGAAGCAGAAGCGTGGGTGGATCGGAAACATTTGGCCCGCGTGAGACGCGTGGAGGTCTGGGAGTTGTGCGTGAGACACTCCGTCGGTAAAGACCCGCGAGCCAGAACAAAGAGAAGGCGCCTTGAACGGTGGCGCTCGAGCACTCTCCCCGGCCCCCGGACCCGCTCGCGGTGTAGCTCGGGAGGAGGGGGAAGTCTCGCCGGATGTGAGACATCCGATCTGTCCGCCATCTCTTCCTCAATCCGCCTCATTTGCATACCCCGACACCACGCGCCATTCATAAAAACACGCAAGCTCGCGGGAAGAAGACGTTGTTCTTAACCCCCTGACACGACGAAGTAGGCCTCGCTCCCCGTTTCGGGCAGCTGGGTTGGTCTCACGTTAATAACCGGAGCCGTGTTTGTTTAAAAGTAGGCTATAAACGTCCACCGGGGCTCAGAGGGACGTCGGGTCTTTATTAACAGGACCGAAGTAGTCACGGTCACGCGCTGCCGAGGCGCGCCCCCATGATAAATAAATGTATGGTTTTGACGTGCGGGTTTGAAATGCACGGGCTCGTGCCTCATCGCAGAATTGCGGTCGGTGAACCGGAAGGGCGGGAGGGCGTCGCGTGACGCGGGCCTCATTCATAAAAGCTGTAACCTTGAGCTCCAGCCATTCATGCCTGCCGTACTCGCGCTCTGCCTGTGCAAGTGGGGCGCGTCTCTCTCTCTCTCACACACACACACACACACACACACACACACACACACACACACACACACACACACACACACACACACACACCTTTGTGTGTTACTTATCCGAGGGCAGGAGTGTTTATATGTAGTGTGTGTGTCGCAGTTATTTGAATACGTCTTTGTCGTGCAGCGTGTGTCAGTTGGCCGTCCACAAGGAGAAGGATTAGGCCACACACACTGCATGTGTGTCTGCAGGATCAGCATGTGTTGGTGGCATCAGAAAGGTCACCCCGGCAACCAAACCTGACACGTCTAAATAAAAGCATACATCCGCCAATTCTACGTCATATGTCTGCTGCTGTGCACTCCAGTAACGCACTACACTACAGTAATCCACAACCTCACAGTTATACACACAACACTCCAGTAAAGCATAACACTCCAGTAACGTCGAAAACACTACAGTAATTCACAACACTACAGAAATGCACAACACTACAGAAATACACGACACAGTACAGCAGTAATATTATAATAACGCACAACACAGTACATCGTTAATATGAACACAAAACACTTCATTCATATTACAGTAACAAAGTGCTGCATTTATTTAGCAGTGAAACAATACAGTAACATAACATTTACTCAACATGTTGTAGCACTGTTTATTTTTGACCTGTCAGTCTCTGGTCTCTCTCCTGCCCCCCGGCCCTAAAGCTACCTATCAGTCTCTGGTCTCTCTCCCTCACCCCTAAAGCTACCGGTCAGTCTCTGGTCTCTCTCCTGGCCCCTGGCCCTAAAGCTACCTATCAGTCTCTGTTCTCTCTCCCTCACCCCTAAAGTTACCTGTCAGACTCTGGTCTCTCTCCCTCACCCCGAAAGCTACCGGTCAGTCTCTGGTCTCTCTCCGGGCCCTCTGCCCTAAAGCTCCCTGTCAGTCTCTGGTCTCTTTTGGCGCTCGGTCCTAAAGTTACCTGTCAGTCTCTGGTCTCTCTCCTGGCCCTCGGCCCTAAAGCTACCTGTCAGTCTCTGGTCTCTCACCTGGCCCTCTGCCCTAAAGCTACCCGTGTTATTCTCTGGTCTCCTCCAGGCCTAAGGCTACCTGTCCGTCTCTGGTCTCTCTTGGCCCTCGGTCCTAAAGCTACCTATTAGCCTCTGGTCTCTCTCCTGGCCCTCGGCCCTAACCCTAGGGGAGGCCACTTCTGTCAGATCTTCTTGAGGTCCTATAGGTTGAAATCCTCTTTTAAATCCTGACAGCGATCAAGGAATAAGAAGCTCTGGAAAGAAATACACAACCTGGTACTGGCTGTCACAGGGAGGGAACGAGCCGGGTAATTATTTAATTCAACCCTAACGAAACGATTTGATGATCTCCCTCCCTCCCTCTCTCCCTCCCTCTACGTATGTATACCTCCCTCCCTCCATCCCTCCCTCCCTCCCTGGCTGGCTGCTCTCTGCTTGTGCACTCATCTTCCATTATGACCAGTCTTCCACAAGGCTAGGCAGAGCTATTGCTAGCGAGCTAGTCACATGTTTTGGGGGAGGGGAGGGAGGCCTGGATGTGCGGGGCAGGGGTTGTTTTGGGTCGGATAGTTTCAAACTCAAGCTCACCCTAGCTGGTTCTCCTGATGGCCTGCCTTTAATTGAGGAAGTGTGGAATATGACTTTATCACTAATATGAAGTTCATAAGGAGGGGCCTCCCCATACCTCAATGAGTCCTAAATGTCCTCCCATCAGACTAGACAGGCTAGCAGGCTCTGTTGTGGAGGTGGCTTTCTCCTCGCCATGACAACAGTGTAGCCATGACAAGTACTGATGTTAGCGCTGCTAACGGGCTCTGCTGTGCGGCATGTGTGTGTGGCAGGTGTTAGCTAGGTGTTAGCACTACGCTATCAAGCGTTGTTGTACTAGTTACCGGTGTTATCGGTCAGGTAACAGGATATGTTAGGCTTCTGGTGTTACCACTAACCTAACAGGCTCTGCTGTTGGCCTAATGGGGTAGGCAGTATGCTAACAGGCTCTGTCAGATGGGCTACTGACGTTAGCGCTGAGCCAACAGGCAGTGTGGTGCTGAGTCGACTAGCAGTGTTATTAGCCGTGCGCTTACAAAGGTTAACACCTTGTAAGAGGATATGAAACATTAGAGGGGTTCTCTGACGGCTTTCAGCTAAGAGCCTTACGACCATCGGCTTAACCTCCTGTAGCTCGCTATAAAGCTACGACTTCTGTATTCACCTTTCATGGCGGAATCATTGGATAGCAGCTGAATCGTTCTTCTAATGCTAAATTAATGCACAAGGTTTCGTTCCGGTGGAGTCTTTTTTTTCACTTAAAGTTAAAGTATATGTATTGATATGACATAAAACCACACAACAAAGGTCAATGTTTACCTGTCTGCTGAAGCTCCAAATATGGCAGTTCGTGCTCACATTGGGCGTTACCGGGTGGCTCTTTCCAAGGTGGGCGGAGCTTAGATACTGGCCATTTTATGTCAACATGTTTTATGTTTAGACGCCCCTAAGGCACAGTCCTTATGGTGCTCTCTGCTGACAGAGTGCACATATATCCACACCCAGCCCAGCTAATCGGAAGGTTGGATTACAGTCGGCCAATCGAAGTCTCCCTAACAGCCCGCAGCCTAGGTGGCTGAATATGAGCATTCATGATGTCACCGCTGCAGGTCGAGATACTGGGGAGTCTGGTGTCTCTCTGTCTGTCTGTCCCTCCCTTTATATGTCTGTCTGTCTGTCTGTCCCTCCCTTTATCTGTCTCTCTGTCCGTTAGGCCCTCTTTGTCTGTCTGTCTGTCTGTCTGTCTGTCTGTCCATCTCTCTATTTATCTGTCTGTCTGTCTGCCCCTCTCAGGTCTCTCTCTATCTGTCTGTCTGTAAGCCTGTCGTTCCTTCTCTCGGTATTGTATCTCTCTGCCTATATCACATGTCTGTCTGTCTGTCTGTCTGTCTGTCTGTCTGTCTCTCAGTCTGTCGGCCTGCCTGCTTGTATCAGTCTGTCTGCCTGTATCACTCTCAATCTGTCCCTCACTGCTGTCTGGAAAATCGTCTCCATGCTATAGCAGTGATGTGTTGTCTCTCTGCTCGCGCGTTTAACATTAAGGCCTTCAGTCTGTCTGTCTGCCTGCGGGTCTGTCGGTCCGTCTTGCTGTATTGGGGACGTCATGGTGTCTGATGGCTGCTGAATCACACCGGAACGCGGGCGATGGGAGGGGCGGTGTTTGGCACGCGTCCAGCGATATCTTATCACCAGGAAGTCTCTCCAGATGGCTGCGGTCATCAACTGAACTCTGAGCTCTGGAGCAGACCCGCCTTCCACACCCATATGCCCAGTGCTTCTAGTGGGTTGGCCCCACAGCGGAGAACTCAGAGAACAGGGGATCTGGTCTCACGTACTCTGAGAGGGTCTTCTGGGTACCGGGGTTAAAGTCTGCTCAGTGGATTCACCCTCTTCCGGACCCCTGGGGTCAGACTGGTCCAGGATGTCCTCAACCCATCTCCTTGGATCACTGCCCAAACCCCTGCCTTCTCCTTAATGATGGTCATTAAGGAGCAGTTAGGGGTTAGACGGTTCAGAGGCAGGTCATTAAGGAGCAGTTAGGGGTTAGACGGTTCAGAGGCAGGTCATTAAGGAGCCGGTAGGGGTTAGACAGTAGGGTTAGGGTCCCTTGATCAAGGATGCTTCTCAGGACCCAGGACCTTTGGACCAACCTAACCCTCCTCCCCTCTCCCGCTTCTCCTCCCCTCTCCCCCCCTCTCACCCCTCTCCCCCCTCTCCTCTCCAGTGACAGCTACATCGTGCGTGTGAAGGCGGTGGTGATGAGCCGGGACGACTCCAGCGGGGGCTGGTTGGCCCAGGACGGGGGGGCTCTGAGCCGGGTGGGGGTCTGTCGCCTGCTAGGCCCCGGGCTGGTCCCCGCCCCCGCCGCAGGCAGCCTTAGCCATGGACACTTCCTCATCCATGGGGAGCGGCTCCTGGACCACCAGGTGAGCCTCTGGCCTCCAGGGCCAGGTCTAGTGAAGACCTCCTCCAGGTCTAGTGTAGACCTCCTCCAGGTCTAGTGGAGACCACCTCCAGGTCTAGTGTAGACCTCCTCCAGGTCTAGTGGAGACCACCTCCAGGTCTAGTGGAGACCTCCTCCAGGTCTAGTGGAGACCACCTCCAGGTCTAGTGGAGACCTCCTCCAGGTCTAGTGGAGACCACCTCCAGGTCTAGTGTAGACCTCCTCAAGGTCTAGTGTAGACCTCCTCAAGGTCTAGTGGAGACCACCTCCAGGTCTAGTGTAGACCACCTCCAGGTCTAGTGTAGAACACCTCCAGGTCTAGTGTAGACCTCCTCCAGGTCTAGTGTAGACCTCCTCAAGGTCTAGTGGAGACCACCTCCAGGTCTAGTGTAGACCACCTCCAGGTCTAGTGTAGACCACCTCCAGGTCTAGTGGAGACCACCTCCAGGTCTAGTGTAGACCACCTCCAGGTCTAGTGGAGACCCCTTCATCCTCCAGGTCTAGTGGAGACCTCCTCCAGGTCTAGTGTAGACCCCTTCCTCCTCCAGGTCTAGTGTAGACCTCCTCCAGGTCTAATATAAACCTCTTCCTTCCCCTGGTGTGGGAACTAACGGGTCCCCTGGTGTGGGTTCTAACGGGTCCCCTGGTGTGGGTTCTAACGGGTCCCCTGGTGTGGGTTCTAACGGGTCCCCTGGTGTGGGTTCTAACGGGTCCCCTGGTGTGGGTTCTAACGGGTCCCCTGGTGTGGGTACTAACGGGTCCCCTGGTGTGGGTACTAGCGGGTTCTCCTGGTGTTGGTTCTAGCGGGTCCCCTGGTGTGGGTACTAGCGGGTCCCCTGGTGTGGGTTCTAGCGGGTTCCCCTGGTGTTGGTTCTAACGGGTTGCCGTGACGTTGTCTTGGCGGACAGGTGATCCTGGAGTGTCCGCTCAGGAAGGACCTGCTGTACACCGCGGCCACGCCCACCTTCCACCATTGGAAGGTGGAGGACAGGAGGTGTGGCCTGTCCTTCCAGAGCCCAGCCGACGCCCGGGCATTCGACCGCGGCGTGAGGAAGGCCATCGAGGACCTGGCTGAAGGTAGGAGACCTGAAGACCGCGTGATGGAGACAGAACTCACAGGCTGGCCCACGCTGCCTTTATATGCGGCTCAGGCGCTAGAGCGGGTCGGCTGGTAACCGGAAGGTTGCTAGTTCGATCCCCAGAGGTGTCCCTGAGCGAGACGCCTCACTCTGACTGCTCCTGGCGAGCTGGCTGTTGCCCTGCGTGGTGGACTCGGCCCTCGGTGTGTGAATGTGTGCGTGAATGGGTGAATGTGACGCAGTGTTGTAAAGCTTTGAGCAGCGACTGGCTAGAAGTGCGCAGTAGGAATGCATCAATCCACCGCGTGTTGATAACCGGAGTCCTCTAGGACCCCTGCTCTGACGGAGCTCCAGCAGCAGGTGGTCTCAACGCACAACGTTTGTGTCCTCAGGGTCCACCACCTCCTCCACCACACTCCACAACGGGGCGGAGCTGGGGGACGACGACGTCTTCACGGTAAGACCCCTTCCTGTCTCACTGTCCTATCAGATTACAACTTCCTGTCTCAATGTCCTATCTGATTACCCCTTCCTGTCTCACTGTCCTATCAGATTACCCTTTTGTGTCTCACTGTCCTAGCAGATTACCCCTTCCTGTCTCACTGTCCTATCAGATTACCCTTTTGTGTCTCACTGTCCTAGCAGATTACCTCTTCCTGTCTCACTGTCCTATCAGATTACCCTTTTGTGTCTCACTGTCCTAGCAGATTACCTCTTCCTGTCTCATTTTCCTATCAGACTACCTGTTAGCCTGTCCGGGGATATTCTCCTAGCATGGAATAGCGTTAGCACGTGTTCCATTTGTGTTTGTGCATCTTTGTTGTAGAATTAGTAGTCGTCGTAGTATTACATTTACATTTAGAAGACACTTTTATTCAAAGCGAGCACTTTTATATCCTTATGCAAGGACATACAACATACAATAAGTGCGTACATTAAGTGCCAGGACTTAAAACATACAATAAAGTAGTAGTAATAATAATAATAATAATACATTTTATTTGTAGAGCACTTTACATTCAAAAATCCCAAAGTGCTACCAAGTTTAAGAGAGAAGAAAGGGTTGTTAAAACATATAATAAATAAACAGTAAAAGAGCAAGAGGCTTTAAACAGCAAGAGGCTTTTTTAAAAAGATAAGTCTTAAGGTTTAGTTTAAAAACAGCTGTATCTGTGGGGCCTTCAGGTGGTCAGGGAGGGCGTTCCATAGTCTTTGGGCAGCAGCGGAGAAAGCCCAATCGCCTATGGTGCGGAGCTTGGTCTTAGGTGGTCTGAGGGTGTGTGCTGATGCAGAATGAAGGGTGTGTGAGGTGGTCTGGGGGGTGAGGAACTCCTGGAGGAAGGGGGGGGGGGGGCATGTCCGTGGATGCACTGGTGGGTGAGGAGGGAGACCTTGAATTAAATTCTGAATGTGACAGGGAGCCAGTGAAGGGATTTGAGGATGGGGGTGATGTGTTCATATTTGCGCACCCTCATCAGGATCCTGGCAGCGCTGTTTTGTATGTACTGGAGCTCCTGGATGCTCTTGCCAGAGATCCCGATGATTAGTAGTAGTAGTAGAAGTAGTAGTAGCAGTAGTAGTACTACATCTCTGAGGTACATAAGTATTTCTGCTTCATGTTTTGCAACCTATTTTCTTCCAGTGTATTTACTACAATATACATGCTATCTGCTGCAGAGTTTGTGTTCAGGTGTAAGTTGGTGAGGTAAAACAGCCTGGAGCATATAGAGAAGTTAAAGAACATAAATACTGGAGTTGTCCTGAAGCAGCGATTCCTCAGGTGTGTGTGTGTGTGTGTGTGTGTGTGTGTGTGTGTGTGTGTGTGTGTGTGTGTGTGTGTGTGTGTGTGTGTGTGTGTGTGTGTGTGTGTGTGTGTGTGTGTGTGTGTGTGTGTGTGTGTGTGTGCCTTTCCTCTGTCATCTGACACCCGTAGCTGTAGTAAAGGTTGCAGGGTCACTTCCTGGACACACACACACACACACACACACACACACACACACACACACACACACACACACACACACACACACACACACAGAGCTGTTTCCAAGCTTAGAGCAGTGATTTACGATAGGAAGCGTCTTGCTAGTCATCGTTGGCCGAGAGAGACTGGGGGAGGAAGAGAGGGGGGAGTGTGAGGGAGAGAGCAGACGGGGAAGAAGAGAGGGGGGAGTGTGAGGGAGAGAGCGGAGGGGGAGGAAGAAAGTGAGGGAGAAAGCGGGCGGGGGGGAGAGGGATCGGATCAGGGAGAGGTTCAGGTGCACAGGACCACATGTTTTTGCAACGTGGAGGTTTTTAGTTTTTTTATTACGTAAACCATTTTTTGATACCGTAAATTGCGGTTCTCAAAGTGAGTTTGGGGGAAATATTCAATGTCCCCCCTCTCCCTCCTGTTAAAGTTAACCCCTCCCCCACTGCCCATGGGGGCGGGGCTTACCAGTCTTTTTGTTGGGGGTGGGGCTAACTCGTCTGCTTTGTTGAGGGCGGGGCAACTGGTCAGTTTTTGGGATGTGGGGCTAACTGGTCTTTTGTGTCGGGGGTGGGGCTAACTAGTCTGCTTTGTTGAGGGCGGGGCAACTGGTCCGTTTTTGGGGGGCGGGGCTAACTGGGCAGTTTTTTGTGGGCGGGGCTAACTTGTCTGTTTTGTTGAGGGCGGGGCAACTGGTCAGTTTTGTTGGGGCGGGGCTAACTGGTCTGTTTGGTTGGTGGCGGGGCTAACTAGTCTGTTTGGTTGGAGGTGGGGCTCACTGGTCTGTTTGGTTGGAGGCGGGGCTCACTAGTCTGTTTGGTTGGGGGCGGGGCTAAGCAACCCTCTGTCTTCCTCACTGCAGTGTGTTCTGTGTTTTAGGATAGTTTCATCCAATCAGCAGCCTGTGTTTTTCCCGCCCCGCAGAACGCCACCGACAGCTCATCCAACTCCTCCCAGCGGACGGAGGGCTGCCAACCCCCGCACGACACATCGCCCCTCGCCCGGAGACAAGGCTGCAAGCTGGGGCATCACCATGGCAACGACTTCTACGAGCCCTACCGCCTGACGGACCAGTTCCTGTTTGAACAGGTGAACTCACACACCTGACCCCTGACGTCACCTACCGGGCTTCTGACCTCAGACACCTGACCTCTCTCACCTGACCCCTGACCTCACACACCTGACCTCTGAGCAGGAGGAGAACCGGACGTTAGGAAACTATCATGACCGCTTAAAAGATACTGGAGGTCAGATACTGGAGGTCAGGGGTCAGGTGGGTGAGACCTCACACACCTGACCCCTGACCTCACCCACCTGACCCCTGACCTCACACACCAGACCCTTGACCTCACACCTGACCTCTGACCTCACACACCTGACCTCTGAACCCACTCAGCAGACCCCTGAACCCACTCACATGACCTCACACACCTGACCCCTGACCTCACACGCCTGACCCCTGACCTCACACACCTGACCCCTGACCTCACACGCCTGACCTCTGAACCAACTCAGCAGACCCCTGAACCCACTCACCTGACCCCTGACCTCACACACCTGACCCCTGACCTCCAGTATCTGACCTCCAGTATCTTCTAAGAGGTCATGAACGTTTCCTAACGTCCGGTTCTCCTCCTGCTCCTCCAGTCTCTGTCCCGGTTCCCGCGCCACGTGACCTTCCAGGAGGAGGAGGAGATCGTGAGGATCAACCCTCGGGAGCGGAGCTGGGAGTCCGTTCCGGAGCGGAGCTGGGAGTCCGTTCCGGAGCGGAGCTGGGAGTCCGTTCCGGAGCGGAGCTGGGAGTCCGTTCCGGAGCGGAGCTGGGAGTCCGGTCCGGAGCGGGGCTGGGAGTCCGGTCCGGAGCGGGGCTGGGAGTCCGGTCCGGAGCGGGGCTGGGAGTCCGGTCCGGAGCGGGGCTGGGAGTCCGGTCCGGAGCGGGGCTGGGACCGCGGTTCGGAGAGGGCGTGGCGGACCGGCTACGAGGACTACCGCCATGCAGCTGTGCGTGACCACTTCCTGCACAGTGACCCGTCCTCCTCCTATGTGCACTTCTCCAAGACGGACGGCCCCAAGCACGAGTACTCCTACCCCCTGGCCCCGCCCCCAGACGGCCCCCAGGGGCCCCTCAGTGCCAAGCCTCCCGGCCACGCCCGGCACGGGGGCTTCTCGGGCGTGGTCTCCGCCCAGCCGCGCCCCTTTCTCCCCGGCTCCTCCCCCTCTGACGACGACGGAGGCAGCGGAGGGGGGGTGAAGGGCGGCAAGGCGGGCAGCCCCGGGCGCGCTCAGTGCGAACACTGCGGCGAGACGTTCTACCCCTCGGCCAATCGGAGGGGCCGGTGCCAGGACGCCCCGGACGCGGTGGGCGGCTGCGTGCGGCGGGTCAGCTGCATGTGGCTGGCCGACAGCATGCTGTACCACTGCATGTCGGACCCTGAGGGGGACTTCTCGGACCCCTGCTCCTGCGAGGGCGGGGGCGGGGGCGGGGCACGCCGGGGGCCGCGCTGGCTGGCCCTGGGGGCGCTGTCCCTGGTGGCGCCCTGCCTGTGTCTCTACCCCCCCCTCCACGCCTGCCACCGCGCCGCGCTGGCCTGGGGATGCTGTGGGGGGCGCCATAAGGCGGCCAGCTGAGCCCCCCCCCCCCCCCCCCCTTGGTTTACATGTCTGGCCTCTAGCGGGGAACCGGACGGACACACGGACGCCACAATAAGCCAAAAGGAAAAGCTGTTTTGTTGTTGTTGTATTTTACAGATAAGCTAGCGCCGGGTCAGACGTCGGTACGCTGACTCCTCCCCCCCGTCCGGTTCCAACCAGAGAACCGTGTGTGTGTGTGTGTGTGTGTGTGTGTGTGTGTGTGTGTGTGTGTGTGTGTGTGTGTGTGTGTGTGTGTGTGTGTGTGTGTGTGTGTGTGTGTGTGTGTGTGTGTGTGTGTGTGTGTGTGTGTGTGTGTGTGTGTCTCCCACTCCACTCAGTACTTGAAGTCTGAAGACCGACCGTAACGGACACATCCACCAAAACACACCAGTCACTGTTTCTGATTGGCTCAGAGCCGTCGGTGCCTGGTCTGAATGATGACATCACCTGGCACCCGTTTGAGCCAATCAAAACAATCAGTTAATCAACAATCAATCATAACGAGCCGTGGTTGGCCGGAGACGCTCCCAGGGCTGTGATTGGTCGCCGGAGGCTTCGGAAGATGACCAGGGAGGACATTGACCATATTTGATCAAGGGAAGTCTTCAGGTGTGTCCGTTCTGTGTCTGGACTCCCTGTTCACCTGCGATGTACAATCACCCCCCCCCCCAAAACCCATCCCAGGCCGCTGATTGGCTGAGAGGATGCAGGGCAGCCTGATGTCACAACAGCAGGAGGAAACAGGAGTCTTATTTTAGACAGGATATCCTCATCCTGCCTCATTGCTGCCCACCCCCCCCCCCCCCCAGACCTGAAGAGGAAGGGTGAGGGGGGGAGAAAGAGAGAACCCGCCGGTGTCTGTCGTCTCCTCAAGCCATTTACAAAGTGCCTGAAAAACGCTCCCAAACTTATTGTGTATTTAAATCAAAGTTAAGACAGATCTACGAAATCAGACTCGTTTTTTTACGCTAAGTATTTTTACCTCTGTAAAAAAGAGCAAAAACTATATTATATATATCACGTGTATGTTGTAAATGTTTATCTCTATTTTAGTTTGTATTTTTAATAACTGTTTATAATGTGTACAGTAGTACTTTGTAGGGGAGGAAGGATTGCCAGGTCTAAGAAAAACAAGGAAACGTGTGGGTCTTAGCTTCTGCCTCCAATAAACTGAGAAAACCTTAACGATGTGTGTTTCTGTGTCGACTGCAGCGCTCTAATGATAACAGTTATTACTCAACTCATAATGATAATTATAATAGCTCGTTCTATATAGCAACGATCGGAATCAAGTACAATTAAAGGGTTTAATAGCGATGTACAAAGTTTACAATGAATGAAGTTATAAACAAAGGTCTATGAACTTGAATAGAATGCCCTTATTAGGCGTGGCTTAATGTCTTGACTTACAGCCATCTACGTCTAGCTGAAGATATTTAAAATAAAAACCTTCAATGTTGTAATTGGCTTAAGGGATGGGCATTCAAAAGGTGTGAGTGAGTGTGTCAGGAATCAGTAGGTAAACAAAGTTCCCAGAATCCTCTGCTCCAGGGTAACATGTGATAGCAATAACTCTGTTCACCTCCTCTCGTCGCTCGTTCTCTTTTTCTCTCTGCCTCTCGTGTGTGCCTCTCTCTCTCTCTCTTTTTCTCTTCCGTGTGTGTGTGTGTTTCTCTCTCTCTCTCTCTCTCCCTCTCTCTCTCTGGATATTCTCTAAAGTATGTGAGTGATAATGATGGAGGGGAGGAGAGGGGGGAGTGGAATGGAGAGGGATGAGGGGAGAGGGAGGAGGGCAGATAAAGTAACAGGAGGAGCAGTAAATCCCCACCGCCTCAGACCACATCAGGGCCACATGTGCAAACATTTAAGATCTCTCTCTCGCTCTGTCTCCCCTCCCTCACTCATGCTCTTTCTCCCTCCCTGTAAATCCTGTCTAGTTTTTTCTTGAGGCCGTCTTATTGTAATCCACGCACAACTCCTGCAAGAAGTGATACTGCAACATCATCTAGAATATGTACTAGGTGTGTGTATCCGTGAGATACACACAGCTAGTATATAATATATTCTAGCATATGTACCAGGTGTGTGTTTCAGTAAGATACACACACCTAGTACATCATAGGTTCTAGTTATTGTACCAGGTGGTGTCTTTGGCTCTGTCCCGCCTAGCCCTAACCTCTCCCTCCCCCTAGCCCTAACCTTAACCTCTCCCTCCCCCTAGCCCTAACCTTAACCTCTCCCTCCCCCTAGCCCTAACCTTAACCTCTCCCTCCCCCTAGCCCTAACCTTAACCTCTCCCTCCCCCTAGCCCTAACCTTAACCTCTCCCTCCCCCTAGCCCTAACCTTAACCTCTCCCTTCCCCTAGCCCTAACCTTAACCTCTCCCTCCCCCTAGCCCTAACCTTAACCTCTCCCTTCCCCTAGCCCTAGCCCTAACCTCTCCCTCCCCCTAGCCCTAACCTTAACCTCTCCCTTCCCCTAGCCCTAACCTCTCCCTCCCCCTAGCCCTAACCTTAACCTCTCCCTCCCCCTAGCCCTAACCTCTCCCTCCCCCTAGCCCTAACCTTAACCTCTCCCTCCCCCCCCTTAAGGTTTAAAACCTTAACAATCACCATCCCTCTTCTTCTAACCTCAAATATTTCCCTTATACCCTAAACGTACCCCTTCCTATCCTCTTATACTTATACCTCCTCTAAATTTAACAATGTGTTTATTTTCCCTCCAAACGGAATGGCTCCTCCCCCTGTCTCCCTCCTCATATTATGTAGTATTCTTATTATCATAAACATTAACCATTCCACCGTCCCCTCCCCTGGGCCCGGCCGCTGTTTTCACTGGGCGGGGCCCGGCCCCACTCCAGGGGTCCTCACTGGGCGGGGTCCGGCCCCACTACAGGTACAGGGGTCCTCACTGGGCGGGCTCCGGCCCCACTCCAGGGGTCCTCACTGGGCGGGGTCCGGCCCCACTCCAGGGGTCCTCACTGGGCGGGGTCCAGCCGCACTCCAGGGGTCCTCACTGAGCAGAGTCTGGCCCCAGTCCAGGGGTCCTCACTGGGTGGTATTTCGTTCTTTCGTTACTTTCTTTTAATTATGTCAGCCTTTTTTCCCATTTCATACATCCATACCATGAACTTCCCTTTATATATATTATTTATAAAACATTAACCCTTTTCAGCTGATCCCAGTGTACCACCCTCTGACTATTCATTTGAAGATGCTCAATTCTTTATCAATAATATTCTTGTTTCCTCCCCCTTTCCCTTATCTACCATCAAACTTTTCTTCTCTTTTAGTACCCTTTATGAGTTGACAGCAGTTATTCTAATACTACTTCCTGATGTTAACCCTAACCCCACTCCCTGGTGTTAACCCTAACCCTACCCCCTGATGTTAACCCTAACCCTACTCCCCGATGTTAACCCTAACCCTACTCCCCGATGTTAACCCTAACCCTACTACCTGATGTTAACCCTACTCCCTGATGTTAACCCTAACCCTACTCCCTGATGTTAACCCTAACCCTACCCCCTGATGTTAACCCTAACCCTACTCCCCGATGTTAACCCTAACCCTACTCCCCGATGTTAACCCTAACCCTACTACCTGATGTTAACCCTACTCCCTGATGTTAACCCTAACCCTACTCCCTGATGTTAACCCTAACCCTACCCCCTGATGTTAACCCTAACCCTACCCCCTGATGTTACTCCCTGATGTTAACACTCCAGAGAAGTTAAACCAGGGTGAGTATAGTATGCAAGCAATTTGCTTTCTTTATCCCCTTGCTCAAAGTAAGTGTATCCGGATTTCGGTAACATTTCCATTGTACGATCCGTGGCTTTAATATTAAACTAACTAACCCTTAAACTCAGCTTGCAGGGAGGGGGGCTCCTTCTACCAAAGCTGGAGAGGGAGATGTGGCATAAATTCTGTCCAGTTGTGCAATGCAGTTTGTTAATTCAATGAGATTATTCTGATTTATATTCCTCTCATAGCCACTATAGGAAATTATTTCACCCCTTATATACGCCTCCGGGGTCTCCCTCTGCACCAAAGTGGAAACGTGCTTCTTATTTACGCTAAGAAAGAAGTCTATTTGTTTTGAAATACATTCCACAAAGTCCTCATTTGAAAGTAAACGATTATTGAAACGCCATGGAGCGTGGCCAACTGGCCATTATTTAGTCCATCAAAATGTGCGTCCATGGTCACTGGGGCATGGTCAGGTATAACTATTGGGTTATGCGTAATGGAATTTGCACATGGGAGAATGCTATTATCTACTAGAAAACAATCAATACCAGTAAAAGTTTGATGGACATTTGAACAAAAAATAATATTATTTATCAGCGGGATTGAAAAGCGCCAAGGGTCAGAAATGGCAAATTGGTCCTCAAGGACTGGATCAACTTTCGGAGTTTCGGTAGATGACCGATCTAGTTTAGGATCCAGCCAACAGTTAAAGTCCCCTCCCCATAAGGGAATGTGATGGCATATCTGGTAGAGTGCAGAACAAAGACTAAAAAATAACATAATCATCACAATTTGGACCATATACGCTTACAAGAAGGTACCCGGGGGTTACACAGTTCACCAGTAACAATTAAGTACCTCCCATTAGGGTCTGTAATCACATTAGAGGGTACAAAAGGAATTCAGTTGTGCAGTATAATGGCCACTCCTCTAGATTTATATTCAAATGAAGACTGATATACCTGATCAATCCAGCTACATTTTAATCTTGACTGATCTGAGACTTTAAGATGAGTTTCTTGTAAATCATCACCCAAGTGATGGAGATGGGATAGCACTTGGCTGGGTTTGATAGGATTGTTAATGCCACTGCAGTTCCAGCTGCAACACTTGAGTACACATACCCCTTGTTGTTTCACTTTAATTAAGGCCCTATGAACAGGTTCTGAGATAAGGAGTGGTGCTCAGTACTAAACATACCAGCATACTAGTATTGTATGAGTAAGCTTACAATCAGCCAGGAAAATCTGGCTGACACACTGATAAGACAAATAAAACAAAAACATATAGCAACCCTTGGTGGAAGGCATGCCACGTGACCCCTTCCCACCTGGGCAAAAGTGTCTTCCCAAACGAGACACGCTGATTAAGCCTTGTAGTACATGCTAAACGCTCTGTCGTAGCCATTGCGATTACAGTAAACTACTATAAACCACACCGCTGAGCGCAGTGTGCGTCTCCTACCACTAGGGGATGGTAGAAAATTCTGAAGACATAATTTTTATTTTTTTATTCCCATGGGGCCCCCTGTACCTTATACCCGCATTCCGACGGCCCTGGG
This sequence comes from Gadus chalcogrammus, assembly GCF_026213295.1. NCBI lineage: Eukaryota > Metazoa > Chordata > Actinopteri > Gadiformes > Gadidae > Gadus > Gadus chalcogrammus. The sequence continues at coordinate 9,016,755 of NC_079426.1, forward strand.
TATAGGAAATATAGCCCAAGTCACAGGGAACAGGTGTGCGCTGTATACCTTTATCAGATCTGCTAGCTTACCCGAGTCTCTTTACCCATTACTTGGAGCAACTGCCTTTTTGAGGTGCTTGTTGATAAAGTCACTAGCAGTAGCAGGGTCCTCGAACCGGTGTGTGTCTCTGCTCTGCATGGTGACTCCGCCGGGAACAACTGTCCGAACTTGATGCCTGGGCATGAGTGAAGCTGACGCTCGACATTGCCATACGCAGCTCGCTATTTAGCGACAGTAGTTGTGTAGTCGGCAAAGATGGAGATTCTCCTATCCCGGTAGAAAAGAGGGGAAAGCTCCCCGGCCCGGCGTACAGGGCCGGTGCTCGGCATAGGCGACCTAGGCGAAGGCCTAGGGCGGCAAATGCGTTGGGGGCGCCCTCTGGTGGCGCCCTTAATTAGTCAATTAAAATACACGAAACAAACGGCGAAGGGAGGGGGCGCGGGGGCAATCGCCAGGGCGCCCCGAAACCGTCCCCGTAGTACGCAGGACAATGCAACAAGCCCCGAACGGCCAGGGAGGGTCTCCCCCTCTGGGCTTGTTCCGGTTTTTCGCCCGAGTGAAGTATATCCTGGAGTAGTTGTGCAATGAATTCAGTGGGTCGGGGCCCCTGACATCCCTCTGGAAGCCCCTAACCCTAGCCCTAACCTTAACCTGTCACTGCTCGAACGATGCTCCAGAGAAGTAAAAGCAGGGAGAGTATATTATTAACCTGGCCTGATCTATGTAAAAAAAAAAAAAAAAAAATTGAATGGAAACGTTTTTTCAAAACGTACAATTAATTGATCGCACTATAAAAAAATAAAGACAGGGGATTAGATAACAAACATGTCAAACAACAACATCCAAACAATAAGAAATCTCAAAACAAAAGAGACAAGATGTGAGAAGGGGAGCTACAACTGGTTTCAGCTAAACACCTCCCTCTCCTGGCTGAGGAGGAGAACTACCACTGGTTTCACCTAAACACCCCCCTCTGCTGGCCGAGAAGGGGATTCAGCTGTTGAAGGGACGAGAATCTCTTTCCTAAGGAGTTATACTAAGATCCAATCTGACGAAGAACGACTTTAGAAGATTTCGTGCTATTTAAGTATTATTATCCTTTCAAACTTGAAAAAGATAACTATATTATTATTTATGATTCTATGCTAATATCCTTATATAGCCAACCTCAGGATCTCAGGAGATGTTTAAAGGAACTTTTTCTGCTCATACTTTTACTACTCATACTAGTTTATGTACAGTTTCATACTTTCAACAAATCCAACGTCAATAAATGGATGTGCAAGTGCACATTCACAACGGACTTTGCGCTGCCTCATCATTGAAGCTTCCTAGCTTTACTTCGTTCATTCAAGGGCAGAGTGATTAGCTATCTGATGATGGGTGCCTCGCTACGCGCTCAGGTGCCAGAATAGTCGTCATCAAATAAAACGTAAGAGGTAACACTGGTGTTTTTATCGGTCGTTTTTATCTGTGTAGGCCTACTTATTGAATAAAAACTTGGCCTCTGTGGGTTAGTGAAATAAACTGAGGGTGGTGACCAGGGATGGACTGATACGATGGACTGTATAATATTACAACACCCTGTGAATTCCATAGGAGTCGATCATGTGAGCTCATGCATATTCATGAGCAAATGCAAACGTATATCTTGCCCGGGGGGTAAGGTTCAACAAATCGCTTGGAAAAAAAAAGGTAATTGAAGAGCAAAATAAATCTGTTTCATATATTGAGCCTGGGGGGTAGGTTCCATATATTGCTTGAAAAAATGTAGGCCTACTAATAAATCTCTACAGTCTATACATTTATTTATCTGGACAGATTGGACAGATTTATTTTTAATTTTTTTCCTCAAGCGAAATATTGAACCTACCCCCCCAGGCTAGATATATAGACAGATTATTTGTTTTCTTCAAGCGGTACCCCCCCCCCCCCCCCCCTCCCCAGGGTCAATATATATCGATAGATTTTCTATTTTTCTTCGAGCGATATATTGAACCTGATCTATCCATATATTGAAAAACAGGTTCAATTTACGGATAGTTTTTTTGGTTCAATATATCTATGGGCTATATCGCTATTTATTTTTCTCTTCAAGCAATATATTGAACCTACTCCCCAGGTTCAATATATCGATAGGCTATATCGATAACTTTTTTTTTTTTTCTTCAAGCGGTATATTGAACCTATCCGGCTTGTTCATGGCGGCATAGCCATAAACAATTATTGCTGGGGCAAGACAGGGTTTTGAACAAGATATTCTTACAAAACCAATGATTGAAAAAGTAAATGCTTACAGCAGCTAGTATTCCCAGGCGGTTTCCCATCCAAGTACCAACCAGGCCCGGCCCTGCTTAGCTTCCGGAAAGACGAGATCGGGCGTGTTCATGGCGGTATGGCAGGAAGCAGTTATTGCTAGGGCCAAACAGGGTTTTGTACAAGAGATTCTTACAAAACCAATGACTGAAAAAGTAAAAGCTTACAGCACCTGGTATTCCCAGGCGGTCTCCCATCCAAGTACAAACCAGGCCTGCCCTGCTTAGCTTCCGAGATCAGACGATCTTCTGAAGTAGTTATTTTAACCTTGGATTATAGCGCCTTTGAAGACACATCAAAAAGTAGATTTATGTGCAATTGTGAGAGATAGCTGGTGGAAAATACATTAGGGTTCAAAAGAGGTGCAGATACTCAAGATGTGGCTCATAGAGCCTAGAGCTTGTTCTGCAGGAGACACTGTTGAGTGTTTGTTTCAGGGTTAATATATCTCTGTTAGTGAGTGAGTGAGTGAGAGTGAACCATGATGATAAATTTGAGTTGTTAAATGTGAGAGGATAAATATATTGGCTTAAAGATAGCCTATTTTGGCTAAATCAATATCAGATCTTGATGTTATCAAATCAAATTTTGTGTTTTTCTTCTCAGAAGTAAAATAAGAACAGTATTTACAATTCATTATTATCCAAGTGACATAACAGACAAACGAGGCCAATACATCAATGTCTGACTGTCATTGTATTGTCTGTGTGTGTCTGTGTGTGTGTGTGTGTGTGTGTGTGTGTGTGTGTGTGTGTGTTATCATTTCAATCAAGAGACCAACAAGGAGAATACTAAAGCATGTTGTGCTTTTAAATAATTTTGTACCCTTAGTGTAAAAACATTTCTTAAACATATGTTCCACATCGTAACACACTTGCTGTGGATACCTTATGCTAAAATGAACATTTACCCACCTGTATAAACTGTTAAAAATATCCAAAAGTTATTACGTGTACACAGTTGTGAAGGAAACTCATGATTCAACTAATAAACTTGTTGAATGGTTAACACACAACCCTTTGACATTTAACTTACAAGTATGCACAAATCACAACTCATACATATCAGTCATTTTCTTTGGGATGATCATTGAAGAGACCACTCTTTAGTGTCTTTGGTTTGAGTTTTGATTCACCACGACCCATTGTCCTGCATCACATGGGTCGGAAAGGTTGTTGTAATTCAGGCCGAGTAGGGGGACAGATCCTGATTCAATAAAGTTTTGCCAAGCTTTTTGCAACACTATTTATATTCGCCATGAAACTAATTCTGAACCTGGAACTTCCATTTACTGGTGCATTCGTGTTCTATATTTGCGTCATAAGGCATCCATTGAGAGAGACAGTCATTGTCCAAAGCATTGCTACACCCTTGATGAGCTAAGAGTTCATAGATTTCCCGTTTACATAATGCACTTTTTCATCTGGGAACTGCAACGCCCTGCAGTTATGAAATACACTTCCTTGCCTAAAACCACTGAAGGTTTGTTTCAGTTTCGGTTCAGTAGTGGGGGTAGATATACAAATAGTTTCACCCTGGTTCACGTTCAAACGCGCGCGCGCGCACACACACACACACACACACACACACACACACACACACACACACACACACACACACACACACACACACACACACACACACACACACACACACACACACACACACACACACACACACACACACAGAGCAGCATCACCGAGTCCAAACATGGCAGTTCAAGTATTGAGAGAAGATCGTCTACTGGTCTCATCTCCTCAGGAAGACATTCAGCCACACAGAGAGGGCTGGAGACGACAGCCCGGCTTGGGGTGGAGTTAGTGAATAATGTGATGGAGGTATCGTTCTGGACGGCTTTCAGAGCCCCGCCGTAGCCCGGGGCCAGCCCGGCGCAGCTCGTCAGGAGTGTCGATTGAACCCTGGCTGTGGGGCAGAGAAACTGTGGCCCCAGAGACATCTTTCGCCTGGGTCTGTGTGCACGGTTCTACAGGACAGAGTGTTTCTTTATCTGAATCCTCCGCCTCGTCCTCGTCCTCGTCGTCATCGTTGTGGTTGTTGACGCTGCTGCTGCTGCTGCTGTCTTCGTTTGAACCGACGCCACGACTGTTCGGGGAAGCCTCGCGAATCCTGGGACAGAAAAAGAGAAAAAAGAGCTGTTTGTTGCAAGACAAAGCACACATCAGGTGATTCAACATGGGGTCCAATGGAAAGGCGTGCGTTTGTGTCCATTTGTGTGCAGATATCTACTCGGTGTGTGCGTCTGTCTGTCTGTCTGCCTGTGCGCGGTTTTGTATGTGTGACATCAGGTCAGTCTGTGTGCCTGTGTGCGTCATCATTCCTGAGGGCCTTCCGTCACATTCCTACCTCATGTGATGGAAGGCCCTCAGCCAGCGGGAACCCATCTGCCCATCTCTGCGGTGGGTCTTCAGCCCTCGACGACGGCCCCGGGCCCTCAGCCCTATCAGGGCCTGGGCCAGCTCCGCCTCACCCCCCTGACCCCAGACCAGCTGGGCCCTCTGCTCCGCGTCCTGGTCGCCCGCTGCTTGGAAAAGTTTCTGGAGTTGCCAAAGCGCCACCCCGCCGAAGATGTTGGCCGAAGCTGGCTTCCTGGCCCGCCGTTCCTCAAGCCGCCACAAGGGAGCGCTGCTGGGGGTTGGAGGCGCTGCTGCCTCAGCTTCCATCTCAGAAGGGAGATGCACCGGAGCTGGGGCCACACAAAAGCTGGATGGAGGTAAACATTTATACATTACATTTAGAAGACGCTTATGCAAAGAGCATACAAAGAAAACATGCAGGTAAACTAGCTCTATGTTCTATGTATAACTAACTGGCAGTATCCTTTGTATATAGGCCTTCTGAATAAGAAGTTATGAGCTACAAGAAAAACCGATCAACTCAACTCGGCCATTGGAAGATAGAAAAAGCCTTCACAAATTGACTACATCCCCTAAGATTGGCGTCAGGGTTTGAATGATGGACTGACTTTTAGTGGCCAAATTAGCTGATGGGAAGCTGTCGCTTTTACTGCTCCCGGTTGTTTAATCCCACTTCAGAGAATTAGAACGGGAGCAGCCTACACCAGTACCGTGTCTCTAACGCTGGCTGTGCTTCTTTGAGTGGACTACAGAAGAGCAGGCCTATGTATGTCAAGCTGTGATTCAATTAGGTGTCCCTCATTTTGTATTTGACCCTTAAGTCTTTGACCATTAAAAGCTGCCAAACATTGATGGGTTACACCCTGGCTTCTTCCATTACATGTCTTTAATAGGTCAAGGTGCGCTGGGTTCAGGTTAAACCGATTAGTATCGATAACCTATGATCAGTAAACATCTCCATTGGCTACTTTTTGTTGTGGGACCTGTGTTATAGTAAATAAGACTGTATAATACCATTATAACGTAACAAGTAACAAGCTGAATAACGATATAAACAATTTATAAAGTAGAGATGACCGAAAAGATATGAAAAAATATCTGAAACATTAGATCATAAAACGGACGTTAGGAGTCACTTCTTGTTCTGAACGACGCATTTGTTTTGAGGAACCAGGCTACTTTACGGTTTATTGCCATGCAAGTTGAACTTTTCCATCGTTATTAATGCAGAAGATAATGTTGTGCAGAAGCGACTGCATTTTACCAACCTATTTAAGCAAGCGTTTTGAGACTCAATTGAGTCTAATGTTGAAAAGGTACAGTTGACAATGAGCAGCCTACTGCAGTGTAATCTAATGAAAGCTACTTTCAAGAATTTTATGTCGTCTTACCCCCAAAAAGAACGGATTTGTTGACTGCAATCCACTCTATATCATCTTCCTCTCCTTTCCTTAAACGCGATCCGTCTGCTTGTTTCCAAATAGTTTACCGAGGCTCATTATCTTGAGGTATCCGTTCACTATCTTTCCTTCTCTCTTCTCTTCTGACCCATGCTTAATTTTTAGCCTTGAGCCGATTTCCACTGACGTGCCACCACCGTCAACGTACCAATGGGAGCGGAGGTGCCCCATAAATCCCTCCTCCCGGCCTGGAAAGCGTCTCGTTCCTGACCAATCAGTTCCCAGTGTTTGCACAACTGAACCCGCCTCCTAAGTACGTTACATCCATTGACGTCAATAAACCTGGCGCAGATATCCACGTGAGCCATTGGTCAATCATGTGATGGTATAAACGTTGCCAGCCTGAGAATGACGCATATGCTTTCGAGAAAACATAATGATTTATGCATTTCGTGTGTTCACAGGAGGGGACCATCGGAATTAAACATGAGGCTTTGATTAACTGGATGCATGAGTTATTAAATGCTTATGCCTATAGGTCCCAGCTTTGTTGTTGACCTATAGCACATAATTCAATCCATAAATCCATAAAATAGGCTGTCTGTATGTCTAGTATATCAGACAGAGAGAGAGAGAGAGAGAGAGAGAGAGAGAGAGAGAGAGAGAGAGAGAGAGAGAGAGAGAGAGAGAGAGAGAGAATGCATGCAGAGCAGAATTAGGACGATATCCAATCGTTAAAATTCAGAAGAGAGCCCTACAATTTTATAACCACCTTAAGGAAAGCGACAGCAACACACTCCACAACAAGGCTCGTGCCCATAGAGAGTTACACCCAGAAAAGTGTCCCCTTAGCCAGCTTGTCCTGGGACTCTGGCCAACACACAACAACCAACACATCAGGCAAAACCCAATTTTAAGAAAACAAAAGGAAAAGTATTTGGCACATTGGAAAGAGTCCACCAAAAAGAGTAAATTGGCCAGCTATTTGTCCCTTAACAGAGACTACACCGTGGCAGAATACCTGACCACTGTGACGACCCAAAACTGAGGAAATCCTTGACCAGATACACTCAGCGAACACAGCCTTGCCATCAAGAAGGGACGCCACAGACAGACCTGGCTCCCAAAAGAAGACAGACTGTGTTCCCACTGCACACACAACCAACTAGAAACAGAACTGCACGTCTTCCTGACTTGCTGCCAGTCATACGAAGACATCAGGAATACACACTTCCCACGGATTACAAAGACATGCTTCAAAGACACTCCAGATGCTCACAAACTGCCATACCTGTTGGGAGAAAGGCAACAATGTGCGAATGCAGCAGCAAGATTCGTCACCTGTTTTGATGAGAGAACTCCCCATAGAATTATCCCCCTGGCCTCACTCTTCACACAATAAATGCACTATTGCACACATCCTCCATAATTTACTGTGTATTTAGAGTATTTTTAATTTATGTTTATACGAGATACTGTAATTTTTGTAATTTTTATAATATTGCACCTTTTCGTTTTTTATCGTACTTTTATAGTATAACATGTATCGATATTTTGTATTTAACGTTTTATACTTATTATATCTTATACTATATACCTGACCTTTTTACTTTTTATTTTTTAATATGTATAATACATTTGCACTGCTTTGGCAATGCTCATGTATATTTCTCATGCCAATAAAACTTTTTTGAATTGAATTGAATTGAATTGAGAGAGAGAGAGAGAGAGAGAGAGAGAGAGAGAGAGAGAGAGAGAGAGAGAGAGAGAGAGAGAGAGAGAGAGAGAGAGAGAGAGAGAGAGAGAGAGAGAGAGAGAGAGAGAGAGAGAGAGAGAGAGGAGAGGGGGGGAGGGGGGGGAGAGAGAGAGAGAGAGAGGAGAGGGGGGGAGGGGGGGGGAGAGAGAGAGAGAGATGGGGGGGGGGGGGGGGGGGGATGTAGAGGAGGCTGGATGGGGAGGCGGAGCGTGTTGCAGCACACCTCCTCTGCCACCGCCCCATAGTACGGAGTTCGGACGTTACACTAGACAGAGGAAACGGAAAAGACGAAACATAAGACATTAAAAAAGCCCGGAGCCGAGGAAAGAACAGGGAGTCCTTTTAAAACCAACCCCCTTTTCTTGTCTCTTCTTCAAAGCAACTGGGACGTTTCATTATTTTCTGATCCACGGTTTCTTTGCCCTTTCCCCCAGCTGTTGGCAGCTGGCAGGAAGAACGCGCCCTGCTTGAAAAACAAAACGAGAGCGGTCAGAAGAGAGCAAGAGAGAGAAAGAGACAGAGAGAGAGAGACTGAGAGAGAGGGAGAGAGAGAGATGCCACCACAAGCAACTCCCCAGCCCGAGGTGAGGAAGAACATTGTGGGCTTCCTCAAGAGTTTTCTGGGCATCATCCGGATCCTCCAGATCATCTTCGGGGCCGGGCTGTGGGTCACCATCGCCGCGAACAAATACGAGGGCTCGATCCACTTTGTCCTGTTCGTGGCTGTGCTCTTCTGGCTGCTGACCCTCGCCCTTTTCTTCCTCACTCTCCTGAACAAGCAGGACCTTGTTCCCATCCTCGGCGGAGACCACTGGTTGCTGAGTAACCTGTTGCACGACGTTGCAGCCGCCGTGCTCTACTTGCCTGCGATTGGAGTGATGATTCACAAGACTGATCAATACTCCTACTGCAACCTTCCCGAGTACAAGTACCCCTGCGTCTACAAGGTCTATTTCACGGCCGCCGTGTTCGCGTGCCTGTGCGCCGTGGTGTACCTGCTTTCGGCTATCTTTAACGGTTGCAGAAAGTGTCGCGGTGAAAAAACAGTTTTTTGAGGATTTGTGACGTCGTAAAAGTAGCAGGGAGTGGGTTTGAAGGGTTCATGGGGAGGGGGTCTTCTCTTGTGGTCCAAGCAAACGTGGAGAGATTGTTCTTTTGGTCAAGTCCACCCCTCAGGCCTTATTGAGTTTTTGTATTATCGTATAATTGAAGGTAAATCTTATCTTGACTTATTTTTTGCAAATGAAAGTAGGCTATATATATTTTTTACATTATGTTTTGTATTTTTTCTCCATGATTTTTTATGATAAGCGGTGCTCCGCAACTCAAGTGCAGTTGAAAACCTTTTAAAAAGCTTTAACAGTATTTTCACTCCTGGTGAAAATGTGCCTTTCTGTCAATGGGCAGCCTGCTTAACCACAGCAACAACTTTCAGACAACAAGCAAATGTACGAGTGTTATTGGTGGTGCTTCTATTGCAATACATTTGATGTATGAGTGTAATAGCTCCAAATCCATGTCTACAAATAAATAAGTCAGTGTGGATCCATGAGAGGATTATTTCATGTCATTAGGCCATAAAAACATTTTCCATTATCTGTAAAACAACTGAAATATTCACACAAGAGTAGTTCAACAAGGTGCTAAACACAATACTCTTCTCAGGGTATGCGTCTGTAAAAGTCTGTCTGATGTTTTATGTCTCATCATTGTGTTGATTACTTCTGTAAATTATGCACAGATCTAGTTAGGAGAGACAAAATAAGGGCCCCGGAGAACCTTGTTTAAGAGAGAAAAGCTACGAGGATTCTGTAGGAACCATTTAAGTGTAACACGACCACAGATGGGCCTTATAAAGCTCACTGGAGGCTTCTCGATGTAATCTCTCACTGTAATCAAGGATGAAAGAGGAACTCCCAACTCCCATAAAGAGAAAAAACGTGTGTGTGTGTGTGTGTGTGCAGGGCCGTTGCACCAAATCCTGGGCCCCTATACTATAGGTACTGATGGACCCCCCTGCGCTAAGTTGTTGAGGGGGGGGGGGGGTATGGAGAGATTGTTGACGGGGGGGGGTGTGTGTGGAGCGATTTTTGACGGCGGGGGGGGGGGGGGGGGGGGGGGGGGGTATGGAGCGATTGTTGACGGGGGGGGGGGGGGGGAAGACGTGGCCGATAAGTAATTTATTTATTTATTTATTTATTTTTTTCATTGGCCCCCCCTCTGCCTTGGGCCCCCCCACAACTGTCCCCCTTGTCCCCGCAGTCCGTCGGCCCTGTGTGTGTGTGTGTGTGTGTGTGTGTGTGTGTGTGTGTGTGTGTGTGTGTGTGTGTGTGTGTGTGTGTTCAGCATTACTGTTGTGTTTGAGTTGTATGTCACAATAATACAACAATTCACCTTTAAAATGTCATGAATCTATATGTTATTTTGGGGGATAGTTTGTGTATGTCTGTGTGTCATTGTCTTTGTGTGTGTGTGCGTGTGCGTGTGCGTGTGCGTGTGCGTGTGCGTGTGTGTGCGTGTGCGTGTGTGTGTGTGTGTGTGTGTGTGTGTGTGTGTGTGTGTGTGTGTGTGTGTGTGTGTGTGTGTGTGTGGGTATGTGTTGGATATGATCTGGTGGAATCATCTAAGCAGGGGCTTGTCTTTACCGGAACAGGCTACTGGGGACCTGAGAGGTGGTCTGGGGCCCAGCCAATCACAAGGAAGCTAGAGCTAGCAGGAGATGATTCAATAGTCTCACTCCCAACAAACGCGTTTATAGGAAACACTGCTGCTGTCTGGAGCCCAGTGCTAGGCAACACCATGTATGGCTCCTTTCAGTAGAGATCCAGGGAACAATTATCTCCCCTTAATCCCAATCTGTAGCCTCTTCTTCTCCATGACTGACTGAATGCAATTATTGTAATGACTGTCGGGCTGACAGACTAACAAACAATTTGTAAAATTATTTTGGTGGACATTTATCTTGTGCTGTTTCTGTTTGATCAGTATCCCTTCTACTTCACCCTGTACAGTAAAGTGGGTTGTGTGTGTGTGTGTGTGTGTGTGTGTGTGTGTGTGTGTGTGTGTGTGTGTGTGTGTGTGTGTGTGTGTGTGTGTGTGTGTGCGTGCGTGCGTGCGTGCGTGTGTGTGTGTCTAACGTTAAACAGCTGCAGTCCTGGGACATAAATCCAACACTTCTAAAAGGTGCACCATCCCCCCCCCCCCTTCCCACTTCCCCCTCACACACACACACACACACACACACACACACACACACACACACACACACACACACACACACACACACACACACACACACACACACACACACACACAGAGCCATGCTTTTCTCTCATCATCACCACAACCAACCCCTCCCCCCAAAATATTTTCTCTTCAAAGTGTTATCCTGCTTTAATGCACATGCCTGCTCACAAACACTGAACACTGTGTTGTCAATGAGTCAGTACCCAACAGCTTAACTGGCATTCAGTATACACCGTCATGTGAATAGAACACAGGGAAATGATTGTGCAGTGATTTAAAAGGTTTTTTGGGTTGCTAACAATATTAACTACAGATGCATGTAACAAAAACAAAAGTGGAAAAATATACTTGATGGTTCACTTACATTTAGTTTCTCTACGAATGAATGGCTGAAGATTCGGTTTTTAAATGTTTAGACATAACAGACAAATTTCAGAAAGTTATTATTTAAAGTTGACTGTAGAGTGTTGACTACTATAATGTATAATGACTCTAAAACATGAGTGTGAAACTGATGTTATCTGCTCTCACCAATAGAAGATTCAGGTAGCTTAAAGTTTTTCCTTTGTCTGTAGTTCCAGGCAGGAAAATATGGACCATAAGGGCACTTGTGTGCATGTGAAGCCAGAGACTATTCTGGATGAGAAAATATGTAATATTTACTTTAGCGCTCAACCAAAAAGACATTTCCTGGAGGCCAACGTATTTCTCTCCCGCCCTTTCAGCAAAAGGCTATTATCACAAGGAAACCATCTCTCCCTGCATGACTAACTTCATATACCCTGATTTCTTGGACTGATTTACATCACGTAACCTTTAGGATAGACTCAAAGATGTATAATACCACATATTGTGGATGTATGGATATGTATAATGGTAAACAAATTAGATTGTAGTCCATTAGGAAGATGACAGCTATTAGTCACAGCAGAAGGAACTTATGTACAAATATCTAGAAGCATTCCAAGGATAGAGAAAAGGGGGGGGGCTAAAGTACCAGTTCCACACAAAAGGTATTGATGTCATTGATGACCTCATTGGTGACATCATTGATAGCATGGATCGTTCATTGTCCGTGTTGACGGACAGGGAGGGCGGGTCTGTTCAGTCCCCATCTGTTCTGCTGCCACCACTTCACAGCCTAGACTATGTGGTGGTGAACGGGGGCTGTGTTTTTCCTTGATATATGACACACAGTCACAATGAGGGCAAGTATGCCATTGGTGGGATGTCATTAACGCTATTTATAGTGACCAGAAATGACCACAGAGAGCTTCTTTGTCATTGAATAGTTTACAATCTAGTCAAAGGCTGTGGTCAAACTCCTAAATCTGTGAAAACCAGAGTGTTGGAGTGAGAGGGGGAAGGTGGGCCCTCAGAAAATAAAAAATTCAAGTCAGACAATAAAAAGATAACATTCCTGATCCACAGTGATTGGATGTGCACTTCCCTTCTGGTTGCAATTCGGTTGTTGGCCTCTCTTGCAAAACAAAATGACACATTCAAAAAACCACCCAAAAAACCTTGAATTGAGGAAGTGAAACAATAAAGAGCCTTGAATGTGGGAAAAGGACCGTACAAGCAGCACACAGCCAGCAGCTCTCCCACATTGCAGATGAGGGTTTATGGTTTGCCGAAGCTGTGGTGGTTTAACCAAAGTAACCTGCTCTTTGTGTATACAAAGACACAAAGCACAACGTGTTTTACTGCCCCTTGGGATACATAACTTAGTTCAGTTACAACACCACACATACCAAGACAACAATTAGGTCACATTGTCACACAATATTTAATATTAATAATTGTTAGAATGCATAGTTGGAAATAAATTACATACATTTAAATATGCATTCAGGACACACTTTAAATCAAACAAATCAAAAATAACAAAAATGAAATGACTACAAGGGTGTTCTTGCAGGTAGTTCTTGTTCTTCTGGAGGACTTCATGGCACTGCGATTTAAAAAAGGAAATCAAATCAAGGGACAAGCCAATCTATAGCTTGCGTTTCCCCTTCCCCCCCTTTGTAGATGTACATTTCTTACACCGATCTGCAGATGCATGGTGTTATTCATTGTTCAAAGCTGTCATTTTCAAACATGTCATGACCCCCAGAAGGGAGCATACAGTTGCTACACAAAAACGCTTACACATCCAAAGAACAATTAAATTCAGCCAATGTTTCCTCCCTCATGGTCACACTCCTTTGACAAAGTCTGCAACATTCTTTCAGGATTTAGAGGTAGGATAAATTAAATGGAGAGACAAAAACATTTTCTACAACAGGTCAAGACAATTGTAACTGTCCTTGCAAACGATTCAGCTCCCATTCTTGTCTATAGGAGTGCATTACATACCTGGTCACCCCGGTTTCGTCAACGGCAAGATATGATTTATGAAAGGTTGAAAATTCTGGACATAATCAATAAAATAAATAACGCATGAACAACTGATTAATTTACGCATTATGCTGCCAGGTTAGCAGGCGGAAACCAAACAGATATTTGGTTACATATCTACTGTCCCTCAACAACTTGGCCCGGGATAGTTGTAATAGTATGCAGGTCTCAGATGCAGGAACACAACATCAATGAAATAGACTACATTGTCATTATGATTCATGAAGCATTAATCTGGTTCAGCGCACATCCCATTTAAGGTTAATCTCCCTGGATGCTTTGCTGCAACACACCAGATAGTGATGAGGTTGATCGGCCGTCATAGGTTCCATCTCAGTTTTGTCTTGTCCTATTCTTATTTCACCAATAGTCCATGTTTCCAGCTCCAAGCATGCAGTACCCTGTCTGCTACCACCAGGTGAAGAACGGCCTGCGGCTCTGAAAGCTATGAGTGTAGGCCTGGTTGCTGGATCTCTGAGGGCTCCTTGCTGTCTCTACGGTCACAGAGGCCATCTGCACCAGCTGGAGGGGCGTCTTGCCCTCCTTCAGCGCCTGGCTCAGGTTTAGGATCTAGTGGGGGGGGGGGGGGGGGGGGGGAGAAACCAAGTGAGACATGCATGGTGATGAGGCATTGAGAGGGCATTGATTATTTATATGACTAATGTTTACAATTATTCCTCTTCTTTTCAAACTTTTTCAAGTGAATTTGGATACATGTCATCAAGGAGCAGGTATTGGATAGACCTGGGGGATAGGCTGTGGGATAGGCTACCCCCCCCACCCCTCCCCCCACTAGGCTGTGGACCTATTGAACCCAGAACTCTCAGTTGGAATCCCCACAACACTGGAATATCCTTCCTTATTTTTTTATTCTCTCACCTGCCCTCGCATCACAGAAATCTGCTTATGGAACTGACCCCGATCAAATCCTGGGTCTTTCTGCAAAACACACACACACACACACACACACACACACACACACACACACACACACACACACACACACACACACACACACACACACACACACACACACACACACACACACACACACACACACACACACACACGGTGCATGTTAAAGACACACATTCATGACAATCAAATGGATCATCATGGTTGATTAAATTCTTCTTTCCACAAAAAAAACAAAACGTGTGCGCACCTTGAAAAGCTCATAGAGGTCCTCCTCGAGGTCTTGGATAAAGTTTGGATCGTTGAGTTTGGGAAGCACCAGATCCTTGATCTCCTGGGAGAAGGGAACCTTGGCCTGGGAGAGCCACGCCCAGTAGAATGGGTCTGCAGCGGGAGGAGAGGGACAAACCTCTTATCAGCAGGGACTGATGAGGCGAATGGTCAGCACTGACTGACACAAGACTGAATACACTAAAAGTGAACCTCAGGGTGGCACCGTTCAGTGGCACCGATATCAAATGTACTGTTCAATACAATAGCGATGTTCATAAGCTGATAGGCCAATATTCTTATTATTCCAATAACGATACATAGATGAAAATAAACACATTATCTATAGGTGAAAGTATTGGGGCGTTTTCTATCGAAGAGCACCAAAAAAGTCTGGTGGTGTTAGCTATTTTTATATAGATTATGCACATATCAGACTAATATCCCCCAAGTTATGAAGTGGAAATTTTGTACAGTAGCTTGCAATATTCTAGCAGAGTGTACCGCTGCAATAACAGTGCTCCACCAGATGGTGCTGTCGCTGAGGTATCATTTCAGTGTGGGGTAACTGTGCTTTTAGAGTTGTTGGGACTCACAGGCTCTCCAGGAGTCGGGATGTTTCAGGGGAAATGCCAGGCCGTTGTCAATGGCAGCCAGCCTAACTATAGGGTCCTTCACCACTACCCAGTCTGTATCCTGCACACACACACACGCACACACACAAAGTAAACACTCCTTTAAACACAAACTAAAGGGACAAATGGCTTACTTTTGGATTTACTTTGGAGTAATGGATTAAAGCCAAAAAATAACGAATGGTGCCCCGAACAGCATCCAAGATGCTTTAAAATAGAACCATAGTATCTTCCCCAATTAATATCTGTCTGCTGGTAACTGAGTCATGGTCGTGGTTTACTCACACGAATGCCTCCACTGTCCATTGGATAGTCATATTTTATCAGCCAGTTATCGTTTCCTCTATCTGCAAGCAGAAAACCCAACAAAATATGAGTAAAAGCAATAAAATCCATTGACATGCATTACGTTCTGCATCATCATCAAGTAAAAACAAAAACCAACCGGTATTCCTTATGATGTAATCCAGGACCACAAGCCTTTCAAAATGGATCTGTAGCTGACGATTTATGTTCTCTGGCAGAGGCTCGGCTTCGAACCGTCTGAGCCAATGTTCAGCATCTTTGTACCCTTCGACAAACAACTGGAATGACCCAACCTGCCATGTAGACAGAGAGGACAGAGCACAAAGAGACAGAGAGAGGACACAAAGAGACAGAGAGACAGAGAGTGAAAGAGAGAGAGAAAGAGACAGAGCGAATGAAAGAGAGACAGAGACAGAGAGAGACACACGCATATAGAGACACAGAGTCAGAGAGACACATATTAAGGCAAGGCAAGGCAACTTTATTTATATAGCACTTTTCATACACAAGGCAGACTCAAAGTGCTTCACATATAAACATTGTTATACATTAAAATAAAATAATAGATAAGTAAAAGAAAACATATGCAAAGAGAAAGTTAAAAAGGCTTTTTAGTAAGTAAAATTGAAAGTGCAATGTATTTAAGAAAGTGAGAAAATTAAATTGAAAGTTATTTAAGATCAGATCAACAGTCTCTCTGGAACCCAAGTCGGGACTACAACCCGACCTAAAGGACAATATTCTAGGACTCTAACCCAGCTTCTAGGACTCTAGCCCAGCAACCTTTCTCTCTGGTATCAGATCATGTATTTTTCTGGTAAAAAATAGAAAATAAAGGGAAAATTAAAAAGGCATTTTAGTAAAATAAAGGTAAAGTATTTAAGATTTAGCAGAAAGCTAAAGCAAACATAAAAGTCTTCAATCTTGTTTTGAAGGTGCTCAGAGTTGGGGCAAGTCTTAAATCCTCAGGGAGTTTATTCCAGCTATTTGTTGCATAGTAACTAAATCCTGCTTTCCCATGTTTCGTGTTTACTCTGGGGATAATTAACAGATTGGTCTCAGAAGATCTTAGTGTTCTAGAAGGCTTATGTAGTGGAAGCATATCAGTTAAATATTTTGGGCCTAAACCATGTAGGGATTTATAGGTTAGCAACATGATTTTAAAATCAATTCTCTGACCTACAGGAAGCCAATGTAACGATTTAAGAATTGGTGTAATATGTTCAAATTTTTTGGTCTTTGTTAAAACTCTAGCAGCAGCATTCTGAACAAGCTGAAGCTTCCTCAGAGTTTGTTTTGGGAGACCTGTAAGGAGACCATTGCAGGAATCAAGCTTACTAGTGATAAAGGCATGTACACGTTTTTGTAAGTCTTCTGTGGACATGAGCCCTCTAAGCCTTGCTACATTTTTAAGGTGATAATATGCAGATTTTGCAACTGATTTGATGTGACTTTCGAAATGTAAATCAGAATGCATGATAACCCCTAGGTTTCTGGCTTTGATTGAGGTTTTCAGGGACAGAGAGTGAAGGTGTTGGGTTACTTTAAGCCTTTCCGTTTTAGCACCAAATACAATTATCTCTGTTTTATCCTCATTTAGCTGAAGGAAATTTCGGCACATCCAGTCTTTCACTTGCTCAATGCACTGGCACAGCAGATCTATGGGCCGATAGTCATTTGGTGATAGCGATACATAGATTTGCGTGTCATCAGCATAGCAATGATGGTCAATATTGTTATTATGCATGATTTGCCCTAGTGGGAGCATGTAGATGTTGAATAAAGAGGGTCCTAAGATCGAACCTTGTGGGACTCCACACATCACGTTGGTTGATTCTGATACAAAGTCGCTGATGGAAACAAAGTAGTTCCTATTTTGTAGGTAGGATCTGAACCAATTTAAGACTGTGCCTGAAAGCCCCACCCAGTTTTCTAACCTGTCCAAAAGTATTGTATGGTCTACAGTGTCGAATGCAGCACTGAGGTCTAGTAGCATTAGTATTGAGGTTTTGCCAGTGTGTGTTAAGACGGATGTCGTTTACAACTTTAATGAGGGCGGTCTCAGTGCTGTGCAGGGGTCGAAATCCTGATTGGAAGGTGTCATAACAACCAGTTGATGCCAGGAAGTGATTAAGTTGCTGGAGGACAACTTTCTCAATGATTTTACTTATGAAGGGCAGATTTGATATTGGTCTGTAGTTGTTAATAATAGAGACAGACAGACAGACAGACAGACAGACAGACAGACAGACAGACAGACAGACAGACAGACAGACAGACAGACAGACAGACAGACAGACAGACAGACAGACAGACAGACAGACAGACAGAGACATATTAAGACAGACAGACAGACAGACAGACAGACAGACAGACAGACAGACAGACAGACAGACAGACAGACAGACAGACAGACAGACAGACAGACAGACAGGCAGACAGACAGACAGACAGACAGACGGAAAGCCACAGAGCGAGAGACAGACAAGAGAAAGAGACAAGACCAAGACATACAGAGAAATCTTTAAATGTCATAAACATATGCCACATTGTGATACTGTGTATATTACAGTTCATACAGTATCACATTCAAATGACATAAAGTATCGCTACAAGTTATTCAAAAGTAGCAGCAGTAGTTACCTTCGGGGGCAGACCTATTCTGTGGAAACGCTGGCCGACCTTGGGCACTTTCTCCAAGGCTAGCTTCTTGCCGCGAGACTTCACTCGGTCTATTGCATTGTAGTTGAATGTGTCGCTCCCAAGGTGCACCACCTGCAATGGGCAACAGTAAAATAAATGAAGGATGTGCAGTAGTGTAGAGTAGATGATGAGAAGCTTGTAGGATTTATTTAGTCCATACAAACTTGTTCCTGTTTGTTTCACCTTGGTTTTGGGCACTACGTTCAGATCAAGTTTTTGATCCACCAGACTGGCACCGGCCTCTGAAAGGTAGCCCTGGTTGAGGACCAGACAGTCTCGGCCAAAGCAGCACGGACAACACAACTTCTGGAGCCATTTGGTCCACTTGGGGTTCAACTGGCCGTAGGGCTCTTCGTTCTTCGGCTTGAAGACGCCAATTATCTTCTGCAAGCATTAAAAGACAAACTATGATTATGTGAATAGGCCGCACTTCTTTCAAACATGTAATTGAAAACAGAGACTACGGTGTAAATTGGAAGGAATGCCATTTATATACACACGCACACTTGTGTATTCTCAGTTTGTACCAGGACATTCAATAAAAAGGGTTTGGTGAACACACGTATCCTCCACCTTCCATGTTGCCATCAAAGGAGTCAATTCATGGACTAAACAGATGATTTCTGCTTCTACTGGACTTGTTTCGCAACTTATTTATGTCAATTAGATTATCTTAAGTTATCTCACATGATCCCTTGTGATGGAGACTTATCGAGTCAGGACCACGGTTACGACACAGACCATCAGTCCAAGTTAAGGGTTTGTACATTTGGTGCTTTCCAATAGCTGTATGTTAATTGATTTGATAGAAATGTAAGATATTTGAAGTCAGAATGCATTGCAGAATACTTCTTATCAAAGAACCCAGGAAACATTGACTTATCTCAAGACACATTTTATACAACATTTGCCTTCAAATAGCATGACTTCGTTGACGGTGACTTTGCCACACAAAAAAATAAATATAAAAGTACATTGGATTTCAAAGGGTAGACTACCTTTTTAGCAGGGCTGTTGAGGATCATAGATACAGATTTTAACTTGGTTTTACAGCTGCAGCAATGTTAGTAATTTGCACATAGGCTGTCACTATGTGATAATATGATAAGCCTGAAACCGTTAACAAATGTGGTCCCGCAGATAAATGAACAACATTAGGGATATGACACCAATTCTGAAAATTCATCCCATCCTTGTAACAAAAAGCAAAGCAAAACAAAACAAGCAAACAATAATTGAGGTTTCTTATATTCTCACCCCTTGAGGATCTTTAACGAAGTAACTGCCGCTGGATCCCTGGTAGATTCTCTCCGGGAAGATCCCCTCGTCGATGGCTTGTTCTGCTTTCCTCACAATTTCCCTGAACTCCGGATCGTCAGAGAAATCATTCCTGTGAGGGTCCCGTAAGGAGTTCGCCCTGTTTCGGTCCAGAAGAGGCTGACGCTCAAAACTGCGACCCGGGATTTCAGCAGGTACACGAATGACAGATCCCGGTGTGGCGATCGCTCCAAAACCGCCACCACGAGGATTGGCTTCGCTACAATAATCTGTATCCAGTGAATCTTGAAACGAAGGAACTAGCGGACTTGTTTCATCCATGCCCAAACGGGTTGGGAGACGATGCTTATTCCGATTGGCAAATTGTTTAAAGGGAGCATACACAGCAGTGTGATGTCAGTCTCATACAAACGCGACTCCTTGTATCTTCCGCATACAGACCCCACCTACTGGCCACACCGGTCTGTTATTGGCTAAAGTTTACGTCTAGGCATTGACGCGTTGTTTAATAGGTGCACATTTTAGCGCTGCTGCTTTGACAATGTGACAGTTCCTTATTTCTGAGAGTAGGCCTATGGCCACCACAAACAAAATAGTGTATGCTACCTGGGTATATTTCGATTTTGTACTTTCACCATTGTTTAACTATTTTTATTGTATCTTATTATGCATGGGTTGGAAGATATATGTATATGATTTGTCAATGTTTATCATATAATATACAGTTAATCAATCAATCATCACACATGCACGCACGCGCACACACACACACACACGCACAACCGCCCTCACTCACACACGCACACATACACCCACACACCCACACACACGTACACGCACACACACACACGCATTCCACATTAGCAATAATTTTAAGGAAGGTGGATCAAATATGTTTTTGTAATAAAGTGACCCTGTCCACTGTGCACGAGCAGGCCACGCCGCGAGCTGTCAGCGGCAAGGTCGACGACGCCCACCTCTGTTATTGGACGACGTTGAATACATAATAGGGATAGAACAACCAATCCAAACCCGGGTTTACAGTAAAATTGAATCAACTTGCACCAGAAGCTGTGACTGTTCTAGCTGCACGTCTGCTCATTCATCGCCACTGCTCTAAACCCTTGTCTGCTTTGTCCAGTAAATCTAGGTAAATGGCTGTATACAAACTGGTTTTGATTCGTCACGGAGAGAGTATTTGGAACGACGAGAATCGTTTCAGTGGGTGGTTTGACGCAGATCTGAGCAAAGCTGGAGAACATGAGGCAAGAAGAGGTGGACAAGCACTTAAAGGTATTCATTGATTCTAATTGTATTTATACTCAAGTGTGTGTGTGTGTGTGTGTGTGTGTGTGTGTGTGTGTGTGTGTGTGTGTGTGTGTGTGTGTGTGTGTGTGTGTGTGTGTGTGTGTGTGTGTGGGTATGTGTGTCTGGGTATGTGTGTCTGGGTATGTGTGTCTTTGTGTGTGTGTGCGAAACAGTCGTTCATATTTCATTCTTCATTTTGGCTTATTAGAAGTTCCACAGTCATCTAAACTGACTGACCCGCTCCTGCTACAGACGCCGGCTATGAGTTTGACATCTGCTACACCTCCGTGCTGAAGAGGGCCATCCGCACCTTATGGACGGTGTTGGACAGCATTGACCAGATGTGGGTTCCTGTGCACCGAACGTGGCGGCTCAACGAACGCCACTACGGGGGTCTCACGGGGCTGAACAAGTCAGAGACCGCCGCCAAGCACGGCGAAGCCCAGGTGAAGGTATGGAGGCGCTCCTTCGACATCCCTCCTCCGACAATGGATCCGGGCCACGACTTCTATGCTGTCATCAGCAAGGTAACTGCTCCGTCACACGACCTCTCTCAATTGGGGGTATGCTCAGAGGAGTTACTCAAGGAGAAATCCATTCAGACGTTTGATAATCTGTCAAATTGACGTTGTTGTCGTTGGTTGCTTGTGTTGCTTGTGTTAAAATAAGAGGCAGCTAAGGGATAAGAACTGGGTCTTTCATGTGTTTTATTACCCGACCAAGGTTGCCGTTTTATCAATTGCTATGTCTGTGCTCTTATCGTGTGCAGCAATAGCAAAACCATTCAAATTACGTAAAATTAATCTTAACATCAGGAAAATTTACTTAACCCTGCCTGTGAAAACCAACACGCATCCTTGGCTTTTCCTCATGCAATATACTTTCTCTAGATCTGTGCTTATTTCTATCTATGACTGACAAATGTATCATAAGGCTTTTTAGGAGTCAAAGTTCAGTCACTGTCGGATTGGATAGATCAAAGGTCTGTCTGTATTGATAGACCCGTAGGGAAGCAATGTAGAGTCCTTAGATCAGGAGTGCATGCTATTGACCAGTTTGAGCTGAGGTGGTGTCATAATGTGGACAATTATTAACCTTTTAGAGCGTAGGCTCTTTGGATTCTGCCCACACATAGATATAGCACAAATGCAGCAAAGAAACATGCATTGATCTATAATGCAATCTTTTTTCAAAATCACAAAGATGGTCTTGTGCTTATTACAATATAATGTGTTTTGCTTACACATTATAGATTTTGCCATTCTGAAACGTACACACTACAAAAATTGTTACTTATACAAGTGTTATTTCCTTAAAATAAGCTAGCTAAGAAAACTCCAACATTTTAGGTTATGTCTTTGTCAGTTGATACTTCTCGCTTTGTTTTAAGCGCCAATGTGTGTCTATATTTGTATTATGTTTGGTAGGATCGTCGCTATGCTGACCTGAGTGCAGACCAGCTTCCTTCATGTGAGAGCCTTAAGGACACCATTGCGAGGGCACTTCCCTTCTGGAATGAGGAAATTGCACCACAGATCAAAAAGGGCAAGAGGGTCCTCATTGCTGCCCATGGCAACAGCCTAAGGGGAATCGTCAAACACCTGGAAGGTAACCAAATGAGGAATCTATTGTCCTATATATCTAGAGGTTTGTCCCAAAAAGTTCAAAATGCTTATTTGATAAGGCCCCACTTTGCTCTTTGTAACTAACTCAAAATAAACATAAAGTTACCAATATGGACCGGTTCTTAAATATATTGTGGCAGGGAGGAGGGAGGGGAGTGGCAGGTCTGGCAACCTGCTGGCTCCGACCCCAAGCCTCACATTGACTCCCTCACTTTAACCATGCAAGCCTGCGGATCATTACGCAGGGGTGTTTGGGCTTAAAAGAGCTAGCAAACGACAGACAAGGGGAGTAAGGGAAGCTATAGGGCTAGCAAAGGACAGGCATGATCTGTGTGGTCGCCTGGAAGCACGGTACGGTCTAAGAGAAAGAGATGGCTAGAAAGTGTTGGACTGTATCCTAGAAGAGGTGGATGACCCTTATCCCACCCGGGGGGTTTTGGTTCCTATGTAAATAAACCATCACTTTGAACTGCTCGCTCTGTGTTGTGTCGTTTTATCTGTCCAACTTGGTGGCGTGGAAACCCCACACCCACTGGCCTGCTACAATATGAACATAATTTACCCCAGCTTACAGCCATACATACAGTATCCTTTATTTTTAAAGTTTTTTTTTGGTTTCACTATCTCTTTGCTTGCTTTTCCACACTCAGGACACTGTAAGGAAAATGTGCTGCTCCACCTTTCAATTTGCAGCTCTCCCCTTGACAAATAATTGTGTGAAAAAAGCGTGAATTTCAGTTCGCAAAAATAAATAGAATCATAGGGTTTTAACGGAGCAAAGCATGCAGGATGTACATGTCAGGACTGGAATTATCTGATTATTTTCTGTCCATTGTCTGTTCACTACATCGAAGTGCTTTGAGTTTGAGTGAACCAATTAACCAATGTTAATGCAATAATACAATTCCCTGACTGTGGTCATTTCACCTGTCACTCAGGCATGTCAGAGGAGGCCATCATGGAGCTGAACCTTCCCACCGGCATCCCCATCCTCTACGAGCTTGACAAGAACCTGAAGCCTGTGAAGCCCATGCAGTTCCTGGGAGACAAAGAGACTGTGAGGAAGGCCATGGAGGCGGTGGCTGCCCAGGGGAAAGCAAAGAAGTAAAAAGCATAGGGATAGGTGCTAATCCTTTCTGTGGTCTACAGTGTAGAGGCTGAACACCAACCACATGTTTACAGATCACCGGTTTTGGCAGGAAGATGGCATTGGTGTGAATAAGGGTTGGATACAGAGAGGGACAGCTAGCATGATGGGGTGATCGTGATTCAGGCTAATGAATTCTATCTTCTTAAGTAATTTTATTTTCTCAGGTGACAGGGGACCTTACAAAAAGTTTGATGATACATTTCATACAAATAGTGTCAGAAAATGTAGTTACATTTTTGTCTGACTGGCAGTAATACTTTGCACTATCAAACACTAGTTTATGGTTAACTCTTGATGCAATTGAGTATTGCCATCTACACTCATTGCTATCTCTGATCTTACAATCAATGAGGTGTCTTGCTATATCTATGTGTTCTTGAATTGATGTGTGATATGTCTTTCTATCTTGTATTAATCACAAACTGGTATTTTTATTGAGTAAAATATATATTTCAATGTAGCAAGGCATGTTCAGTGCATTGAGAATTGTTGTATCCCCCAACTATTTGGATTTTCCTAATAAATGTATGGTTTTGAACACATGTCAACATTTACATTTTTCTAACTTGTTTTATGATTTGCATGACATGAATCGACCATTACTGTTTCCCCTTGGTTAGATAAATGGTTTCCTCGTTGAAAACAGCATATTTTACTTTTATTCTCCTTGTGTTAGGTTTTCCATTTATTCTAAATACACACGAATATATTTTATAGATTTTTATATTTTGTATACCTTTTCACCATGCTATTATTTTCACACCACAAGATGGAGCGAATATAATTCAATTTCTAGGGTAACATTTAAAGGCCCACTATGCAACTTCGGGCATTTCTTCGCTGTTTTCTTGGTCTTGGCACGCACATTTCTCTACACAGCGCCCCCTACAGCTTCGTAGTAGATATTTTACAACACTGTCGTAATATCTCGTTGACGACCCTTCCCCATGCACTTCTACGCGAGCCATGTGCATTTGTTTTAAAAAGAAGCCGGCGAATGCGTGGAGCCATGTCCGAAGTAGATGTTCATAAAGTGTAGGCAAGGTTAGTGATGGGCAAATGAAGCTTTTATAAAGCATTGAACCAGTTGAGCCACTGTTTCGAAAATGGGTTCATTACTCGAGGCTTCAGTGACCTCTGCTGGCGAAGTTCGAGGCTGCAGTGGATTCAACGTATCCCTGCTTTGAAAACTATTTGACGCACAAACACACAAACCCAAATACTTAATAGCATGATCTTTTCACGAATAAAGATTGATCTAAATACAGATGTCTAAATTGTTCTTAAAGGGATATGCCTAGCCTTCTGTCCAGATAGGCTAACTGATGTAGGCTAGGATATAATTGAAACAGCATATTAAAACTTTCCCCCCAGGATTGGGATTCGAACCCGGATCCTCCACTCCACAGTCAGTGTGTTATCCCCTTGTCTACTCTGATCGAAATTTTACGTTGTTCTATTACATACATACCCTACTATGCACAACTCCCGTAAACGATTGTTGCATCGATTGTGTTTTTTTTTCATTAAATAATTAGGCGGTGACCAGCTGGCTTCAGGCAAGGTTGGTTGGGTGTGCTTGAGTAACTCTAGGGGGTGATTATGTGGGATGGGGTTAGATTTGTATTGAGGTAGGCTGCCTTATGGATTGAGTAGGTTTCTTTTTTTTTGCTCAAAGCTTCTCCACCGAGCCGCGGACCAGTCAAGTGATTCATTCAGGCAACGAACCAGTTGCTGGTTCGGATGTCATATGTCACGTGGTTTTATTATGATACATTTACGAATAAGATACATCTTATCAAAATACAGATGTCTAAATTGTTCTTAAAAGGATAGACCAGCCTATGTCCAAATAGGCTAGTAGACTAGGATATTGAAACAGCATTTTATAAAAACCTATAACATATTGACTTATTCTTATTCTATTCATTCGCTTTTAAATGTTTTATTCATTCGCTTTTCTAATAGGCCTATGTATTGTATTTCAATCTTGCCCCAGTAAAGCAACTAAAATTGCCATGCCCTATTCTTCGTACCGAGATTAGAACCCCGGTCTTTTGCACCAGAGTCAGTGTGTTATTCCCTACCCTAATCTTGTTGACGCAACACTTGTTTTATTACATAAATACTCTTCGCAACTCCCGTACACGGTTGTTGCTCCGATTGTGTGTTGTTATTTTCTTTTTTTCATTAAATAATTAGGCGGTGACCTGGCTTCGGGCAAGGATGTTGGGTTTGCTTGAGTTAGACACTCAAAGATTTTGTATTGGGGTAGGCTGCCATGGTTTCGGTTTTGATTGATCTGAACTGCATTTACCACAATGCATTGCGCTGGACCTTAGCAGGAGAGCCAGCAACATGCACCAGGCGGGAGAAGGGTCCGAACTATACTGAACATCTTCCTGGACTTACCTACATATGGGGAATTATAACTGTCTATGTCTTCTGCAACATAAACATGTCCGAAAATCAAGGGAACCCACGGTAAAACATAGGCTTTATTTGCTTCACACATAAGGATTATAGTCACTTCAGTAAGCTAGGTCATGGTACATTACTATTATTTCCTTATAGAACCTACAAGCTAGCTTAGCCGACTGCTCCTAAGTGTATGTTTCGATATTACGATATCGACGATGGCCCTTGGTTAGTACATTAAAGGAAGCTCATGATACTGTTCAACTACACTAAGTATAGGATAATATAATCTATGAATTCTGTGGCTAGCATTTCCGGAGTTTTCTGCTTGGACCTTACACACTTGCATCGTTGCTGGCTAACATTTATCAGCATACTTTGGTGATTAATTTCAGTAACGTCAATGTGATGAATACTATATTAGTTTTCCCTCTTGTTTTTAAACGTCATCCACGAATTCGTATAAGAATATAATTTATGAGGTATACATGTAATGTCTGTTTTTTTTATAGCTCGTCACAAGGCAATAAACATTTATGTTTCTAAACTTTTACAGAACCATGTCAGAGTACTACTCGCCAACGGGTAAAGGTAGGTCAAACATTAGGATTTAGGTGATATGGACCTTATTCACATTGCGGAGGTGCTACAAACATGACAAGATGCTATACACAAGGTGCCTAGGCTTTAGCCTTGTTGTGATCTGTGTGCTTATTTATTGAGAAAGATGATCGTATGACTTGGGTGTATCTACTGCTGTAGAAGGCTAAGATGCACAACAAATAATTTAATATTCCAGGAGAGATAGCTTCGGTTTTTTTCTCTAATCACCATTGTGGTCTGTTTTTATTTTTCTGTCTAAACGACAGTTTTAATCACACTAGTCTTTGCTATTGCTTGTTTGGCTCATGGTGATATCAATTTGATCAGAAGCTTGTGCAGTTTAGTCCTGCAAGTGTAAGCACATCCTGTGCACAGAGGATACGGAACAGAATAAGATCCTTGCCTTTTATTAGCCTCTTGAGCAATACTAGTTGAAGTACCAACTTCCCCTAGTTTTCAGTAAACGTGTCTGCTTTGTGTGGATCTGTCTTCACGTCCCCTGTTTTCAGTCTAGAGGTGTGTATAAATATTCAAATGTTTTTTAAATAGTTATTTCGTTTGTATGTGTTCAACTTTTTTGACCCTTTGTGCAGGGACCACTGTAAATTGTTCAATTTTAACAGTTTGAAGCTTAGGTTATAGTCACATACTACTACATAGGTGATTCAAAGATGCTTGGGTCAGAAGGCAGCTTTTAACTCAGATTTAGCACCACAGCTTGTATTTAGTGTCAACAAATATGTTTCTTCACAAAGCCATGTAAGCCATGCAAACAAGAATAGCCACGCAAATATAAATGACTAATGAGAAGAAGCAGGCCTTATGTCTCAGTAAAATAATAATACACTGACTAATTTTTGAATGATAAACTCTACCAACTTGGTTTGAATCATGTAAAAATAACTGGGCCTTATCTTTCTGCCCAGGCCCTTATCTCTCTGTTTCTGTGAAACCCGGGGAAGTTGACCACTTTTAAACCACTCGTTCTGCAGAAAAATCTCCTCTGTCTTATTTTACGCAGACTCTAGATCTACTTCTTGCTACTTCTTACTACTTATGCTTCTTATTGGTCTTCTTGTAAACAAAGTTTACTTCATCTTCCCATATTTGCATGGCTAGGATTTTTTGCATGGCTTCGAGGGGTCACTTATCTGCAAGCTGTGGTGCCCAGCACTTGCTAGTTAGAAATCAGAAGAGGGTTTATTTCATATCCGCAATGTCTACCATTATGCTAGTCCAGATCATGTTATACTATGTTATCTGGTCAATTTTTGAAACTTTTTGTTTGGATTTGGATAAGGAAATTCCAAAAAGGAATCCCTGGTTATTTTTTTAAAATTATTATTTGTATGTATTTCAGTGAAGGACTATCTGGGTTGTCCAATGCAGCAGTACTCTCCCTCCCAGCTACCCTATTTCCAGGAGTCCCCCATGAAACCCTCTCAGGTTCAAAACCGCCTCTCATTATCAGTACAAAAGAGGATGTCGCCTCGGCAAAGCCATAAGTCTCTTACCCCAGCCAACACTCGAACTATAGATTCACTCTCCTCTCCAAAAGTGGCCAAACCAGCGGAAAATTTTCAGGTAAAGATCTCAGCCGGTATTTCATCAGGTTCTTAACTTGTACTGTATACATAGTTTCCAATAAGAACAGTCTTTCTAACTGACGACCGGCAATATTATTCAATGTTCACAACTTTCCTTTCCTTTGCTAGAACAATGCTTTCCGAGTACAGAAACAAACTGCACAAACTTCTTCAAGTTTGAAGTTACATCCCGGTAAGATTATCTCACGTGATCGCTCCAAAAATATATCTTCATTTGACTGTAATCCCTTACCCCCTGAGTAGAAATCACATGATGGCACATGACTTTCCTCAGTCTTCTATTTGCTCATTTGCATAAAATCATTGTGTAAGAAGGTGTCCCAAGTTTTGGTATATATGTGTATATATATATATGTTTTATTCTTTCTTGAAATTTTATATCTTTCTTTCTGCCGTTTATATCTAAGGGTTTTACTGTACTTCATCAACAAATAATACCTCTTACTTAAATGCTAGATTATTCTCAGGAAAGCAATTGCTGGTAAAAATCAATAACTGACCAAATAAACGGTGTCCGTTGTATCTTTTCTCCAGCTCGGAGCAACTGTTCGTTACTGAAGAGGTGCAGTGACTCTGAAGTAATCGACAGCAGCCTGAAAAAACCATGCCTCCAAAATTCAATACCAGGCCCAGTTCAGAACCCAAAATGCGTCGCTAGCCAATCCCAGTGCCTGTCAGCGTTGTCAAGCTCCTCGCCAAGCGCCTTGATAAGGTTGGAGCTGTCACCGGAGAAAACAAACACGAATCTCGCCAAAGAAGCGGCTAGTAGCCCGTCGGTACACTCGATGATGCTGCCGCAATTGAACCCCCCATCGTCGCCTGACTCTGATATTATGCCTCCGTCCAATTCGCCCGGGTTCCCAGGGGTGAGGAAAGCCCACATGGTGAAAGTCACAGAGGATTATGTGTATTTACGTTCCCCAATCAAATCTTCTTTTGAACAACGCTTGAGGATGCTGATACAGACAAAGAAAAGAGAAGGTGTCAGAAGCCCATGTCATCGGCTTCAACGGGAGAACAACAGCGCAACTGTGCAGGACAGCAGCATCAACAGTAGTGGCCGTCTGGAAAGCCACCAGATAGGCTGTTCTCAGCAAACTATCCCCCCACAGGTAAAGCTGCCCTGTAAGGATGAGAAATCAGGAGAAAGTACCACAGAGGAGATTGGTGACGAGTGTAGGGCTCCAAAACAAACCTCCAAATCCACTTCTACTGGGCCACTGGGCGGTAACACGGGGCAAAATAAATCCATGAGCAGGAGAGCCTCTGTAATACCTGATGACATAGCTGACCTTTTCACCCCCGACCCCTTGATCTACGTCTCAAACCCTAAGCATAAAGCAGTAGTACTATCCACGGCAGAGCAGGAAAAACTGGGCCCCAACTCCACGGAGGGTGACTGTGTTCCAGACTCGGCGGAAGCCGCCTCCTGTACCCCCTCAGCTGAATCTCCTTCTCAGCAAAAACAGCATTCCACTGGCACAAATTGTGCACGTCTAACTGCCTCTGTCAATGTGAAGGATGCCAAATATACGTCTTGCCCTAAACTACCCATACTCGTTATTCAATTGGAAAGGTTGAATATGGATTTGCCCCTCAACTCAATATCACTAGCAGGTGGACTAAAACTCCCAGTTTCTTTACCGAATAAGCAGCTCAATAAACACAACAGTGAACCGGTGGAGGTGCATAAAACTCCTCTCAACCCAGAGAATCGGACATCAGCCACGGGGGACGCGTTACCCGCAGTGGAGGGTTCTTCTTCCAAAGACCCTTCGTCCTCCGCACGTCCGTCCACAAAGGAAGACGCCGATCATGGTGGGACGATAGTGGTCAAAGACGACGAGGAACCGGGCTTTGACCTCTTCTTCGGAGTGGATCCAGATGAAGCACAGAGCAGTGAAGAGGAGCCGATTCCCACCATGAAGGAGATGCTGCAGATCGTGGCTGAACAGCCGGACATGCCGGAGAATAAGGCCTTACCGGAGCCCCCCAGTCCCATCTACGCACCTACGCCATCTACGCAGCTACGCACCATCCCCAGCAGAATGGTTTGCTGGGTCATTTAAGCATCCTATTTGTTTGAAACTTATAGAAACAGTAGTATTGAAAGTGTTGAACTTTTGTTTTGTCAGTAGATTATTGGTTCTAAATAGACAAAATTATAGTAGTAAACTCTAGACCCTGGCGACAAAAAAGCATCAACAACATGTAGGTTTAATGACCCTTTGCTTTTTTTTTTTTTCAGCGTCGTCGGGCACTTAAGTCCACCTCCAAAGCACTTGGCTGCAGAAACAACCTGGACCAGATGCTGTTGGATATCCGCAGCATTAAGAGGTACCCTAGTCGGATCTTGCTCCCATTGAGCACCAGCCAACTACGCAATGTGGACCATGATGGCGGGAAATGTTGTCCACCGGTTTTTGTTCCCCCCCCCCCCCCCCCCCCCCCATCAGATCTAAAGACCAGGAGACGGTGCTGCTCTCCTGCATAGACGACGACTTGAGGAAAGCTGAGTATGGGGAGGACGAGGAGGCCTATTATGGGGCCATCCCGTCTGATCAGCAGTGAGTGAGAAGGATACCTTTGACGCGTTTGTCTTTTGCATGACACATTTTTACTTGCATACATACATTTGTTTGATTGATTGACTTTGGTTTCCCTGCCTTGTTACTGTGTTGATACCGAAGTGTAATGCTTTTATTTTCGATTCTTGTATTATTTTTTGTTTCTTTATTATTATCACTCATGCCTCCTGATCTCTTTGTCCTCCAGGGAATTCGTGCAGCGGTTCCCGGTGGTGTCCAGCAGCATCAAGGATGTCCACCCTGGAGAGGTGGTGTTCGACCTGGACACTTGTGGACGCCTCTTCAGCCAGCACACACTGCAACTCAGACACTGCAAGAGCGACCCTCAGGGAACCACGCAGAAGACCCTTCTCTGGTGAGCAGAAGCGTTTGTGTGTCAGTGGTATTTGTTGATTAGTGGACATTTTTATCCAAGGCACCATACATTGAATACATATCCATTTCATCATGGAGCAGTTGGGGGGGTTACACATCTTGCTGAAGGAAACCTTCAGGTAGACCGCAAGCATTGAGGTTCGAACAAACAACCATGCAGCCAGGTGTCAAGCACTAACTAACCGCTAGAGTACTGGACTATACTGCTCCCAGATATTACACATTAATATAAGGCTTGTGACCCCACAGGCGATAATCGCCTTTTTTTATGGAAGCCTAAGAGCATTTGAAGATTATGTTGGTAGTAATAGCATATATGGTCCTATTTGAGTAAATTATCATGGAATGATTTTTCATAATGGTAAGACATTGTTCTGTTGGAGGTTTCAATATTCTACATTGATTTTGGATTTGAACTTACTAAAACGTTCTTGAGTCTTCTTAAAATGAGGGAGTATCGCCAGGAAAAACTCCCATGATGCATTCTGATGTACAAGCCTTATTGGAAATTCTCCATTCATCAATGGTGGATAACAAATGAACGGTACTAACTTTCTACAAAGACAACGATGATCGTTCTCTTTGTTTGTTTGAGAGAGCGGATTGCGTCATTCTCAAAGATAGACTATAGTTTATGATGATTAGGGTTCAAATCTCAACAATGGTTCTAATGTTGGTGCTCCATGGTTACGTGGTCTCTCTCTTGCCCTGCTCTCTGAAGGTCAAGCCCCGCTCAGCTGAATTTACATATCCGCATCGGCATGTTTCAGGACGCATTCGACTTCTCCCCCTGCCCGCCAAAGGTCACACGATTCCTGTTCAAGGTAAGATCTGGTGCGCCCGTCCCACCCGTCTTGGAAAGCCTGGATTTTTTTTAATGTTGTTTCATCGGAAACATATGAACATTTCTCAAATCTCATGGAAAAGAGCTTGAACATTGAGCTACAAAATATATATTATGTTTGTGTGGGCTATATTCAGTCACCATATTCTATATTCAGTTGTCTTCCAAAGGTAAGGAGCTCGCTTGCAATGTTTTTTGAGGGGATACTGGTTTGAGATATAAGATATTATAACGAAATATACGTGACAGAATGAAACACAACTTAACATTAGGGAACACATTTGTAAGCTTTCGTCTGAATCTTTTTTTTGCAGGTCGAGGTGTCTTTCACACCTATTGCAATCACGTTAGCATGATAGCTAATGCTATCGTGCTAACGTAATTGCCAGTTGCTAACGTGAGTCCTCTCAGGCTAAAGTGCCTTAGTCAAAAAAAAGGCTGGCATATAAAGTACCGGTAGTCTTTTTGCATACCCCACTGCACTATGGTTCTTTCCAGCTTTCACCAGATAACCAAAATTATTTGGGATGATTATTTGATTTGATATTCTTGACATTGACTGATTGTACGTCAAAGGTTATTATAACGCTTACTGCGAATTGGTTCAGAGATTTCATTGATAAAAAAGAGATTGTGGTATCATGCTACTCATTCAAAAGATGAGGGTAACCGCTACTGACATTT
The DNA here is from genome assembly GCF_026213295.1 of Gadus chalcogrammus. Lineage (NCBI taxonomy): Eukaryota > Metazoa > Chordata > Actinopteri > Gadiformes > Gadidae > Gadus > Gadus chalcogrammus. The sequence goes on from NC_079426.1 coordinate 9,049,599, forward strand.
TATGCAATGAAATATTAACCTCTGTGAGCTAGGGCTGGGCGATATGACGATATCATACCGTGGACGATATGAAAGTGTCTACCGGGAGAGATTTGGCCATATCGTTTATACCGAGAGAGAAAAAAAAAAAAAAAAAAATTATATTGCACCGCACTGACTGAAGCAAGGCAGGTGTGAGACTCACCTGTTAACTTGAAAAAAAATCTCATTTGTATTGAAGAAACAGTTCTATTTTTACCACCAGCTATTTGCACAGCACATAACTTTATTTTATAAGTGTATAATTAGTATTTAAAATATTTGTGTGATGCTGTGATTTTTATTTTATATTACACTGCACTGACTGACAGCCAGGCAGGTGTGAAGCACACCTTTAAATTTTTTTTTTATTTGTATTGAAAAAACAGTTCAATGTTTACAAGTAGGGGTGCAACGGATCAAAAAACTCACTGTTCGGATCGTTCCTCGGATCAAGAGTCAAGGATCGGATCATTTTTCGGATCAGCAAAAAAAATAAAAAAAATAGCGTTTGTGATTGCTTTAGCCCGGTCTGATTGTGGAAGAAGGGGCTGCTTAAATGCCGCGGTGATGAGCGGTTGTTGAGCCGCTTTCGGTTTCACTCCTGTCAGTGAAACACCGGGGTGATGTCGCTGTAAATGCGTGGCCATGCTCGATGTGTTTTTCTTTATGTTGGCAATAGCTATGTCAGCTACGTGTTACGTCTGTGTGGTAACCTAGGCGACAGGTTTGTGTGGCAGCGCGAGTATGGAAACAGACGTAGCACTGGAGGCAGCAGTTATCGTTACAGTAGTCACCGAAGTCTAGCCTACTTTTATTTTCCATGCCCACTGTTCTTCATGTTGTACGCTGAGGACAATAAATCACAACGAGCCATAGGACTGTTTGCTTATTGAAAAGGGAACTGTTGCAGACTTTTACCCAGAGCGTGTTAAGTAGCTCTGTCCCTGGAACTAGCAGGAATGGTTACGGCTGTGTGTGGACTGAACATTTTTTTTTCATAAATCAATCCGCGGATCATGCGTGTGCCGAACCGAAATAGATGATCCGAACGGATCACGGATCAATGATGATCCGTTGCACCCCTATTTACAAGATGTTGGCACTATATGACACTGCAGTTAATGACAGATTGTTCGCTACTTACTCCTTTGTAAGCATGGAAATTCAAGTTCAAAATAAAAGAAAAAACTGATCAAATGTGAAGTATGGTTATTTTAAGCCATTTATTATTTTAATTTACTTCAAAAATACCATATCGTGATATATATCCATATCGTGATATAAAATTACTCATATCGTGATATAAGATTTTGTCCATATCGCCCAGCCCTGAGCACAGATAGGCTATATAAAAACGTTCTTAAAAAATACTTGGCTGAAAAGAGTTAGAACCCGGTCTGCTTCTCAAGTTTTAATGTGCCGTATCTCTGTGTTCACAGATGATGTCCGTTCACACTGAGAGAATGATCTCTGATAAGATCCTCCAAGCCCTTTGTGTAATTGCACGCTCTGCTGCTAACCACATTGGTAACTGACTGCATCCTTCACTCACCACTCTGCGTGTGTGTGTGTGTGTGTGTGTGTGTGTGTGTGTGTGTGTGTGTGTGTTATTGTAAAAAAAGAGCAACAGTTTCACGCCCTTCCAGGAACGCTACTTGATTCTTGAATGTCAGCAGATGTGTGAGTGTGATCGTAAAGATAACAAAAGCGGTCCTTGTCAGTGTTTAACAGGTTATTGATGGTAAAAGCTGAAAAAGACAAAGTAAAGCTAAAACCGGATTTTCCATTACAGTGTTTTTGTGTTCATGTTTCAGTGAAGAGCGGTAGCCAGAAATTCGAAGTGTGGGTGCCCAGTGTGGCAGATGTGACGCTGGTCCTGCTAAATATGGGTGCTTCATTTGTCACCCTATTCCCGTTGGAGATGCTTCAACCTCCCTTCAGTGAAGGAGATTTGCTGTGAGTAGCAACCTCAATAATCACATGTCGACCTTATGTCGAAGCTTCACTTGTTTCTTAAAGAAGTGTGTGTTTGTTTGTTTTGTTTGTTTTCTCTTTGAAAGGGCGGACAAAGATATCAGCAGTGGAAGTCCATCCGACCCCAAGAAACGGAGCACTTTCCCCAAGCACAACTACAGCAACGTTTTCAAGGTGAGACATGATGATTTCAGATGTCTGATATAAATAAAATCAACATTAATCAAATAATAATAACCTTTATTTTATCACACTTTTAAAATAAACAAGTTTTACAAAGTGCTCCACACAGAATAGAACGGTGAATAAAAAAAATCCAGAAAGCAGTATGCATGCAAAACAAACACTGAAACATGGCGGTGAAGGCAAGCAGCAGGTGAAGCGCTGCCCTCTAAACACAGAGCAGCGTCTTGGTGTAGACGTCGCCAACCCAAGCCCCTGGCTCACGGCCGTGTCGTGCCCCTCCCCCTCCGCACACAGTACCTGTCGTACTGCATGGACCTGTGCCCGCGGGCCTTCAGTGACCCCGAGCTGCTGCTGCTCCTGGCTGTGAGCTGCCGGCTCGGTCTGGAGGTTCACTTCGCCCTGGAGCCCCACATCGACCTGCGCTGCCTGCAGCGGCACATCCTCAGCAACGTCCGGGACTGGGAGAACATGGTCAGTAGGAGGTCCCCCCCCTCCCCCCGACCGTGAAAGCCTGTAGAGAGAGCCTTCCCAAGCGTTAGGACCCAACTGTCGGATGGACTGTTTTAAAGAAAGTTCACTTCCCCTCAGATCACCTACAGGCCATAGGAGGAACATGGTCACGTCCGCACTGTACCTTTTTGAGACTGGATTTATGTTTTTATTTATAGATTTATTTACTGTGTTTTTCCGCACAAATACTACAAATTTTCCATGCATTTCTTTGTAATTGAGCTTTTACTATACGTTGTTTGTCTGTTGTTTGAGCATTGGTTATTGCTATTTGCATGATCTGTGTATAACCACTATTTTGCGATACAGATAATCTGCTCATCAGCATTTCAATTCACACCCCTATGTCTCCAATGTCTTTGAACGTTAATTCTAATGTGCCGGTATGGTCAATCACAACCAGGAGGTTTGTCTCTCCTCTTCTTGTGACCAACCTTTTAATGGAGGTTAAGCTGCAAGGGTTGATGTTGTTGTTGTGGTTCCAGCTACCCAGAATGTGTCTGGCAGTCACTGAGTTGACGGCCGACCACCATAACATGTGCTGCCTGGTCCAGCTGTTGCCCGATCACGCGCGGGGAAAGTGAGTACCTTGCGTCTTCCATATTTTTCCCACCCACCTCTCTGCTATGACTCCCTCTGCTGTCATCACCAGAGTTATATGATATTGTGGTTCAGGAATAGGTTCAGTGCTCTTGTTTTCTCTTCAGGCAGCTCCGCAGACACTTAAGTGTCTGCATGATTTCCAAACTGTTGGATGGAAGTTGCACCTACAAGCCATCTGTAAAAGAGTTTCAGGTGAGCTCTTGGAGTGTACTGTTGGTTATCTATTTCGTTGCCTGGTCTTAATTCACCTTTTCAGTGTATACATTTATAGATGGATAACGAATGAATATTGACTCGGTAACGTACGTTTGTGTGTGTGTGTGTGTGTGTGTCATACTGTGTTTGTGTATCTCTTACCGTGTGTGTGTGTTGTACCGTGTGTGTGTCGTACTGTGTTTGTGTATCTCTTACCTTGTGTGTGTGTGTGTGTTGTACCGTGTGTGTGTGTGTGTGTGTGTCGTACTGTGTTTGTGTCTCTCTTACCATGTGTGTGTCTCTCGCTGCAGCTGTCCTACCTGCTGCCCTACCTATCCCGTATGAAGCCCTCCAGCCTCCGCAGCCGCATGCTCTCCGACATGGACACGATAGACCAACAGGTCGGCTAGTGCACCTGTTTTACCTTTTATTCCTAGCACCATTTTGCGTATGGCTATTTGTTTCGCTTCTACTCTTGTTTTAATGTCTATCTCTATTTAATTGCCATTACCGTCCTCTAAAATATTTTGGATGTGTAATTGATTGTTTCACAATCTTTGTTGTTAGATGCTAAAATATATGTATTAAGTACTTATGATTTGGATGAATGGCATTTTAAGGATAAGATTGCATTTGTTTTTTTGCCTTAAAAAAAATAAACGAAATTGCCTATACCATCTGTAATGATGCGTAGATTGTACATTAGTATGAGTCCAATTCCCCACGTCTCTCTTGCAAGTCATTAACCTAAATGAGACTTCCTGAATGAATATAGGTTGGATAAATACTTAAATAACAATGGTTCCTCTACATGCATTAGATTGCTTGTGATAGTGTGTGAGGTCACCCTGAGCCTGTGTTTTATTCTAGTGTTTTATTCTAGTCTGATGTAATCAATTTTTTTATTCAGACCTACTACCTCTGCTACAGCCTGCTGACATTGTTCAGTCAAGCATCCAATTATTCGCTTTTCCAACCTTCGCAAAAGGTATGTCTTCACTTCCTCTCACAAAGACAACACTTATGTTTGATGCTAATTTAGGTGAATTAAGAACGTTTTAGCATTATAATTCTTGGTGGATCATTGACTGTCCTGTACTATTTTATTAAAGGAAAACCTTTAGTGATGCGGTGGGATAAATAGTAGAACACAGTAGGGATGATAATAGGTCAAATCTTATATGAAATCATCAAAGTTTGAAAAACGTGGGATATGATGTAAATATTAACTTGCATTGCCCTCTAGGACAAAATATTATGTACTACTTGTTATTGGCAGTTTTGTATTAGAAAGTAACGCCAATGAAACATTCTGGTTGAAATAAGTGGGAGTGTGCAGGACTTCATAAATGATCTTCCTTTGTACCTCAGGAGCAGCTCCTGGAGCTGTGCTATGAACTGGACCGCCACATCAAGCGTGACATGAATGAGAATGACAAGTGTCTGTACCGGAACAGGGTTGGTGTTACGGTTTTTCTCCTCTCGGACCCAGCAGTTCTGCTACGTTTAAAGCAGACCTTCTAGGGAAGCTTGAGCCTCACGGAGCCTGAGCCGGAAAACAGGACGGCAACGGGCGAAGTCACACCTCGTTGCCCGTTTTGTTGTAATATTCTAACAAAGCAAACTCAAATTAAGCTTTCAGAAGTGGATTTTAATGAGTGGATTTCTACAGTCAAAGTGTTAGTTTTTCAGACACTTTTACAGTTAAAGAGATACTTCACCAGTGGGAATATGAAGGTTTTATGAATTAAATAATTCAATGTATTATAAATGTGAAAAAAAAATTGAAATCGGTTCACCCTAGCCTGAAAAAAGGCAGAAAGAGTGTTTTCATGGTCTCTCTGGCTCAAAGTAAGAAAACCTCCAACTACCACAGTGCATTGCGCTCGCTGCCCCGTCCACCTGTCGGTCTCCTGTCCCCCTCATTCCCGTCAGTACGCGAGCTCCCGCCCGTCTCATTCCTTATTGGTGGCCACCAAAAGTGTGTTGTAGTTCTCGGCCCTTCTAGCGGGACAAGAGGTTTCTCCCGAAATGACGTCAAACGCGTCATTTGACGTCATTTCGGGAGAAAATTAGATGAGAAAAAATGGGCCAAGGGGAGACTGGTTTAGACTGATATTTATTTATATATTTATTTATATTACAATAGCGATTTTATAATGATAGAACGCCGGTTCTAAATGGGTGAAGTATCCCTTTAACTGCTGCTAGCGGAGTTTCTGTTTGTCTATTGCAGGCTTGCAGATCCCCGCCTCCAGCAACATATTTGCTATCAGATTGTAGATATTTATCTAAAGTCTTGTGGCACTAAGGTTGTATTAAAAACTAGGTGTTGCCAACAGATTAATTCACACATTGTTGTGGACTATCTTATCCATTTCTCTTCTTAACAGCTCCAATCAAAAAATAAAAACAACAGTTGTTACTTTCCATATTGAAAACATTGTATTGGTGTTCAACTTCGAACATGAGCAAGGCATTGTATGTTCAATGTAAAAACTGGTGTGGTGATGGATGTCCTGATATTAAATGAGTCCTTTCCCTGCAGGTGAATGACCTTGTGGCCAGGATCTACACCACGTGGTTGAAGCTCATTCAAAGGATCCGACCGCTCAACGTACGATCAATTCCCCCTTACATTGTTCACTGGCTTTAGTTTTTCTGTCTCCAAATAATGTGTTGAATTGATCAAATTAATTGGTTTCATTCATTTCACTTAATTGGTTTCATTAGATAAATAAAAATGTTATATTTACAAAGCAGTTGTTAGGAACCGAGGTGTGTAAACATAATCGAATCAATCAGCCAAACTTAAGTTGCATAGCACTTTGAGTGCAAAAGTTAAACACATTGCGTGTAAAGAAACAAAACAAGTGTGCATTGAATCACAAAGATGCATAGTAGAGGTAGAAAAAAAGGGCTTCACACACGCAACTTGATTAGAAGAAAGCTAAACTAAAAGTAAATTTTAAGATGACAATCTTAAAATGGATGGTTTAATACCATTAATAGATTGTGATGTAGTTCACAGTTTGAATGTCCTGTATGAGGTATTGCTGTTCACGGTTGACTCACTGCTGCTGTACACCTGTTGCACTCTAATGCTCATACTGTCAGTAACGCCACCATTCCTCCACCCAGGACCAGCTGTTTGACTTCTGGAAGCCGTCCCCCCAGGAAATGCTGAGCAGCAGCAGCGTTGAAACAAAAGAGATGTCCGAGGAGGAGGAGGAGGAGGAGGAGGGCAGCGATGCCCCGGACCAACCAGGGCTCTCGATAGACAGGGAGGAGGAGGTGGATGAAGACATGGATGAAGGGGAGCCCACTGGTGCCATGGAAAACGACAAAGAACCGGAGCAGATGAAGGGACCAGCGGGAGGAGAGGTGTTCACAGCAGTCGTAATGGAGCATTCTTAGGGAAAAAAAAAAGTGATTTTGTTTTTAGGTGAGGTTCTAGTGAACATTCGGTTGGCACGAGACACTTTGCTCCCACAACTGCCGGCCCAGTGGCACTGAACACAGGAATCTCTGTGTTCAGGGTTTTATCAATAATAATTGCCTTAATCTGTTTTCTATTTGCACTACAGTTTGTATTTGAAATCATTTTCAGTGGTTGTTCGTATGTGCACTTTTGACATTATTCCAAATCTTTGTACATTTTATAGTTTTTTTATGCATTTAATAAGATACTCTTTGGGTATGTCTTGTTATGGAAGTTTTGATTAAAATGTACAATATCATGTTGACCGATGTGTAGTTTGGCTTTATTGACAAGCGAGTATGGAACCTCTCAGATTAAAGTTTCAGGTTTGTCTTTTTTAAAACAGTCAAGAGTGTGAGTGATTTTAAAATTTCAAATGACTTATTAGACAACAGTATTCTGGACGTTCATGATTTTCTCATACATTGTGACTCTTGATGGTGTGACATGCAGGATGATCCTACACTTATCTCACTTGCATGTTTTAACTAATGGTTTTGCTCAGTCCTGTACCTCTTGAAGGACGGCTCATCGCCTGCTTGTTTTACACCTGGTAATCAATTAAATGTACTTTTTAATTCAATCAACCTCTTTAAAAACACTAGAAACAGTAAAAATGAGGAGAAAAGGAGACAAACCGTACGGATGGTGTTCAAATTGAGTATACTGTTCGACCAGAGATTTAACAGCAGTGACAAATCTGAGGAAGGGTGTGTGGGCAGAGAGTGGAGGTGAGGTTGAAGAAGTTATGATGGTGATATGGTAGCAGGATGGTGATCGTGTTATTGACTAAACTGACAGTTAATTGCATAGGCCTGTGACATCTCTCACTTTTTAAAACTAGCAAATATTGTCTAAAAGAACCCGGTAACCATGAATCAGGTGACAGGTTACTGGCCTAACCCTTCCACTTACCCTTCAATAACTGATAGGCCTATTTCTGTTAGACGGGATCTCATCCACACTAATATTCAAAAGTAAGGGAGGCTACAGATAAATCATACTCAATAAATATAATAGGAAGTATGCTTTCATAAACAATAAACCGGCATCATTTTTAATATTCTTTTGATTGACTCAGTATCAAATCACACGTTACAATTAAAATGTACATTTTGGTCAGAGCAAAGATCAAGTAAGATGAGTAAAATATCAGTATCACTCATGAATGCAATTCAGTTTGAAAGACAGAGTCTAAGAGCAATACAATTGCGTTTTGACGGCATTACTTTTAGCAATAGTTTAATTGACTCAGCATCAAATCACACGTTAAAATTACAATACAATTAAAATCAAATTGAACATCAAAAAATATATATTTTCGTCTGAGCATAAATCGAGCAAGATGAGTAAGATATCAGTATCATTCTTGAATCAAATTCAGTTTGAAAAAATGAGTCTAAGAAATTGCGAAAAACTAAGAATATAATTCCGTCTTTGTCTTGATGGGGGGCTTTGAAGCTCATTGGTGGGAACTCTGCTCCGCCCCTCTCTGGTAGCTAGGCAACGTTATGCAGGTCAGGTGACTGTCTGCAGACAGAACATGGCCGATCTGTCAGAAGACCAATGAGGAAAAGGCCAAATTTTAGCATAATCGATTTCATTTTACGTTCTTTCTGATCACAAATTACCTCGTGAATAACCCGAAACGCTCAAGGTAATATATATATAACCGCTCTAGATCTTGGCATATGGCATGCATTCTTAGGCATTAGCTGTGCTGTAGTTTGTTACTCTATTAGCTCGTTAGCTGGGCTAGCTGGCAAGTCTTTCTAACCTTACCTAACCAGACAAGCTACATCGGTTGTATTGTTGTCAATAACGTTCAATCAAAGCTAGAATGCCTTTCGATTTAAATGTATCATATGCCCAATAGATATTGTGTAACTTCGGGAGCCAGATCAATGTAGCATTAGTATACAAACAACTTGACTAGCTTGCTTCACTCGTCCAATAAATTAGTAAATCAAACCTGTTGACTCATGTTGATTGAAGCTAAATGTTTACCCAAGTGGTTGACTTCGACGTCGTAATTTATTACAGATGAGCGACTTTCCCGGTGGAGGGGCGGACGTCCCGAGCCTAAGTAACCATCTGGGGAAAGACAACCAAGTTTGGGAGAGACCGTGGACTCTTGGGGAGATGCGCCAAGCCAGTGCCAATTGGTCTCTAGCAGCGGATTCAGGGGTAAGTCAAAACCTACCCCTTTAACAGATTCATCAAATGGACTTAGTTAGTTTCTTAATTTCTTCTCGTAATTTGCTATTAAGTCAAAACTTTTATCTAAAGTGACTGACATAGAGTTCAGTAAGGTGACATTAAGGTGCATGTCAATGACAGGCTCATGGATGCCTACAGTTAGACTGCAGTGTGGACCGAACGCTGGATATGTGGGCTGTGTGTCAAATACTATACTATAGTATCGTGCCCTCCAGTCATCATTTTCTTGCAGTGCATTAATAATCATTATCATTGTATTGTATAAGTTCGATTCACTGTTCTTTTTACCGTTATAACAACTGAATGTTCCTTCGCAGATTAATAAAGTGTTACCTTCTTACTAGTGGAGTCACCGTCTGGGAATATGTGTTATCTGCTCTGCTGTAGGAGTAGTTACCTAATAAAATGGCCAACGTGCTGGAGCTGTGACTAATGATGCAAATAATTGTTTTTTCACAGCTATTCCTGTTCCTACAAGACTTTTCCCAGAGAATGCTGTCAAAGACTCACGACATTGAGAAGCAGCTAGATGGATTGATGCGAGACACTAAAGCCACAGACAGCTGCCTGCACTCAGTCTTCAATGACTTCCTCATGCTGTCAAACACACAGTTCATAGAAAATGTAATGTATCATTTTATTTATTAGTTTGCCACTTTCTAAATGTTTTAGCTGTGTATGTTTCATATTATTTTGGCAGATTTTTGTGTATTGGTTACTTTGGTAGTATCCGAGTGCCCTACAATTTGAAAGAAGAGATGGTTTGTGATCCTTATATAATATATAAATTGAATTTTATCTGTATCAGAGAGTATATGATGAAGAGGTGGAGGAACCCATCGCAAAGGTGGAGAGTGCTGTGAAGCACCCGGAAAAGGTACAAAGCCTTCCTTATCGTCCTTGTTTCTGTATAAAATATTCAGGGTCCTTCATTATTTGAGCATGCTTCCGCCTTTAATACATATAACGTGTGTGTGTGTGTGTGTGTCATCAGGAGAAGACTCGAGAGCAAAAAGAAGCCGAGCTAATTCCCAAGATGCAGGAAGCTGTGAATTATGGTCTGCGCGTCCTGGACTCTGCTTTTGAGCAGCTGGACATCAAAGCAGGGAACTCTGACTCTGAGGATGAGGAGGCCATGGACAGAGTGGAGGCTATACTGGAGCCCAAGGTGCCCATAGCGCACACACGTACCGCACACGCGTACCGCACACACGTACCGCACACACGTACCGCACACACGTACCGCACACACGTACCGCACACACGTACCGCACACACGTACCGCACACACGTACCGCACACACGTACCGCATACACGTACCGCATACACCTACCGCATACACCGCTATGACATAATTGGTCTGATTTGGTAGAGCGGAAATCAATTGAATTTGGTAGAGTGCAAATCCTGGGCCAACGACAACAACTGTCCAACTTTCCGATTTTCAGGCGATGTTGCAGACCGTGAACCCCCACATTACGCAGTCTTTTATATGAAAAGGTACATGGAATATACATCTAAAACGTGGTTCTCTCTACTCTAAGGATCTGTATGTGGACAGGCCTCTGCCATATTTGATCGGCTCACAAGCCTTCATGGAGCAGGATGATGTTGGACTTGGCGACCTCTCCAGCGACGGTAACACAACCTCAGTTTACATTGTTTTCATGTCTGCAATGGAAGGTGCGCTTTGTTCTCATACATTTGTCATGGTTCTCTCCCATTCCAGAGATGTCAATCGACAGCGATCGAGACAGCGTCATCGAAAGTGAAGACGGCAAAGGAGAAGTTGTAAGAGACAATTCCCCATAATGCTCCTGTAACCTCAAACCAAAACATGGAAACTGTATACAAAAACTGTGTGTGTGTGTGTGTGTGTGTGTTGAAACTGACAGCAGTCGGATGAAGAGTTTGAGGAAGCGGAGGGTCGCGGCAGTATTAACAAGGTGAGCTAGCTTTCACTTCGACCAAACATGGCTTCTTCTTCTGCAGTCTGTTAACGTTATGAATCATGTTGAACCGTGAACCCTTCTTGTTCAGAAGTCTTCAGTGTTGAGTTACGAGGAAGACGAAGAGGAGGATGAGGATTCTGACATATTTGGAGAATCCGACAAGGAGGAGGAGTATGAAGATGAAAATGAGGGAAAGGTATTTAATCGCTGATATTTATTTGCTTGACAACAATAACCGCTGTTGGCCATTTGAGTACTTTTTTTAAATCATGTTCTTTGGTGAGCTTTTGAGTTTTCTGTGGCTTATTTACTCTAATTTAGATTGCAAGCTCTACCTCTTTTGTGGATGAGTTGGCAGCCCGAATCAAAGGGGATCCAGTCAGCAAAGGGGAGGAAGAACGTGCCTGTAAGCCTTCTACCCATTTCCAATATGTGTCCAGTTCTTAACCATCGCCTGATCCATGCATACACACACACACACACACACACACACGACTGTTTCTATTATATCATTTTCTCATGTATTCCACATCATGTAGCATTGGCATCTTCCAAGAAGAGAGCTAAAAGCAAGAAAGTGGCCAAAGCTGAGAAGTCACCCGGTAGGGAACTCATTTACCATCCCCTGTTCCCATCACCTAGGCTCATGTGTGTATACATGTGACATGCTCCACCTTTCATGGTCATTGTAGTTTTCTCTGAAGTCCAGGGGGTTGTTTTTAAGGAGTTGTGGATTTTCTCAACACTGCAGCTGCTGCAGTCGTCAGACAGGAGAGCGATGACATGTTCCAGCCTCCCAGGATGGAGGAGGAAGAGTTCTCTCCATTTGGTGGTGGAGGTGGTCTCTTCAGTGGCGGGAGGGGGCTGTTTGACGACGATGACGAGGTAGGGTCTACCTTTTTTGGCTAAAACATTTTCTCATAGATCATGGCCGACAGCTAACCCAGTTTGGACCGCCCCTGTTGTGTGTCGTTCAGGGGGATCTTTTCGGCGACACGCCTAAACGTACTGCGTCGGAAGATCAAGCCAAGAGCGCCGCTCACACGGCCGGTAAGGCAGGCTTTCATTTATATTTATTTATAACATGATCTCGTCTGCATAGTAGGCCTCAAGAATGCTCAGTCGTGTGTGTGGACATTTTATTCTGCTTTACTTTAATCTACTTAGAATCTGTGAAGTCTGAGAAGAAGGCACCTGCAGGTGCTGTTTCAGTGTTCCCAGGTAAAGGTGTGCATGTGTTCGTAAAGGTGTGCATGGGTTTGTATGGGAAATGCAGCTAAACAAAGTCTTGTGCTCTTTCTCCTAGCTGACAACGGCCTGTTTGGCTCAGGGCACAGCACTGCTCCAGTGGAGGGCAAGGAGAACGCCACCCATGGGAAACCCAAAGCCCACCCATCTCCCAAGCAGCCCCCCGTGAGAGCCAGTGGAATCGGTGGTGGACTGTTTGACGACGAGGAGGAAGAGGACTTCTTCAGTGGGAGAAGCGTGAAAACGTCCAGCTCCGGTGAGAGGGTGTGACCGTGTCTTTACAGTATGTGTCCCTCTTGGTGCATTTGACGATATCCACTTCCACTGAATACTGCAATGTCCCTTTCCCCCCTAGCTGAAAGGGGAAAATCCAAAACGAAGAAGGTGGCGGATCTCTTCTTGGGAGACGGAGATGACGATGAGGAGGATGAGGGGGATATCTTCAGTGAGAAGTCAGCAGTCCAACCGCCGGTGCTCAACAAAAAGGAAGTCGTGGAGGAAGGGGCTAAACCCCCTGAGAAAAAGGTGAAAACGCACGCACATGCGTGTGTAAATATTATTTAGAATGATTATGTTTGGTGCACAACCATGGCATGCTTTGTTGACCGTGTGCGCTCTGTGGCTCTGTAGTCTCCAGTGAGGAGATTATATGGTAATGGTTATTGGTTTTCTTTCTGTTCAGATGCCTGCTGGGGCTATTTCCATCTTTGGCCCCGGAACTAAGAGCCTGATGACGGAGAGTTTGAGAAGACGGCGAGCATCGACCAGCGAAGGCTCTGAGAAATCGGAGGAGGTGTGAATACACACAGTACACGTCCTGCCGTCTTTGGCTCCCAGGCTATTCACCTGTTCAAGCTGCTTTACAGTTGTGTTATTTTTTTTTTTTAAACCAGTTCCAATCGGATGGAACTTTATAATTGTTTACTCTTAAGTCAAAGAAATTGTTAAATCACATCAGAGTTTTTGCAAGAAGTCAAGCTAGTATCCACAATGAGTAGAAAACACGTAATTGTGCTATTGAACCTCTGTTTTCCAGCAGCATCACAGGATCACGAACCTTTCCGTGTTGTTTCAGAATGGTCCTCCTGTAGAGACTCCTGTAAGCCATACCACACCTGGTAACCAGACGCAGATACCCCAGGCTAGAGGTCTCTTCTCGGACGACGAAGATTCGCAGGTATGGTTCGAGAGCCTTTATAGGGGATCAAGATCATCAATAAGTAGGATCAGTGGATGTATGACCTATATGATTTCTTTTTATAATTCTTTGCTTATTTCTTCAAGGTTTTTCCAACCCCCTCTAAGAACCAGTCCAAGCCCGGGTCTGCACAACAGCCCAAGGCCCCAGTGTCCTTGTTTGATGACGAGGAAGAGGAGGTGATTATTTGTCACAATCATATCTTCTATCTCCCTTCTCTCGTCTATTTTGCTTTACTTTCACACTTGTGTCTGTCAACGTGACCCTGTTCTTCCCCTGTCAGGATCTGTTTGCATCGGTGGCTAAATCCAAGCCAAAGCCAAGCCAAGCTAAAGCCACCACACCCCAGCCCCAGAAGACGCTGTCCCTCTTCAGTGATGACGAGGTACGAGAACCCTTGAACTCTGAGCCAACGCCAAGAGCCAAGAGCGGTTGAATGCACCTTATTCACAGCACTTTGAATGGATCGAGGGACCGATAAGGTTCTGTGTGGAACATTGAGGTCAGAAAGGGGCAGGATCCTATTTTAAGTGGGTTTAATTTTCTAAATCAGATGAGATAAGATGAAGCTTGTTATTCCGTGGGGGAACTAAGGGTGTCACAGTATAACGTAAAACGAATTAAGTGATAACAAAAAGAGAACTAAAAGTGTTAATAAAATCGAGCTAAAAATTGTCCATTTTTTAAAGTAGTCATTATTGACCTTCTATAGATGCATGAAAAAAGGTGATTTCCTTAGTGAGTAACAGGAAACCGTGTCTGTTATTGGGTCAATTTGTGAATGACAGGACCAGTGGTTGGGTTCTCAGCCCGGCACAGGGAGGACGGAGACCAAGACGGGGGGGATGAAGGCCAGTGTAAGCGCCCCGTCCAACCTGCCCAGCGCTAGAGCCCCTCCCAACCTGCCCAGCGCTAGAGCCCCTCCCAACGGCAGCCTGTTCGATGACGAGGACGAAGACCTTTTCGCCACTGCCAAAACATCCAGGTGGTTTTTACTTTCTCCTCATCTGTAAAAACAAGGTCATGGCTTTTGTTAATTGTCCCTCTGTTTAAAATAAGCACTGGGTTCCGTTTTGGTATGTGCCTTGGTAGAGACAACCACAGACGTGTGGTGGTGTGACCCTGTTCACATCAACAAAGACACGCAATGTACTTCCTGTTTTAAGGAAGTACAGTCAAACTGTCAAACTGGTAAATGTGTGCAAGAGTGGAATTTACCCTTCTTTTTCACTGTTTTTTAAAAGACTAGAATAAATAAATAATGATATGTTACAGCAATCCCTGTGTCCAATCGCTCTGCTCATAGTTGTTGTTTTTTGGGATCCAGTCCATTGAAGTCTCAGAGGGTGGCGTTATTATTTGAAGACGACGAAGACCAAGGATTCCTCTTTGGCTCCAAACCTGCCGTTGGCTCCAGTGCTAAAGCATCAGCCACTAAAGTGAGTCCACCTACTCTCAGTCATTCTTAAGTTAGCAGAAGCCCCAATCCAAAGGGACTTGCATTGAATTTGAAGATGCACGTCATTAAGGAGCTGGTAGGGGCTAGGCATCTGGCTCAAGGATGCCTGCATGTAGACTGTGGACCTCGGCGATCAAACCCAGTACGTAACGTCCAACAG
Source organism: Gadus chalcogrammus (assembly GCF_026213295.1). Lineage (NCBI taxonomy): Eukaryota > Metazoa > Chordata > Actinopteri > Gadiformes > Gadidae > Gadus > Gadus chalcogrammus. Next base: position 9,064,807 of record NC_079426.1, read on the forward strand.
TCCAAAGGCACCCTTGCCCTGTCTTTGGTCCACACAGGTCTAGTTGTATTTCATTTTGAAAAAGAATGTGTTGCTGCAATCTTCATGATTGCAGCATGATCTTGCTTCGGTCATCTCAACGTCTTTCTCGCTCTCTCTTTATCATGCCCCTCCCAATCTCTCCTGTCAGGCCCCTGTTGTGGCCCCCAAGGCCCCAGCCCCGTCCCTGTTCGACCAAGAGCCCCGCAAGGAGGTTCCTGCCTCGGGGAGCGTGGTCGAGAAGGCCAAGCCTCCGGAGGACACCTGCGATGGGGAGGTCCCCGATCGGCAGCCCCCCTCCTCCTCCTCCTCCTCTTCCACCTCCTCCACAATCTCCTCCTCTCTGCCAGCCAGCGATCGAGAGCCCAGGAAACAGAAGCCTGCGGGGGCTGTCAGCCTCTTCGGGGGCATCGACATCATGGCTGGCAGGCGCAGAGAAGGAGCTGAGGGGGACGTCCTTACTGAGGATCGCCTGCCGCCTCCGGATGTAGGAGAGGAGGAGGAGGAGGAGGAGACCACGGAGAAGACGAAAGCCAACCCTGTCAGTATTTTTGATGGGGATGATAACGACGACGACGATGAAGAAGAGGACAGCGATTGGAATGTTTCCGGTGCCGTAGTCCGCCCACCCATCACTACAAACACACAACAGGTGTGTTCCCGAGACAGTATACATGAACCATTATGATTCGATCTGGGAATATAATGCATCAAGTAAGAATGTGTGTGTGTGTGTGTGTGTGTGTGTGTGTGTGTGTGTGTGTGTGTGTGTGTGTGTGTGTGTGTGTGTGTGTGTGTGTGTGTGTGTGTGTGTGTGTGTGTGTGTGTGTGTGTGTGTAGCCTGCAAGGGAACAGCAACGCACAAAGAGCACAGGTGTGTTCCAGGACGAGGAGCTGCTGTTCAGCGACACGCAGCAGAAGGACAACGACCCTGATGTTGACCTGTTTGCCACCTCAGGGAAAACCGTGGTCAGTCCACGTGTGTGTGCGTCTGGTTCTGTGTGTAGGGAATCTTCTGTGTGTGAGCATCTGCTCTGTTCACGCATTACTTAAAACACATGGGATATCCTTGCAATCTGAAGGTGTCAATGAAAGGTACAGTGCCTTTGTGTGTGTGTGTGTGTGCTAAAATACAGTACGTGTGTGTGTTTTCAGAGCGCGAAGCCGAGCTCCGTGAAGACAGACGTGCCGAGCCTGTTCGCAGACGACGACGATGACCTCTTCAGCTCCGCTAAGCCCAAGCCTCCTCATCCGGTAATGAGATTCCTAAAGCGGTTGCAATCTCTGTTGATTCATGTGTTTCCCGTGAATATGCACATTGTCGTGCTCTTGTTGAAAGTAGTTTGAAACGGGTCGCTTTTAACTCACTTTATTGTTAAAGTATTCCGGTATGGTAACTATGAAGCAAAAGGGAGGGAATTGTATCTAACACTTGTAGAGAGAAATATCGAGAGCTACTTCGAGCCCCGGGCTTAGGCCCGAGGCTCTCTGCGGGGCGCCTATGATTCTCTGAACTCCTCTGGCTCCGGGCGCTGCAAATGGACCAAGTAGGCGTGGCCTATGGTGGCCGTGGCATTTGTGACGTCTTAGCTGCGGCTTCCTGTCTTAATGATTCTGCCTTCTGTGGCTGGGGTAGATATTACCGCCTGTATGTTTGATCCTGCTCCCTTGTGGCTATGTGGGGGTAATGCAGGTTGTGTGTTCGATCCTGCTTCCTAGTGGCTATGTGGGGGCAGCCTATGTGCTTCAAATACGTAAAAATATCACTATAATGACACCGCTACATTGGTTCCTCAAAAGGGAGAACAATAAACTGTATATTTTTCAATATCTAGAAAATAGCGAAGAAACCCAGCAAACCCAAACAGGAGCCCACGCCGTCATGGAAAGGCATCAGCGCTGCTTCCACACCGGACAGCGAGGTAAAGTCATGGTTTGGTTCAGTCCCTACTCAATCCAGTATCACAGGATTTATTTACCACAGACTTTATGTTCAAAGTTTTTTTCTTATCAGTTTCTTTGTATTTATTCCAAATTATTTGTATGCCGTGATTACCACTGCACGGATCCCAAATGAGAGGAATGAACCGAAAGACAAAATGCATTGTGTTTTTATGCAACTTTACAGAGGACAGCAGCAAGCCCTGTAAAGGCCAAAGATCCCTTGTCAAGGATCGGAAAACTACAAGTAATTTTAGTTTTTTTTTTTTTACCAACCATATTTTTGGTTTCCTATCTTAACCCTTTTTCCTTTCCCTAAATTCCTTCTGGAAAAAGACGTTTCACATTCCTACTTGTCTGTTTCTCAGTAAGGTTTCTTGGACTTCATTTGAAACTGTTTCTGCCTACTGAAAAAATACAACTATTATTATCAATCGGTGGCATGACCCTGATCGCTCTGTGCCAGACTGAGAGCATGTATTCGGCTCAACCTTTTCAGTCATTTCTTGCCAACATTTCTATGGGGAACTGTGGACTTTTTTTGTTGGCTTCAACCTCACCCTTCCCCTTATTTCTCTTTCGCTTCCCTTGATTCCATTTACTTTATTAACTAAACCAGTACTGTAGTTGCACAATGGGATAAGCTCTAGGTCTGCATACATGCATGTAGTGTGTAACCAACTTGGAAAAACATATCCATATTTAATTTTTTTTACATATGTTCCTAAGTATATCCATACTACAACAGCACTCACCAGGGTATTCCGTCCTTGTTTCTGCCCACCCAGGCCAACCTTGTGATCAACCCCAAGGCAATGCTCCCCGGTGCGGCCCCCCGTTTTCCCGGGGCTGGGGGCGCTCTCCCGGGAACGCCCCCGGGCTCCTCCTCTGGGGTCTCCAGCTCCAGCCTGAGCCCCAGCCCCGTCACCACGCCCCTGGGGTCCACCCACTCGGGCATGGAGCAGGGGGTGAGCTTCGAGAGCCCCCTCCAGGTCGCTCCGCTGCCGAGCACAAACAAGGTGTGTTGCTGTGAGGATGGGGGGCTGGGGGGGAAGGGAAGGTAACGTAATGTAACTAATCTAGAGCCGAGTCCAGGTCAGCATCTCAAGTAGTCAGCATTCACTCTGCAGATTAATTTGGTTTGAAATGTTTCATACTTGAATGTTTTGTGTTACTGAGTACTCTCTTGAATATTCTCTCATTTAATTAGGTTAACCCTTTCTCTTATGTTAATGCATTGAACGTATTCTCTGGTGTGAACCCCTCGCTATTGTGAGGGGCTGATCCTCCTATTGGGACACTTAATTTCTAATGTAAATTAAATAAACCAAATGGGAATGTCTTAATGGGTTTTTTAAATGAATGCATTCAACCTATCCTGTATAGTGAATTTCAGTCATTTCAACTACTTCTCTAATCTTAAATCATGCAAAGGTAATTTAAAATAACCTATCCCAAGCAAGCTAGATTCTGAAAGTATTCAACTGAAAAAATACTCTGCCTCCCTCCAAAGCCCCTCCCCAAAGACATGACTAGCTCGCTAGCTATTGCAATAGGTGTGCCTAGCCTGCCTAGCCTTGTGAATGAATCAGCATAGAAAAAAAAAAAAAATTGTTATTCACAATCAGTGCATGGGCAGATTGCTCTAGGTAGTCAGTCAGGTGGGCCATTTCATAATTTAATTTTGGCCAAATTAAATTCAATGCCATACATTTAATTGATTGCATGGGCTTATAATAGGCCTGCGACAATCACAGAGACCTGCTTTTATTTTTTTGATTGCCTGTTCGGGATGTAGGGAGAATTTCGACAAATATGAATATAAAATAAGATGCTAAAATAAATGGCCTCACCTAGCTTGAATAGAGTTAACCCTGTCTTTGAATGTGAATACAGTAAACTGCTTATCTATGCCGATACCCTTACCCGACCTAATGAGGCGTTGAACCATCTCCTCCTGCAGAGTCGTGTCAAAGGCTCGGGCCAGCGCAGGCCCCAGTCTCGGGCGGCCAGGCAGCAGTCTGTCCAGCGCTCTGTCTCTGACCAAGAGGACAGCGCAGTGGAGCCGAACCCCCGGCTCAACCCCACCACGTCCACTCTGGGCTTCCCAACCACGGGCCCAAAGCCCAACCTCCGCGCGCCCCGCCCCATGCTGCCTAAACCCAGTGGGACCAGTGCGTTCCCCACGCCCTCGCCCTCCCAGCTGTCCTTCACGGAGTCCCTCACCAGACCCTCTGTCCTCTCGCTGCCCGTGTCCACCCACCCCGGGGAGACGGACTCCAGTGAGGTCAGCGGCGACGCCCAGCCTATGCTGTCCTCCTCCGACGAGGACCTGTTCGGCTCGGTCGCGGTCAGCAAAAGCAGCGCGCCTCCCGCCCCCAGCATCACCAAGAAGGCCCCGGACCCGTCTCCTGCCGGGGGGCCCGCCCCCGTGTCTATTTTCGACCAGCAGGCGACCAGTGACCTGTTCCAAAAGGTGAAGCCGAGGGCGAAGAAAGCACAGGCGCCGTCCTTCATGGAAGACGCTGATGAGGATGGCGACGATGACGAGGATATCTTTGGAATGAGCACTGGCTCCACCCCGAGTTCAACCTCAGACAGCAGGACCCCCTCCAGCCCTGCCAAACTGGATAGATTTCAGGTACAGCGGTTGTTTGCAATTCGTAATGAAAATTCATATATCGATTACAACTTGGAAGAGGTAGTTTGTTAGATTGTGGAAAGCGCGTTAAGGATTTTATCTGATTAGCATTCCATTTCTTTGTCTTTGGTGTTATTTCTTCATAGGACAACGAAACCACTCTGCCTAAAGCTGGTCACAAGAAGCACAAAGAGAAGACGATGGAGGCCAGCCTATTTGATGACAATGTTGACATTTTTGCTGATTTGACGATGAGTTCCGGACCGAAAGATAAGCCCAAGAAGAAGATGGACACCAAATCGATATTTGACGATGATATGGGTAAGCCAATTGGAAACAAAAAAAAAATTCTGATGTGTGATAGGTTCCAAATTACTCTGCGACGCCCAACGATTGATCTGTTTTGAACTGGCACGTTTAAACGGGAACTGCACGAATTTACCTAAAACCCTTTTTATTCATGGTTGTCTTAATAACACAACTTTTTTTTTTTTCCTCCACAGACGATATTTTCTCTTCAAACAAAGTAAAACCAGTGAAGAAGGCTCCTCCTAAATCCAAGAAGAGCAAACCAACCCAGGACAATAGTGTGCCGGCAGAGTCTGCAAACATATTTGATGATCCGCTAAACGCTTTCGGCGGGAACTGAAGAGCTTCTTTTACTTGATTCCGTGCAGTACATTTGTACAATTTGACAGTCACTATTTTGGAAGACAATTAAGGTTAAGGAAGCAGAGTTCGAACGACAACACTGTTAATAGACTATTTATATGAAATATCGTGGCTTATTTTTGGAGGGATAATAAAGGAGCTAACACAAGTGATTCCAATCAACGTCCAACAAGCATTTTAAAATCATCTCAGAAGCATAGCAATGTATGTAACAGCTATGGAAAAACGATTCACTTTATGTAATATACATAGCACTTTACAAGCATACTGAATGCTTTGCCTCATTGCAGAGACTTAACAGTAAACCATTGTTCAACAAACCTTTGTTTTATTTGGCTTTGCCATGTTGAGATTCCAAGTAATTTAGTTTGTGCAATTTCATGGTTGTCATTATGTGTTTACTTCACGCCACTTGCTTCTCGCCAGTGTTTTTATTATTTCGAAATATGCCTATTTCTTAACTTTGATTGTGAAAAAATGAGATTTGTTTTAACTAAAGAAACGTATTTTATGCTACCTGAAATGTGTGTGATTATTTCTTTTTTTTTGTACTCTATAAATACTGGAACAATAAATACTGGAACAATGCATTCCAGTATCAATTGAGTGATTGTTGACTAATTGTCCAAATGTATTACACTAAAAGAGTGATGACTCCTCGTTTAGTATCAGGCCTAGCTTCACACAGTGAAGCAAACTGTATTTGATCTGGTGTTCGAGCCTGGTTACTTTTAAATGTAATTGATATCCACACATCGATATGTGGTGGTAATCTAATATCACAGTATTCATATCCTGCATTTACAAAAGAATACTATTATGTATTTCCCAAGGGTGAAAATTAGTTTTCTGCCTGCTGATTGGACACCTGGAACCCCCTCCAGATGACGTTGCACTGTGTCTTTGTTGTCAATCGAAAGATGTCGCCAAGGTTTTCTTCAGCGTCCTAGCACGACAGGTGCGATGGCACTGTCCAGAACACCGCGATGATTTCTTCTCCAACAATATTCATTCCCCTTTTTTCTGTGCGAATCCCAAATAAATGGCGGAGTGGTTTATGCATCACCTAACCCCATAATCTGAACAGGGGATCCGGAGCAGGGACCTCGCTAACAAGTCAGGCTAGCTAGCCATCGAAAAAAGGTAACGTTAGCCATTGTTTGGGTTGTTTGTTAACATGGTAACGTTAGTAGGTCCAGTCGTCGCTGCTTTCTGACGTTATCGTGTAAAAAAGAAGTTGCTTAGTTATTGCTTTGTGCTAGCGTTTGTTGCTTTGTTTCTTCTAAGATGCTTGCTAACTAGAGAGGACCATCCTAACTAAGCGATACAACACTGCTCCGACCTGACCTTGCACTCCTGTGGTCGGGGTGGATAGCGTCTATCAATATCAAATGTGCGAATCACTGCCAACTGTTTCATGTTTGTTACTTAAAAGATGTACTAGGTGTCTTCAGTTCTTGTTGGTGTTTGTTCTGCTTTAACAACCTTTCCTGCTTTGAGTTATGGCTAAAAACAAGGGCCTACAAGGGACTATAGTGGTATATTAACTGTGGTCACCAACAGCACATTACAGGTGACCCTTTTCAATGTGGTGACCCTCTTCAATGTGGTGACCCTCTTCAATGTGGTGTCCCTTCTTTCCCCTTGTCAATTTTTTTTCTCCAATCGGTTGCTCCGGCTTGGTATTTCAAAAGGCCATGCGTAATTCGACTCGCAAAGTCCCTCAAGTTATTGTGTTAAGGAGATCCATCATCCATCCATAAAAAAATAGCCAAATCTAGAGATGTTCCCAATCCATCACCTGGGTGTTTCTACCGGGCTCATTAATTGGATTATCTTTGTGCTGAGTTTGCACATTTTGACCATTGTTATATTGATAGAAATGTTGTAGCCTCCAAAGAACTCATTGTTAAATGTGACTGAATTACACCGACAGTCTGACACTAGGACCCCCTTTGTACATTGATTTATTTGTGCTTTGGTGAAATCTGATTAATATCTGATTGCCAAAAACACATAATGTTACTGTCAGGGGCATTGGAGTCCAAGAATTGCATTAGTGATCTGGAGTGTGCTGTTTTAAAATTGGGATTTGATTCATCAGAAGCAATTAAACGTGTTATGTTAAACCTGCCTCCGCTCTTTTAATTGAACAGACATGCACATAGAAAGCCAGCTATTCATCAACACATTCCAGAAACTGAAGGTGTATTTAAATCTTTTTAATACAGCTGTGGTCATCCTACATGATGCGTGACCACATCCAGGCCAGCCAGCACCACCTGTTCCTGTCTCCGTCCTTTTGGGCCAGCCTGCCAGCTCACCCTTCTCCCTAAAGACCCCTTTTCCCCTCTTCCCCAGTGCCCCCCCCCCACCCAGCTCCAGACAAGATGGCAGACAGAAAGGAGCCGCCGTTCTACGATGACCACAGCCCGGGACCGTTCCAGTACAAGCTCCCCATCTACGAGACCATGGAGCTCTTCATAGAGACGCTGACGGGCACCTGCTTCGAGCTGCGAGTGTCCCCGTTCGAGGCAGTCCTCTCGGTCAAGTCTAAAATCCAGAGGCTGGAAGGTACGACGGTGACCACGAGTGGTTCTTCACTCTGCCCTTCTGTCACTGACTCAGCTGTTTGCTGTGGGCCCAAATGACTGGCGGTGAACCTCCAAACCACGCTCACTGCCGTGGCACGTCGTGACTCATAAACAATTTTATTCAGCACATTCAAGTCCAAACAATCTCACGTCCAATCTAATTTTATTCTGAATAAATTATGTGGGTGGGTTGAATCGTAGTCATGCACCATATTTAAATATGATGTCCAAAAATGTCCCCAAAATGTATGACATTTTCTCAGCTAAGTTAAACTTGCCTTGCCTTGCTGTCATTATCTGTTCATCAGATTGGAAGAGGTTGAACGTCACCTAATTTGACAGTCCGCTGGCCGTTCCTTGTTTGAGTTCCTCCCTTTTGTAGTTCTCGAATCCCTTCCGGTAGATATCCAGGGAAGCTATTGAACTAACTATGGGGCTTTGTCTGAATCCTTTTTACAAATCTCCTCGATTCACATTAAGATTTATTCTGGGTGCGTGCGTGCGTGCGTGCGTGCGTGTGTGTGTGTGTGTGTGTGTGTGTGTGTGTGTGTGTGTGTGTGTGTGTGTGTGTTGATGGGGCATTACGCTCCACAATGGAGGGGCTGCTGCTCACTCACAAGCGCTGGCTCACCTCCCACATGGAGGTCAGGAGAGGTCAGCCCTGGTGGGAGAGAGAGCCGCTCGCTCTTTCCAAGCAACAGCTTGGCTGTAAAGCAGATGGTTTTAAGCTTGTTTTGTGTTTTTTATGACTATATCTTTATTTTAGATTTGAATATAAAAGGTTTAGATTGATGGACTTATATATTAATATGCTGATGCAAGCAAAATCAGTGAGATCCATTGGATATGCAGTCTTGTATCTACATTGAAAATCTAAGTAATTGCCTATATGGTGACGACCTTTAATCATCCTGCAGCCTAATTAAATAGTTTTTTACCACTAACTCTGACAGTTTTTCCCTGTGGTTATTGGAATAACCTTGGCGTTTTTAACATAATGTGTTCCTATAGGGGGCAGTGAAGAGTTGTCCTTCTTGTCTCATCATCCGTGGTTTGTGTTATGACTGGTCTTTAGAACCAGCCTCTCCTCCCTCAATGGCCACATCTCTTTATTTGTTTTCTCTCCTCTTATTTTACTCTGTGTCTCTCAAGGCATCCCTGTTGCCCAGCAACACCTTATCTGGAACAATCTGGAGCTGGATGACGACTACTGTCTGCACGACTATGGGTAAAGCCTGTTCTTCCCTGAGCCTCCTTGTATGTGTTCCTTCCGAGCTGTGTACAAAGCCTTTTTTAAAAAGAGGATGGCAATTGTTTTAACACAATAAATGACTTGTTTTGGCATTGCTTTCTGTGTGTTCTGAAAGTGTCACAATTTCAGTCAAGCAGAATAACGCAGGTTTCAATGGATAAGCAGAAGTAGTATATTGGCACTATAAAAGATTGCTCATCCCGTGAGCGCCCAACCTAAGAGATGCAAATTCTTGCCTTTCACTGGCAAGACGCGGGTGGCATTATAATTGCGACTTGTTTTGAATTCTCTCAAGAACAATCCAGATCAGTCAGCGTTTCTGTTTCCAAAAACACGGTTCATTTAGCGGTTGCAGAAGTCCCAGTAGTGGGCCCACGTTTCCTTCCTCTACATCCTTCAAATGCATTTTAATTGTAGATAAGAATCCACTCCCCCATCTCTCTCCCACTGTAGATGTAAGGCACTGTATCCCAGCAAGGTCTGCTTTACCGGCTGTCAATCCCCGTCCCTTTTTTCCTTTTCCTTTCGATGTGAATACACACATGGTGGAAGGTGCTAGTGTAAGGGGCGGGGGGGGGGGGGGGTCGTTGTGGTGAGGACAGTGGGAGGTAGTAAGGCGATATGGTTTTTTCCAGCTCTCCATCAACCGTCTCTCATGGTTTTCAGCATTGCAGAGGGCTGCACACTGAAGCTGGTCTTGGCGATGAGGGGTGGACCCATTAACACCCGCAGAGGTAAATAAACCGTGGCGGTCAGTATGTTCACATGCAAACACTGACCCTCGTGGTGGACATTCTTTGAACTGAATTGACATCGTAACTTAAGGTGCTACAGTGAGCCCTACACAGTGGGCAGTGCACACTCCAGTGATAAAGCAGGGGACCGTCCTTGAGGTCACAGCTGCAAATAGGGATGCCACTACTCCGGTTAGCCATCCCAGGATGTAGCTCATGGTTTAGCTATGAATCAGCCCAGGCTGTTCCCCCAAGGTTGTGTTACACATCACACCAGTCTAGTGCAAAACAGGCAATTGACATGTGTCGTTTGATTGCAATGCCAATGTCTCTGTGGGATAACCACCTGCAGGTTGAGAGATGTTTTGATCTTTCAGTTAGGCTTCAGGTTTTTGTTTGTTGTTAAGCATTGAATGCTTGAGGAATTTGTGTAAATGTGTGACGTGCTAATTCTGAGTAGTGGAGCGAAATTGTGGGCCCACGATATTTGACGCTTAAGGAATGTACTGTTTGCTTGAAAGATAGCGTTAGTGTTACCTTATTAATGGAAAAAAAGTATCGTTCACCAACAGTCTCATGAGCTTCTGCAAGGTTCACGCAGGAAAGGGAAGTGGTTAAGAAGTTCCAAACTAGGGCATCGCCTTAGGGAAAAATGACACCCTGTCACTCACTTGCCTGTTAATCTGCCCTTCACAAGCAGGCTACTTTCGATAAGAATTTATATATTTAGCTGTGTTATGCATTTTGTACTCCCAAGATAATAGACTCCCTACTCAAAGAAAGGTTAATAGGCCTGCAATTGTTCATAAATCATTCATTTTAAATCTGTCTCTCTCTGTCGCTCTTTGTCTCTCTCTCTCTCGGTCTCTCTGTCTCTCTCTGTCTCTCTCTGTCTCTCTCGGTCTCTCTCTGTCTCTCTCTGTCTCTTTCCTCTTATCCATATTTGGTTCGTTCCTTCTATCTTTTCTTCTACTCTTTGTCAGTGACTATGGAGGACCCCATGAAGGAGGTGGCTGAGCTGATGGAGGGCAGCCGGGAGGAGGGCTGGGGGCCGCGGGGCGGCGCGGGCCCCAGGCAGGTCACCTTCCTGGTGTACCGCGAGGGCGACCAGCTCAACTTCTTCCGCGTGGTGGACCGGGGCGACGGCACCCTAACACCCCTCTCAGAGTCCATGAGGTAGGGCGACACTCTCTCACACACACACACACACACACACACAGAAACACACAGACACGGACACGGACACACACAGACGCAGACACAGATGATGTAAAGCTGAGATGTAAAGCTTTATAGAAATTCAATTAATTATTGATGTTATTCTTACTGCCAGGGACTATTGCATGTATTCATGGATGGATGTAGGGTTACAATCCCAGCCTCCAATCCTTGATCAAGACACCAAAGAAAAACACTCTCAAGTCACTTTGAATTATTGCATCTGCCAGATGACTTGATGGCTGATAGTTGCGTGTGCGTGTGCGTGTGCGTGGTTGTCGTTGCCCAGCGCCAGCAGCTCGGTGTGTCACGTGTACGGCGATGACGAGGCGGACGGGGAGTGCGGCGCCGTGGCCCAGCAGAGCCTGGAGAACTCCATCACCATGAGCAAGATGAAGCTGCTCAAGGCCAAGATGGAGGACATGAACCTCAGCAAGAAGGTAGGAGGCTCCGGCAGACGACCCGCTATGGGATCAGAGGGGCTTTAAGAACCCCAGACGGGGAAGGTAGGTGTTTGAGGGGGAAGCACAGGACGGAGAGAAGAATAAAGAACACATCCGTTTAACAAAAAGCTAAAATCGAAAATGCATTTTAAATGGATGATATAATTAGTTTGTAGTAGGAGTAGTTTTGTAAATGCTGAATGTCGAGGTCAACTTTTGCCTGTTGAGATCATCAACGAGGGAGTTCCTCATTCTGATCAAGGAATCGTGATTTTTAAATGGCTTCTTCTTTCCCCGTTCTCCTCGTCTCTCTCCCGCTCCTCCCAAAAGAAGTCTGCCAAGCTGAAGCCACACCCCCCCGCCGGCCCCCTGCCGGGCCCCTGTCCCCAGGGGCCGCCCAGCGCCCGCCACCACCACCGCCTCTTCCGCACGCTCCCCCAACTCAACCACCCGTGGCACGCGCACACCCACCTACCTCCGCTCCGGGACCGGGAGACCGCCGGGCCGTCCCCGCCCGCGGCGCAGCACTCCTCCTCCTCCTCCTCGCTGCACCTGTCCCAGCTGGCCCGGCGGGCCCCGCCCCCGTTCTCCTCCTCCTGCTACATGCTGCAGGAGGAGGAGCCGTGGGAGACGGGCGCCCCGCCGGCCAGGATCCGCCCGCCGCCCAAGGTGTCCCGGCTGGACGTGGGCGGCAGCAGGCTGACCCGGGACTGCGTGTACCCGCAGCTGCCCCCGCTCTCCGCCCGGACGCCGCGGCCTCCCGAGGCCGGCCCGGAGGCGGGCCGGCCCTGCGCGGAGGGCCCGACGGAGCGCCACGTGTCCAGCCAGGCCCGGGGAGGAGGAGGAGGAGGGGGACGGCCCTCCCTGGAGCTTCCCCCCAGCCCCTCCCTGCTCAGCACCTGGGCATTGGGGCCCGGCGACAGGAGGACGCCACTCGGCAGCTCCGTGCACGTCGGCCCGTCCCCACCGCTGCCTTCGGCCGCGTCGAAGGCCGTCCCCCCGGACAGGGCGCTGCCTCAGCCCTTTGAGTTCACCGGCTCCCCCTCCCCCTCCCCCACCCCCCCCCTCCTCCTCCTCCTGCTCCTACTCCGACTGCAACCCTCAAGCACAACTGGCCGCCCCGACGGAGCCCAGCAGCCCCCCAACCCCCCAGCCGTCCTCCTCCTCCGGCGGCCCCCCTCCCCGCCCGCTGCGCTTCCGGGGCATCAAGGTGGACACGCCGGGCAAGAGGCCCGAGATCCTCTCCAAGGAGGCGGCCCGGGGCATCACCAAGCTGGCCAACCACGCCTGCAAGGAGCCCCTGGGGACGCTGAGCAACTCCCAGCTGCTGGCTTCGCTGGCGGCCTCCAGGGCCTCCGGGGCCCGCGCCGAGGCGGCGGGTCAGGGCCCGGTGGACAGGCGTCCGTCGGGGCTTCCTCCCAACTCCAGACAGGTGGGCCTGGGGTCCAAGCCCCCTGCCGCCACGGCCAGCGCACAGCTCTTTCAGGATGACCTTCTGAGACAGATCTCCCCCATGCACAGAGCCGTGGCGCACATGGTGAGCCTGCTCCAGCCCAGCCCTGTATACAAGCAGACTGGACTGCAGACCGTAGCATGGGGGTTTGCTGCAGTTTGATCCATAGAAATGAAGTGGCCGTTTGTTTTCTTTGTTCTGCCACTCTTATCAGTGTGGTCAATTTCAGTCAATTGGAAATGGGGATTATGTATTTAATTGTAGTGGTCCCTAATTGCTGTGTTCGTGGCTGCTGTCTGTTTGCTGTGGTTGTCATTACTCAGGCATCCAACGGTGTGGGCTCGGCAGGCGGGGCTTCCACGACCATCCGGCGACTCGGTAAGTCCAGTCAAACGTCAATCAAGTCGTCCAACGTCAGTTTACTGTCATGGACCACTGGCTCCATATACCTAGTTGTATCGGTGATGGAGAACAGAGAATCATAGTTGAGCATACGGAGTCATAGTATTCACAAGCTAGCAAAAGGGTAAACGCGCACATTATTTGGTGGAAGGCTCCTACATATCCGTGCTTGTCTTTGTCATGAGTGTGTTCCCATCAGATTACCTCCCCCTCTTTGTAACGCACGCACGCGCGCACACACACTACCATTTTTTTTTTTTTTTATTGAGTCAGACAATATAGTGGTAAGTTAACAACCCCCACCACTTGGTGCGTTGGCGTCTGCCTGAGAGAAATCCCAGATCATATTAATAGTGCAGGCCTCATTGGCCCTTGCCTCCCTCGTACATGGGACAGTGAGTTTCTAAACATGACGATGACAAAAATGGTTCCCCCGCTGATCCCTGCTCTGTGTCTCGCAGAACCCACAGATCTCGTCCACATCCTGGCCTTAGGTTTCTCATGCATAATAAATCCCGCTCTGATTCTCCTCAAACTAGTTCCCCAGGTGGTCTGCAGAACTTCCTGCAGAACGTGTGTGTGTGTGTGTGTGTGTGTGCGGGGCCCGTTGTTATAGCGGTTGAAAGCGAGCGCGTGGGGAAAACACAACTCAAAATCCAATCTCACGCCCCGCCGCCCGACGGCAGAGAGCTTCATCACAGCCACTGGCAGATTTATCTGCGCCGTTTACACCCGTCTAAAACTAAAAGTGTGTGTGTGTGTGTGTGTGTGTGTGTGTGTGTGTCACATACACATCACGCCGGACACGGGTGGCTGCTGCTTGTCCGAAAAACATGTATTTTGGTTTTTTTCTTAAATGCGTGATCTGAATATTTCTCACTGAGTGTACGCAGAAATGACAGGTCTGTGATTTTTGGCCGCACACTTACCCTTTTAATTATTAGTTTCCACAACGGACCATTGTGCGCATGCTGCTGAAAGCTAATTAAGCTGTTGTTTTTCTCTTTTTCAATCAGGCACTCCAACATACCACCTACCTCCAGTCAAGGCCCCCGTAGGCAGCAAGAAAAGGATCTCCAAGCACTGCCTCCGCTGTGGCAAGAAGACTGGCCTGGCGAGCAGCTATGAGTGCAGGTATTTCAGTCCCTCCAGGAAAACGCTATTATGCGATCGCGTAATTCAACGCATAATCAGCCAAAGTCTGCATATTCATGCGGGGGCTGCATTTTTTCACCGTATAAATTGCCGATTTCAGCGCAAAATATGCGGGGCTTGCATGATTTCATAATCCCCATTTTTTTCGCAAGTTCCCCCAATTTTTGCAAGTTCCCGCAAATTCATCGCATAAAATTGCGTAAATATGCCGCATATTTTACCGCATTATTTAAGAAAACGTGCCTCATAATCAAGGATTTTTGGCTGCAACAATCACAAAAAACGCCGCATTTTTCTTGAGGGACTATTTGGACTCTAGTGTGTTCTCTCTCTTTGGCTGCCACCCCTCCAGCTTACCCTGTGCGTATTTATTCACCAAGTAGATTTCTAGCACTTTATTCATCAAATGGAAAAATGCTGATCAAAATACAGAGTGGTAAATACCAATCCAATATTGGCCAGACATATTTAAAGGTTATCAGAATATGCCCTGCTTGGTTCGAGTCTGAACGCTTCCTTCCTATTGCTAGCGTTGGGCGTCCATGGTGCTGTCTGAGGCGACCAGTGCTCCAGTGTGACTCCTCCACCTAAAAAGACTACTTTGACTTGCCTGCCTTGATCTAAGCCTGTAGGTTGAGATTATGGGCATTGTGGGATATCTAAAAGCTCAGAGCGTTTTTTATATCACCTAGCAACGAATCCATTCTAGACCCGACGTTACTCGCCTACTACGTATCCAGGCTAGGGCCCATTAGACATCTTGTAGATCTCGACATGTTCTGTAATTAAAACTATTAATCGCTCCAACGGCACTTTCCCGAGTGATTTGTCTGCCATTGTTTCTTGTTTTGACAGTTGAGAGTTTCCTTCGTAACGAAGTGTCAATGTTCCGCTTGTGATTGGTCAGTTGCCCAAAAGACGCCTGACGTCGGCCGCTTTCTTCCTGAAAGTTGAACTTTTTTCAACGCTCCGTATGGCAGAAAAAAACGCTGGGAGAGGTGTTTAAAAAAGCGGCTGTGACTTTTTCCAGAAACGCTCTGCTCCATAGGAATATAATGGTAATCAAGCGCTGGCAGATTTTAAAAAACGCTAGATGTGAACGCGGCCTAAGACTTCAATTAATGTAGATCCTGTACCAACTGAGCGTTGGTATGTTCCTTTAATAGAAAGCAACATGAAGATCTGTGTTTTGTATATGACTAAGTTCCTTTGGTTTTCAATCTGCTTTAAGTCCTTATGTTTACCTGGTGATGGAATGCTATGGAAACCGTGCTGCGGCTCTGATATCTCGTTATAGGAGGGGTGCGCCACACAGCGTCATTATTGACATAGCATACTTTTGTTGTTTTTCCATTTTGAGAGAGAGAGTGGGCGAGAGAGAGTGGGCGAGAGAGATCAAACCAATATATAGCTCTGATTACCAGTTTCACAGCAAATGGTATTTAATATCACACTGGTACCTAATGGAGCGTGGTAAAGAGGGAATCCCTCCATGATTCCTCCACCTCGAGGCAAAGTAATTTGAGCCGAAGTAACTCAAACCCGCCTTTCCTTCTTGTTTTTTTTTATGAGACTCATGGTCAAAGTTTATGGATGAAAGGGGTGTGTACGCAAGGCCGGATCTCTTGAGGTGGATGGTTAGGGCGTTTGACCCCCAGCTGCAAGGTATCCTGGGTATGATTCCCCCCACATCCATACTGGAGAATGATTTGCTACCCCTACCCACTTTAAGAAAGGCCACTCTGTGTTATTGTCGAAAATCAATCACGGTGGTGATGAGGAACCACTGAAGGCTCGCCCTGTCGTGGTTGGTTCCAAACTAGTTTCATGGCTTTGCAGAAGCAGAACACTGCCATTATTAACAAACTGTTGCTACGGACCCAGTTCTCTAGCAACTGTATCATCTAATTATATTTTGTGTCAAATCATTGATTGCCCTTTTTAAGTAGCTGTGTAAGAAGCGTGATCACTTTAGACCATGGTGAAACAAACCCCTGGCTCCCTACACAAGAGCTCTAGCCGAACATAACACGCTTGGAACTTGCCGTTTGCGTCCCGTCTCAGGTGCGGCAACAACTTCTGCGCGACGCATCGCTACGCCGAGGCCCACGACTGCACCTACGACTACAAGGGAGCGGGGCGCCGCTTCCTCCAGGACACCCACCCCCTCGTCAGCGCGCCCAAGCTGCCCAAGATCTAGCTCAAGAGACAGGGGGGGGGGCGACGCCGCGGTCCACCGCCCGGAACGAACCCATAGGTGACGACGCGAACGCAACGGAAGGAGAATGAGTTTAATCTGAAGATAATTTAAAGATTGAGAGGACAACATGAACTTGATCACCGCCTTGTGCTTACATCACCTAAGTTTGCTTTAAAGGTCAATGAGAAAACAAGTGGTCTTTTTGATCAGCCAAGTATGAAAACTACAAATAATATTCTTAAGGGCACAGAACTAGTAGATATCACTTGTGAATGATGTGAAAGGAAACGTATTTACTTTCTCCCCTTCCTGAACTTCATCAGTAGCAAAAAAAACACCTTAACAAAAACAGATGTGTGCATGTACATATAGTTTGTTTTGGAAAATAATATGTCTATTGCACGTTCAATCTGTGTGTGTGTGTGTGTGTTTTATATACATCTATATATATTTATACATATATGTAGATGTGTATATCCTTTTCTGGTATTGTTTGTTCGGACTGTTTCAATTTTTCTGACTAGGACTGTGGATTACTTTTCATGCAGTCTTTGAGAGATGCACTTTAGAATTATATTTATACAAACCATTTATCCTTATTGTGGGGAAGGCTCCTACATTTACGTGTTTGTCTCTGTTATGAAGTGTTAATATTATATTTCATCAAGAATTTTATAATCCAATCTCCTTTTCCCCCTCTTTATTATATCGGCACATAAAAGCGTACACACATACTTGCTTTTCCGGCTTTCACTTCAACACAGCGTACTTATTTATCAAGAAGATACGTTTTTAAATGGCAATTATGCAATCTATGTAGTTGTGAATGTCAGCTGTAATGTGTTTTTATCTAAAAAGGAAGACGATTCTTGGATGAGAGGATGAGATTTAGGTATTTATTATGTATCTTCAGAAAGGTGGTTGCCATAATATCTTTTGTAATTTGTTTGTTTTATTAATATTATTGTGCAGCTTTTGTTGCAAAATCTAAGTGCTGTTCTATTTACAGTAAGTACAGAAGTTTGATCTAATAAATTAAGTTTGTTTCCATGGAGGGTTTTCAGTGATTATATTTGAACGTGTGTATGTGTCTGTCAGTATCGATTGATTGATTCACATAAGTTATAAAGGCCATGGCTGAGGGTATGGGCCAAAATGTTCAAGCTTGTAGGAATCAGTGTAGCTACAAAACGTAGGGTCTCTTTTTCGCTGTATTAAATGGCTCCGCTCTAATACAGGCCTCTTGCTGTTCATTATTCTTGAATGGTGACAGACTCGACCTTCAGGTTTGACCCCTTCCCCACCTTCCCCCCAAACCCTTTGGTTTCTGAGACAGTGAAGGAGCGCTTTAATAAAGTGTACGACTGGCCTTACGGACTTCTGACATATTGATCAGAGTTTCTTAAGCTACGTTGGTTGTAGACACATGGAAAGGGAATAAAGGCTACACGTCTAGAGTTAGGAAATGGCTTCTTATTTTGCATGAAAGGTTAGTGGAGACAGATTCCGTGAATGCTCATCTTTTTCATTTTATACCGCCGACAAGTGACTACTGATTTTTATTCCTGTTACTGAATATTTTTCAGACTAAACAATACGAGTGTTGCATTTCAATGTCGCTGCTCCCTATCTGGCTTTGATAGAGAACAGGATTAAACAGGGAAGACAAATGCCATGCTTACCATTCAAATGCCTTTGTGGGGTAAAACAACTTAAAATAATTGTTCTCATTGTGTGCATCATTTCTGTTTTATAAAGGCTCATTCAACGGTGGATAGAATTGCTTCAGATGATTAAGAGTAAAATTTGCTCTATACTCCGCTAGCAACGTATTCTTGGATTAACAACTCAAGGTGAGTATAAAGGACACCAACATTCCTTTTGGCAACCCAACCAAATCCCATTGCCTCGGCTTCATGTATTTTTTAAATGGACTACAGAAGGTTCTCTTCAATAGCGCTACATTTCCACATCACTTGAATAACGGCCTTCTCTGTCACTCAAATCTATAGATATATTCTGTTTGACTCCTGTGTTACACTGACCAGGCAACGAAAGCAACAACTGCTACCTGTACCTGACAGCTTCAATTCACACAACGGAGAGAGGAATGAAGATCTCTCTCTCTCAACCTCTCCCACAAAAAAATAAAACAAACTTTCGGATATCAATAGACCCATTGTTTGTCCAGTGTATGCTGATATTGAAGAATCAATTCTTCCCAAAGGATATTTTGGATGTATCACATGTTTTACCGTAGTTTCAAAATAAACCCTGAGGCCAGGGATATCAAAGTTCAGGTCAAATCTTTCAGGACACCTTCAGGTCTTGTGTCTTTGCAAACATCAACGGATCCAAGCAAAGGGAAATCTCTGTTTTCCCCCTGATTTTTTTTTTTTCGTCCCATTATCTACATTTTTCTTCATGATCTTGATTATTTAACAAAAGTGACAATATAAAACATTTCTTATCAATACATCTATAAAAATGATGTTTCTTTCCTTTGTTTCCAATCTGTCATTTATAAAGCATATCATATATCATCTACAGGACTAGTCCATCAAAGGTGAGACATTACAGTGGGCTGGTACGTATGTATTGCTGCATACCAGGAACTCTATAAGATTGGATCGGCCTTAAATACACAGAGACATGCCTTAAGCCGCCCTGCAGGTTAGCGACTACCTCACATACACACAAACACATTCACCACATTCTTCTTCGGCAGAGCAGTCCTATATAGCATGCATCACCTGTCAGTTGTAGGGCCTTCCCATCTCACTGCTTGGCTTGTAGAACTACATCAGAGTGGAATCCCTCATCAAATAAAAAGTATATGGTGCTTTGATTTTCCATTCATACCATCCAGGGCCGTGAAGGACAGGGTAGGAGCTAGCCTGTGTTCCAGACCCATCATGTATGTAAATCTGGCCTACGAGTCCCTGAGAGGTGCCCTCCCTGCCCAGACAGAAGAGCCGTTGTCCTCCCACCCCAAGGACACGGTGGCAGACTGTGCATCAGTAATAAGCCCAGATACAATGACATGTTTCACAGATATAGAGAGAGCCTGGCCTCCAGTGAGAGAGGGACTTCTCTCTCTTTCTTTCTCTCTCTCTCTCTCTCTCTCTCTCTCTCTCTCCCTCTTTTCATGTCGGTGAAGTCTTCCCAACACAGACACACAGTGAATACATGACTCTTGGCAATAAAATTATCCGAATGAGGTCCATTGAATTCTGCAGAGGCCCATTATGGGACAGTTTAGTTTTCCATAATCCCCCCTCACCCAAAACCATTTTATTTGAATAAAGGTAGATTCTGTCTAATATATGGGCCTACTTTCCAATCATCATAATATAGGCTAGCCTCCTTTCTCTTCAATATGTTCAACGTCTAAATAAAACCAAAAAAGTATATTTAAACACTGACCACCCTTACTCCAGGGTTGTTCAAGAATTCAGAACAGAGAAAAGACTAGTGATGAGAGAGGGTAAAGTCTACATATATATATATTATTTACATATTTCTTTATTTATCTTTTTTTTTATTTCAGCTCGCATGCGCCGCCTGGCCCTCTAGTGTCGTTGTTATCCTTGCATGTTTTCACCCCATTTTATCTGAACACGGAAGTCTGTGTGGCGCATAGGGCGACTGGAGTCCTCTCTCTGACGGCCGAGGAGCAGAGCTATGACATAAAATCAAACTGAACGTCGTCGTCCCCATTTGGCCCTCGAGACAGCGGTAAGTGTCAGCCGTTTATTCACGCCAGTAAGAAATGTATCACCATTGAATTTTCTCCGGCTGTCCTTTACATCTATTTACACTGGGGCTGTTCATCACTCGCTGCACCATCGCGGGGTTGGCTCCGGGCGTTGATGCGCGTGTGGATTGTTATGGTATCATTTATGACATTATTTATTGTTATTTTCATTTGATATGCAGGGTCTAAAATCCGTCGCTGTATCTCACTATAGGATGTGTTTTGATGGGTTTGATGGTTTAACTGGACGTAGTGTGGTTGGAGCGTTGCAGCGATGCAGCCCGTGAAAAGCTCTGGTATTGTCCTCGGATGGGAGATGATGAGATGCCTCCCTTCTCTATCCATTTTTGGTTTTCCTATCCTCCGAAACCAAGAGGTTCATAGCCTATATGTCTACCCTGTATATATGTCCTGCTCAGGTTGTAGCTTATCTGTAAAGAAATGTAATGATGGAACATTGGTTTCACCGCGTCTGATTATCGGGCTGTTGTATTTGGTTAATTAAAAAAAGAGAGATATATGGTTATGTGATTGTCCCACCCCGACCCCCCAACATTGTAACCATAAGCAAGAGGTAACATTTTAGTACTGATAGGCTACTTGGCATACAAATCTGTGATTTCATTTTTAAATTAGATATCAGTCTGTGTGGGGGTCAGGAAGGTTGGAGATATTTGGCATTAAGGTGGTTGTTGTTGTGCTATGAGGAAGATTATGATCTAGAGCTCCAAAAAAAATTGCAGTAGGCTACTGCCTGACAATAAACATGTTACTGAGGTAATTAGTTGGGGGGCACCTCGTAACTAGATACTGTCTCTACAGCACATTCCACATCACACTCCATAGACGCACAGTGTAAACATCACGATGCGCATTATGCATTCCCTTAATCACACGGGAAATCATAACTTCAAGCAAAACCATTTCAATTCAATCAAGATTCTCGCATAAAGTCATTTATTTGATTTAGAGACGAATAATTGATTCTGCACCTCCATCTAATGCTCAAGCAACCGTTTGACAGATCACGTGTTGTTAATTGGAAGCGGCGATAAAAGTCAATTACAGGTGCATGGGTATAGCGCTAGCCTTTTGATCTGAATCTGTTTCAACTTGTTTGCTCTCTTACATAAACCTGCACCTCATCCAGAATGGGATACATAACACAATTATTATTAAAAAAAAAAAAGATTCACATAATCATTCTCAACGTTAGTCTTGGTTTATTCAAATCTCACACTATTTCCTTACGACCAATGACCTATGACGTATGGTGAGATAATGAGGAAAAACCAACTACTTCAGAGTTAAGTCATCGCAGCCTCATACTCTTATGGTGAGATAATGAGGAAAAACCAACTACTTCAGAGTTAAGTCATCGCAGCCTCATACTCTTATGGTGAGATAATGAGGAAAAACCAACTACTTCAGAGTTAAGTCATCGCAGCCTCATACTCTTATGGTGAGATAATGAGGAAAAACCAACTACTTCAGAGTTAAGTCATCGCAGCCTCATACTCTAATCTCTCACGCTAGGGATAAGAAGACTCATTGTCAAGTTGTGTGGCCGGTGGGCTATCTTCCTACTGTTCGTGTATAAAATGTCTGATAACAATGTCTGTATTCTGTAGCTCACCATATAGCTCCTTCTCCCCACATAGGATTGCAACATGTCTTTCTTTGAACATTTCTCTCACAGTCAGAGAGAAGACACTGGAGCTCCAATTGATAACCATTTAAGAATGCATGCATACCGAGACCGGCTAATCCCACTGTTTAATATATTAAACTATACAGAATATATAATGTAATACATTCAGTATGGATTATGGATGTTTAAGCAACTCATATTTCTTGCATTAGCATTTGAGCATAAGGCTCAAATTCCGGAGATTGTGTAGAGGCATCATTTGTTATTCTCCTTCACACATTGTAATCTCCAACCAACGATTGCCCTTGGCAGTGTAAAGAAATAAGTAACGGTCTGACAAGTAGTGAATCACACAAAGACCAATCTTCATCTTTTTACTTTCCACAACAATTTACACCCCCCCCACCCCCCCCACACACACACACCCCCCCCCCCCCCCCACACACACACACACACACACACACACACACACACACACACACACACACACACACACACACACACACAAATTGACAGCAGGTAATTGGTGGATGCTCCTATAGGTGGTTCATCCTATGCACACAATATATAACTAGATATATAGATAGATAGAGTGTCAGGGACATGGATAAAACACAATTTAAGACATGATTATGATTCCATGCAGAAGGCTGACTGAGATGGGACCATAGAAAATTAAAGGGCTTTGAGTCTTCATGGACTTCACCATTGTGTGTTTGGAAAATTACCATGTACTTTAGTTTTTGGAGATAAGTTTGGAGCGGAGAAGAGAACATGTTCATTATACTGAACACTTAGGACTAACCACCAATTGGTTGTCAATTCTACCGCGCAATAGACCACATCTGACAGTATTTTCAGTATGGAGCAGAAAATCTTTGAAATCACCCATTGTTCTTCATATTTAACGTATTAGTTATGAACCCAATTCCATCCATCCTGAGAAGCCTCAATCTCCTGCCAGACTCCAATTAGCATAGGCTACTCATCCTTTACCTTTCTCCCATCTGTCACTCAATCTGGAATTGTCTAATTGCTAACTGTTGAACAGTAGAAACATTCTTCTCATGAGGACAGGGAGTGAAACTAGCCTGAAAAAAGGTATGATCTATAATCCAACTAACTAATCTTAATATCTTTGTGTACATTTCTATCAGAAAGAACCATACCCCCTTCTACAAGAAGTCTTTGTTTATCGCCCTGTGTGTGTGTGTGTGTGTGTGTGTGTGTGTGTGTGTGTGTGTGTGTGTGTGTGTGTGTGTGTGTGTGTGTGTGTGTGTGTGTGTGTGTGTGTGTGTGTGTGCACCTGCTTGTGTGTGTGTGCCTGTGTTTGGAATGTATATAGCTATCTGTTCTCTTCTCCATTGACTGCAGAGAAGTCATTAAAATGTCTGTCGTTACCTCTTAATCCACCAGTGGGTGTCCAGAATTACAAATTTGATCTTTTTTATTAAATTGACGCCAGTCATCCGATCATTAAAAGTACATTAACCACAGTCTTCTCCGTCTATCCTGAAAAGACAGCACCATATGGTGCAATCACGCAAAAACAGAGTCTATCTATGTAGTCCTACGTTCAAAGTACCATTACCAATCCCTTATGAGCACCATGATGTCATCTCATCCTCGGCTACGATGCTAGGAATGCATTCCAACCGCGGTGCCGCTTCAGTTCAGTTCAGCCGCGCCGGTGTCTGGCGGCTCTGTAATACAATCACACAATTAAAGGGTAGAAAGTAACAGACTGTGTGCGGCTTGGCTTTCCCCACTGGGCCGTAACCGTATACGTTACCCTGCCCCGCCTCGGACACGCTACCAGGCCGGGTACGCTGCCTGGTACCCCTCTCGTCTCTCTCTCGTCTCTCCCTTCTCTCCCACGGCTCCAGAGGAAGCAGCACATCAATAAACCGCTGATATCCCGCAGCCACATCCCCCTGGATGATGTCATAGTCCCACCACATCGATGGGCTGTCCTGTGTCCGTCGGCGGTATCGTTTACTGTGGTACCGTCCAGCATGTGAGGGAAGGGCAGGGGGCTTAGATTCATACATTAGAATGGAGAGTAAGTGAAGGGTTCCAGGAAGTGAAGCAGGATATTATAGTGCATCGCTTGGATCAGATGTATGAATTGTTATGGATCCGAAGTGACCCTGTCCCCTGACCCCCAGTGGGGGGGGGGGAGTTATTGTGAGTGCTTGTTTGTGTGCAGGGCAGGAAAGGGTGTGTGCGAACGCAGGCATGTGTGATTGTTAGTGCTTGTATAATGCCGTTTGTGTGTGTGTGTGTGTGTGTGTGTGTATGTGTGCGCGAGTTGGAGCGTGCGATTGTTCGTGCGTGGAGGTGTGTATGCAACGGCTGACCTATATAGTAGACTGTAATTTATGAACAATGAAGGAACGGCATTTGGCAGTTCATATAAATCAGCCCAGAAGTGCCGGCTCAGCAGAATCACCAAATGAGGGAGTGTTGCTGTAGAGCAGCAGTGTCCACCAGTGGTTGATGTCGACGTTAGTGCTGTCATCGCACCTCAAGGCTCTTGTCGGCTCCTGGCAGGGGGGGTCATTAACACTAGGGGTCCACAACATTACTACTTAAAAATGAACCTCTGGCAAACAGAGATTTGACTGCGAAATCAACGTAAGAGGGTTAGTGCATTGGCCGTCGTTGCAATCGATCGATGGAAATGTGTGGTACGTTATCTAGTTTGTTGCATGTCTACCCAAGGAGCATGTCTACCCACATAACACAGATAACACATCATGCGATCTAATATTATGCAATACACACGTCATAGAAAACATCCGAAGCATTGATTAAATCACCACGTTCTTTGGGTCATTAAAACCGACCAAGATTGTTTTTACAAAAGCTTGGCCGCTCAGTATTTTTCTGTTCTCATCGTAATGAAGAACAACCGCAATGATATTTGGGATTTCTGATGAAAAAAAAACGTAGCTTTTGTCTTGCATACTATTGTGTAATTTTTTAAATATTTCATAGGATTTTGCAACCGTAGTGAACTGAACCCATTTCATCATGGTAGTGTCACCCCCTTTTGGGTTTTTTGCGCAATTTGACAACAGAAACTGTTAGATGGCCGTCTATGCATAATGGAGTCAAATGCGCGTAGTAGTTCATCTATGCAGTTGTGTATTTTTGCTCTTCTGAGCGTACTTTCTGCCCTCTGGAGGTCACAATTAAATGAGTCATCCTTTAACAAACCACATCACATTACGTAGTAACACTTTCCATTAATTAACATTAGTTAATGCAGTAATAAGCATTATTATATAGCATTAGCTTTGAGGTTAGGGGCTCAGAGTTAACCCATTCACTATTAAATCATGTATACATAAATGTATTTATTTATTAACATGAACACCATAAGTCAACAACAAGTTAACCATCAGTAAATGATAACTAGACCATTTACTAATGTTAGTTAATGGTTAATTAAGGGGCAATTAATGCACCCTCATTGTAAGTTTGACCAATTACATTAGGCAAGGCAAGGCAAGGCAAGGCTTTATTTATATAGCACTTTTCATACACAAGGCAGACTCAAAGTGCTTCACATATAAACATTGTTATACATTAAAATAAAATAATAGATAAGTAAAAGAAAACATATGCAAAGAAATGAGTAAAATAGAAAGTTGTAAGTAAAGTGAGAAAATAAAGGGAAAGTTAAAAAGGCATTTTAGTAAAATAAAGCTAAAGTATTTAAGATTTAGCAGAAAGCTAAAGCAAACATAAAAGTCTTCAATCTTGTTTTGAAGGTGCTCAGAGTTGGGGCAAGTCTTAAATCCTCAGGGAGTTTATTCCAGCTATTTGTTGCATAGTAACTAAATCCTGCTTTCCCATGTTTCGTGTTTACTCGGGGGATAATTAACAGATTGGTCTCAGAAGATCTTAGTGTTCTAGAAGGCTTATGTAGTGGAAGCATATCAGTTAAATATTTTGGGCCTAAACCATGTAGGGATTTATAGGTTAGCAACATGATTTTAAAATCAATTCTCTGACCTACAGGAAGCCAATGTAACGATTTAAGAATTGGTGTAATATGTTCACATTTTTTGGTCTTTGTTAAAACTCTAGCAGCAGCATTCTGAACAAGCTGAAGCTTCCTTAGAGTTTGTTTTGGGAGACCTGTAAGGAGACCATTGCAGTAATCAAGCTTACTAGTGATAAAGGCATGTACAAGTTTTTGTAAGTCTTCTGTGGACATGAGCCCTCTAAGTCTTGCTACATTTTTAAGGTGATAATATGCAGATTTTGTAACTGATTTGATGTGACTTTCGAAATGTAAATCAGAATCCATGATAACCCCTAGGTTTCTGGCTTTGATTGAGGTTTTCAGGGACAGAGAGTGAAGGTGTTGGGTTACTTTAAGCCTTTCCGTTTTAGCACCAAATACAATTATCTCTGTTTTATCCTCATTTAGCTGAAGGAAATTTCGGCACATCCAGTCTTTCACTTGCTCAATGCACTGGCACAGCAGATCTATGGGCCGATAGTCATTTGGTGATAGCGATACATAGATTTGCGTGTCATCAGCATAGCAATGATGGTCAATATTGTTATTATGCATGATTTGCCCTAGTGGGAGCATGTAGATGTTGAATAAAGAGGGTCCTAAGATCGAACCTTGTGGGACTCCACACATCACGTTGGTTGATTCTGATACAAAGTCGCCGATGGAAACAAAGTAGTTCCTATTTCGTAGGTAGGATCTGAACCAATTTAAGACTGTGCCTGAAAGCCCCACCCAGTTTTCTAACCTGTCCAAAAGTATTGTATGGTCTACAGTGTCGAATGCAGCACTGAGGTCTAGTAGCATTAGTATTGAGGTTTTGCCAGAGTCTGTGTTAAGACGGATGTCGTTTACAACTTTAATGAGGGCGGTCTCAGTGCTGTGCAGGGGTCGAAATCCTGATTGGAAGGTGTCATAACAACCAGTTGATGCCAGGAAGTGATTAAGTTGCTGGAGGACAACTTTCTCAATGATTTTACTTATGAAGGGCAGATTTGATATTGGTCTGTAGTTGTTAATAATAGAGGTATCTAGGCTCCGCTTTTTTAAAAGGGGTTTAATAACTGCAGTTTTCAGGGCTTTTGGGAAGTTGCCTGACTGGAGAGAGTTGTTAACTATCTGCAATATGTCTATTGCTAGGCAGTCAAAAACATTCTTAAAGAGGTTGGTAGGTAAAGAATCAAGGCAACAGGTGGATGGCTTTAGTTGTGTAACAGTTTCCACAAGAGTTTTAGAGTCAATAACATTAAAGCATGCCATCCCTGCCACGTTACTTTTGCCTGAACAGGGTGGTAGTCCAACATTTTTGTTTGAAGTGGAGATATTGATGGCGCGTCTGATGCCTTCAATTTTATCAGTATAAAAAGCTGCAAACTCATTGCATTTCTGCGTGGAATGGAGATCAGGTGGAATTTGTGTTGGGGGGTTGGTCAGTCTGTAGCCTAAAGAAAACATAGAAAAACATGCACACACACACATGCTGGTCTGTGAGCCAGCTGTTGGCAGTAGACAAACTAATGGACCAATATTTGGGGTTGCGTCTGCTGGAGATCCATTGAGGTCCAGTAATAATTATAAAGGATTTCAGTTTCATGGCCTTTTTGACTTGCTCAGAATCAGATCAATATGTACAAAAACGCAATTGTTTTGCTAAAATACTGGAAAATAACGATTATTCTGCATTTCTGTAGAGCAGCAGTGTCCACCAGTGGTTGATGTCGACGTTAGTGCTGTCATCGCACCTCAAGGCTCTTGTCGGCTCCTCGCAGGGGGGGTCATTAACACTAGGGGTCCACAACATTACTACTTAAAAATGAACCTCTGGCAAACAGAGATTGAGATAAAAAGCATGACACAGTGGAATACAACTAAAACAGATTAGATAGGTAAAAGGATAATGCGCACAAATAAAAAACAGGAGCCAATTACATTAGCCTAAAGAAAACATCGAAAAACATGCACACACACACATGCTGGTCTGTGAGCCAGCTGTTGGCAGTAGACAAACAAATGGACCAATATTTGGGGTTGCGTCTGCTGGAGATCCATTGAGGTCCAGTAATAATTATAAAGGATTTCAGTTTCATGGCCTTTTTGACTTGCTCAGAATCAGATCAATATGTACAAAAACACAATTGTTTTGCTAAAAGACTGGAAAATAACGATTATTCTGCATTTCATTCAAGTGTTCATTTATGCTTCTTCACATTTAAACGTGTAGCTCCTTTTGTTTGCATTAATATGACAATACCAGAAGGTTACTTGGAAACAAATTCGTAGTCATCATGCAGGTATCCTCAAATAAACGCATAGGTATGTGTACGCTCACGATTGAGGAATGCCCCTCGCTCAATCATTAACGCTTTAACAACACTCCTGATTTATCTCCCGTTCTACTTTGGTAATAGAAGTATTACTACTCGAAGTAGAAGTAAACTTATTATTTTCAACTGCTGTAGTTCTAAACTATTTATTGTTTTCTACTGCCTTAATACTAACAGACCATTCTATGATTTATTACTAAACAATGACCATAACAAAATAATCTACAAATCTACAAAATAATAATTTCTACTACTGTAGTTGGAAACTTGCTGTTTTCTATTGGAATTACTAGCTCCTTATTGTTTATTACTGTTGTTGAAAAGCACTGTAGGCTACAAATATTTTCTATGACCTATCTGACATCAGTGAGGTACCCTGAAATCCATTTCTCTAGGCTGGGATTGCTGCAGAATGAACACAAATGATTTGTTATTTGACAAATATATGTTGTACGTAGAAAAAGAGAGTATATACCATTGTCGTTTTAGTTGTATTGTTAATGGTTAATATCCCAGTTGAGATTGTTGAAATATTTTTTGGGCTGAAGTTTTCTACTAAATGGAAGATGTAGCCTACAGTTTGTTCTAATAGATTTCAAGATTTGCCTTTAAATGTATGAAAGGTACAATTTTTACTTTGTAGGCCTATGTGCACTCCTTGTAGACAGAAGGAAACACTAGCTAATGCTAACAAAGAGCCACTGTAATTTTGTTCCCTCAAGCAATCATGTTACTCATTAAACGACTTGCTAGTTGGTGTCTTCCAGGGCTACATTCTGCTAGCCAATAGAATAGAACACCAGGGTTATATTCCTTAATTTCTAACAGGGATTTCTGCAATATTTGTTTATTTAATCATTTCATTTGAGTGCTGATACGTTACTCTATATATCACAGAGCCAACTTCCAGTCTGAATTCTAAGTCACAAGATCCTAAGTCACCAGAGAAAAAGTGTGAGACAACGTGGGAGAACAAATGTGCGAGAACGTGTGAGAACAACTTGATTCAGACTTGCTGGTCCTCTTTTCTGAATTGTTCTCTTCACACCTAGCCAGTAGGTGACACAAGAGTGTGATTTTGAAATTCGGCCAACAGTGACCGTTGGCCTGACCTAAGGGTTCTTGAGCCCCGGACTCTTGTTAAGAATATTTGTTCAACTTCGGCATTGAATCCAAAAAATACAGCTACTTGTTGTTGTCGGACTACTTAGTATTATTATCTGTGTTTATGTAATGGGTATATTATCTATGTAGGCTCCCTGTAGATTTCTAGAAGGCCAATGTCTAACAGAGATTGCATGACATTTCATTTACACAGCCGTAGGTATTATTCACCAATAAAAAGAAGGATCAGATGAGTTATTTTAGATCCAATTGAACCCATGAAACCTTGTTTACACCTGAAAAACATGAGACGATGCTAGTATTTAACATTCCAAGGGATAAAATCACGACATTCCTGCTGTCCCTTATGGAAATGAGCCTTCATCACTCTCAGCGACCGTTGGCTAGCATGTGGTGTGATTGTTACGCGATGAAGGATCCTGACCTTCCGCCCCAAGCTCTGTCCCGATGTTAATTAGCTGTTCAACTTGGAAACCCAACATATTAGCTACTTCACTAAGCTACACTGCAGTTTTACATCCACTAAAAAGTTATATATTCAGATGAATACCCCTGTTAAGTTGATGATGTGATGTAATAAGCAATAAACGCTCGAAATAGCTTGCTCTAGTGGTCGTATCAAAGCCAGTGTACCATTACCTAAAACTCAGTTTCTCTCGTGGTCTGCCACTGGAACACATTGTACTGATCTATGTCACATTAGAAGAACTAATGAACCTTTGAGTGAGTCACATTTCCGTTCGGTTTCATAATAGTTCTCCGGTAAAAGGGGGCAGGTTACGTTGTTTGTGATTCTCCTGGTCATTACTGAAAGGACTAATAAAGGATCAGCCATTCTGGTTCGGAAGAATAACTCTACTTTAGTACTATAATGGGAGTTTCTATACATTTTGGTTTACCCATGTGCAGTAGAGCAGGATCTCATCTATGAGCTGTCTCGTCCTATCTGAAAGAACAGGGACAGAGAGTACTCTTGGATAACTGAATATTAAACAAGATATTATGACATTGAATGGCAGAACAGATCATCTGTGAAAGATAATTTGCACTTGCTATCATACAGGAACTATCTGCGTTTATCTGGAAGGATTGTATTTATGTAATGCCTTATAATCATAGTTTCTACTGATCGCACTGGTTTAGCCTATATGATATGATTGTGCCGTATCCTAAATTACTTATTAATTAGTAATTATTGCCACTACTCCCGCTGTGAAGACTACACCGATGTAGGCTCTTGTGTGTCTTTAGAATAGTATGAGAAAAATGTTCACCGCTTACGTTTGTCCTTTGTCAAGACTGCCATTATGTTCCTGTGTCTGAACATACACAGCTTGCATTGACACATGGAGTGGTCGGCTGCCATGGCAACTGGTCATTGCCAACCACCGGTAGACAATGAGGATGGTGATAAGGTTGCGGCCACCTGGAAATTGTTGAAACACTTCCTGAGCTTGTCAGCCTGCCCAGAGTACTCCAAAAGTCCTAAAAAATTGTTGAGCTGCAATTACACTTGTATCTACTAATGAGCGATAATGGTAGGGCAACGACTACAGGTGATTCTTTCCATAGCGATTGCCTGTGATTTTTGATGAGCATATAGGGGTTGTCGCCATGTTTCTCAGGGAAGCCTACAGGTACTATTTGTACTTTCAGGGTTGAACCAGGCAGTCAATCACCCTGACCACCTCATCGTGTTGTGGTTAGGGGTGCTCGAGTTCTAGCCCAAGGGTACTGGCTTTGACCCCTGACCTCTACAAACTACCTCAAGGAATTCAAGGGCAAGAACTGCAACCCGTTCCTGCTTTAATTTATGTATCTGGAGTCTGCTAAATAGTCAGGTTAAGGCACGGGTGGAAGGCTGTATTCTTCACTCCTGTATCATCAACTAAAAACCTAGATGAATTTATCTAATGAGTGGAGGATTGCTTGCGTAAAGACTCCCTCAGGTCTCATATGACGTAAACCTGGTTCTGAAACGTTGTGTTCTGGACAGCCTGGATGCTAACCTGCTAAGACTTTTATCACTGTGGAGGAATTTTTCTGTGGTCCTAATTTCTCTCACTTGCCCGCAGCTCATAGTCCCAGCTGTTTTGCGGGTAACAGATGCTCCAGCTGTGTATTTGTGTGTGTGAGTGTGTTGACATGTGTGTGTGTGTGTGTGTGTGTGTGTGTGTGTGTGTGTGTGTGTGTGTGTGTGTGTGTGTGTGTGTGTGTGTGTGTGTGTGACGTGTGTATCTTTAGATTTCCTTTGCATGTCTATATGTGTGTGTGTGTGTGTGTGTGTGTGTGTGTGTGTGTGTGTGTGTGTGTGTGTGTGTGTGTGTGTGTGTGTGTGTGTGTGTGTCTATGTTGACATGCATGTTAGTGTGTGTGTGTTTGTGTGTATGTGTGTTGACATGTTTGTGTATGTGTGTGTGCTGACACGTATATGTCTGTGTGTTGTGTTGATATGCATTTTTGTGTGTTTGTGTGCGTGTGTGGGTGTGGGTGCAGCCATGCATGGACGATCGATTAAGGCTGTCAAGTTCTCGTTTCATGACGAGTTCACACAGGTGTGTGTCATTGCCTCCCTTTTTAGGAACGTGTGTGTGTGTTTATATATGTGTTAAAGGGGGGGAGTGAGTGATTCAGTACGTGTGTCTGGTGTGTGTGTGTGTGTGTGTGCGTGTGTGTGTGTGTGTGTGTGTGTGTGTGTGTGTGTGTGTGTGTGTGTGTGTGTGTGTGTGTGTGTGTGTGTGTGTGTGTGTGTGTGTGTGAGAAAGAGATATAGGTGGTGATTAACAGTGGCTCCACGCTGTCCCCCGGCACATGCAGCCAACTGGGCTGCATGTGC
Organism: Gadus chalcogrammus; assembly: GCF_026213295.1. Taxonomy (NCBI): domain Eukaryota; kingdom Metazoa; phylum Chordata; class Actinopteri; order Gadiformes; family Gadidae; genus Gadus; species Gadus chalcogrammus. Next base: position 9,097,256 of record NC_079426.1, read on the forward strand.
CGGTCCTATCTTAATGGGACCCTACCCTCTCAGTAAACACAAGAGATTCCCATGCCCCTCTGATCAAATCCACTGGCCTCCCTCCATAGCAGGCCACTGTCTCTCTTCTGTTGCAGAACGGAGCCTGAGGCTTCAGAGTTAGCATTTCTCTGTCTGTACCCTATATAAACGTACACGTACACATACAAGCCTTTACACACACACACACGTGCGCGCGCACACGTACACGCACACACATACGCTCATATGCACTCGAACACACACAAATACGTACGTACACCTTCTCACTCACTCACTCACCCTCTCACAGACACACACACACACACACACACATTCTCTCTCTCACTCGTGACACTCACAAAAACACACAGACTTCTACTTAAAGTGTTGACAGGGGGGCGGTGTCTTAATTGATGTCAGTTGTAGTGCAGATGGCTGTAATAACTCAAGTAATAATACGAAGAAAAAAAACAAACTGCTCTATTTATCCAAGCTGTTGTGTACATTTCCAGCTCAACCTCACGCTGTCTGCCATCTCATCCGTCAATCTGATATCACGGCAGCAATACTCGAGTCTCTGCTGCCACACTCTATGTTGCTGACCAACGCTATGGGCGATGATGCCCTCCTGAGTTCAGAGCTGTAGACCTATCAGTCTTGAAATAGGTCACCGGCCTGATTCTGGTGTTCCCTGTCATCAAGAGAAATGGTTCTTCTTGGGGAGGGGGGGGGGAGGGGGCGGGGTCGATTTTATACCTGATTCTATTCTATTAATAGCTGTGAGGGGTCCCACATTGACATGGCAACTCTGAATGTACTCCTCGGTGCCCAAAAGACCCATGCATGTCTCGTGAACCTGATTTGATATGGGTCAGAAGGAAAAGGTCCTTTTCGCTCATCAACATTAATGTAAAAAAGTGCTTTTTTCTTCCCTACTAACAACAATTATGAGGAAAAGGGGCTCACTTCTTGAAATCAGAATGATGATTGTTCATTGAGTTGTTTATTTGCTTTGATTGCTGTAGTTGCAAAGGCCTACACACGTCGTTAACCTGCTGTGTTTAAAAGTTCTTACTTCTAAAGTGCGTGTGTGTGTGTGTGTGTGTGTGTGTGTGTGTGTGTGTGTGTGTGTGTGTGTGTGTGTGTGTGTGTGTGTGTGTGTGTGTGTGTGTGTGTGTGTGTGTGTGTGTGTGTGTGTGTGTGTGTTGGTGTTCATGTGCGTGTATGCTTGCATGTCTCCAGGCCTCTCCTAGACCTCATCATGCCGGGTGCTCCTGCAGTGGAACAGGAAGTGAGTGTGTGAGCACGCTCCGCTTGGATCCGCTGGGATGAACATGCCACTGCACCAGATCTCTGTCATCCCCCGTGATGTCACCTCCTCCCGGGTCTCCGGCAGCGGGAAGGCCAAGGACAAGGACAAGCAGGTAGGAGCAACCTGTACTCAGTCTCTCTTTCTTTGCTAGAGGTGTTGAGCTGTAGTCAAACCAACCTCAGTCTCTTTGCTCGAGATATCGAGTTTTTGTCAAACCAAACCTCAATCTCTTTGCCAGAGGTGTTGAGTTGTAGTCAAACCAAACCTCAGTCCGTCTTTGCTAGTGGTTCAGCTGGAGGCAAACCACACACCAAATTGGTTGGTCTTTAAAACCGGTTGAAGGAATCAAAAAGCATGCGTGTAGGACATTGATTAAAGTACACATAGTGAGTTTGTGATGTATACAGTGTATGGGTGTGACTGTGTGTTGCAATGAATCATAGTGTCCCTCAGTTGTTGGAAAGCTTTAGATGTTTTTGCTGTGATTCCTATTAAGTCCCTTCTACCTTGGACATCATTTTCTTCTAGCTTCCTAGTTTTTCATTCTATTGGGCACCAAACTCTCACAGCCAAACCACATGAGTTGTAGCAATGAAAGACTACAGTCCTTTGAGTTGTGGTTAAACAGGTTTAGATTATACTCGCTATTTAAAACCTATTAGAGTGATATGCTCAATGTTAACTTGCATAAATGTACACACCGATGACAGAGCAAAACCATGCATAGTGGTGCCGATTTGTAGTCACCGTCCCATACCGCTTTGCCTTGCTCTTCTCAATCTTAGATTTAGGAATAAACAATACCGCAAACTAGACTTGCAACTTTCGTTCAGCTCGTACACCTGTCACATCCGTACCGTTTAATTGCCCATCAATGCAGGGATTTCTGTTGCAGTATTTACGTTGTCATATGTTTCTTATACTCATTCGTGGTTGGTGTTGTTGATACGTAATGAGCACAGCACACTTCCTGGACGACAGGGATCAGCACACAAATACAGACTTAGCACTATTACGCCTGGGGTGTGAGCTACTCCTTGACAACACCACGACAGTACACACACACATCTACCTGCTCCTCTCACACACATGTTCAAGGTGCGTGTTGTTGTATTTTTGTCCTTTTTGTGCGGTTTATTGATCAACACTGACACAGTGTTCATCATGATGGTGCGAATTCTCTTGGCAGCCGCGCTGTTGTGCTGTGCCAATCACCTGTTCCCAACTAGAAGACCTGCATGTACCTCAACCGTTGACGCATTACTGAGGCGCCATTTCAACCCCGCACACTGAAATGATTATGCGCAACATTTACACACTGAAAAATAGAAAGTTAGAAACTATTAGAAACGTTTAAAGGGAAACTTCACCCATTTCCATTAAGCTTTGTATCGTTAGAAATCCACTCATATTTTTGAATGTTCGTGCATCATTCCCTTATTTTCTGGAGAGATCCGTATCGATCTCTAACACTTCCTGTTTAAGATGACGCAATATGACGATTTTTGCGTGGAAGTAAATAGGAAGTGTAAGAGGGGAGGATTCCCGTAAGACTACAACCACTAGTCCCGCCCCTCTATAGGTCTGAAGCTAAGCTAACAGAGGCTGTTGATAAAACTAAAGTACAATGGCGGAGGGTACTGGATCTGACATAGAAGATGGCACCATGCAAAAGTTCACCATTTCGAAAGAAATACAAACGAGGATTACCGTATTTTCCGCACTATAAGGCGCACCGGATTATAAGGCGCACCTTCGATGAATGGCCTATTTTAGAACTGTTTTCATATATCCACAAGTTTCCTGGGGCGGTTACTGGGGAAACGTTTGTGGGTCACACTTCCGGTCGCCCACTACGCGTCACGCCCCAGCTGTGTTTTTATCTGATCAGCTGGCAGGCTAACCACATCACTCGCTCTGTCACTGAATAAAATGATGCCTTAAAAAGCTCGGGAACAACGTGTGCCGTTCGAGGATGTACTAACAACCGGACAAAACTAAATAATTGTTTGAAATCTGAGTGTTTTGACCACAAGCCGAAAAATAAAGCAGAGTGTTCGTGCCCGAAATGGTACAGCTTCCATCGACTGCCCAATGATGAAGAGGCTAAAAGAAATTGGCTGAAGAACCTGAACTTAAAACAACCTCCGAAATGTTGTTATGTCTGTTCGTTTCATTTTGTGGACAAAGCGCCAACGGAAGAAAACCCTTACCCAATGCTTTATCTGGGTTATGAGAAGCTTTATGAGAAGCCACCTGAGAAGAAACGCCGAAGAGTCGTCAGGATGAGTGTTGACAGTCCTATGATAATTTCTAATGTGCCACCGGTCATGACGTAATAATGTTGATGTGAAGTTGTGTAGGCTACATGAGCTGAGTATTGTGTTTTATTTTGAAAATTGACCGGATGCTCTATGGCTTTTACTTTTTCACTTCCTGCCCTGCTCGATCTGCTCTGTTGAAATTGACGCGGTTCAGCAACGGCTTGCGGCAAAAATAGAAATGCTACGGAATGATAGCGCTGCGGCACGGCGAGCCGCTCCTGGGACGCTGCTGAGATGTTCCGCAGGCGCGCCCGGTGGAAATGGTCTCATTGAGTGGAACCTATCTGCTGCGTTGACCACGGCCAAGACGTGCCGCAGCCGTAACGCTGCCGTAACGCTGCCGTAACGCGTCCGGTGGAATCAGGCCTTTAGTGTTTGTGCGTTCGCCATATATAAGGCGCTCCGGATTATAAGGCGCACTGTCGTTTTTTGAGAAAATTAAAAGCTTTTAAGTGCGCCTTATAGTGCGGAAAATACGGTAATTCACTGAGTTCACCAACTAATACTCTTCACAAGAAATGTTGTGTGAAATGATTTTCAAGCAGTCTTGCGGTATCAGCTTGGTAGATGGAACAGCAAGGTGTCCGATAGGCGGAGATCTAGATCAGCGGGAGTGGCCAGTGAAGCTGTGCATCGTGGTGCATGGTGGGAGTTGTTGTCTTCAATCCACAAGCGCCAAAAAGTCACTTTCTGCCTTTTCTCGTTCAAGACGGCACCAAATTAGAATTTTATTTTATTATTCGACTACATATAGGACCCAATTTCAATACATATTCATGCCTCCACCGGTGAAATGCTCCTTTAATTTTTTTTGCGTGCTACATATTCGAGGCGTCCTCCTAAAATGTCCCGTCGCCAAGGCGTCGCCCGCGGTTGCGTCAAGATGTTTACTTGGCGGGTGAAACAGGTATTTCTTATTAGTCACGGCTGGCTGGCAGCGGAGGATTTTTTTTATTTATTATTAACTCTGGGTCCCATGTGCCCCCCCCCCCCCCCCCCCCCCACCTCCCCCCCTCCCCTCCATCCTATCTGTAGCCACCCTAGGCTCCGATCGGCCCATGCCATTCCACTTAAGGGCTTTCAGGAGCAGTTGCCTCTCTCCAGCATTCAAGCACTGCACAAACAGAGCCATGTGTTTGGACAATGTGCCTCTGTCACGGCCCCGGGCCCCCGTGCATTTCTCTATCGACTCGGGAACAATAGAGTCAGAGCTCTGAAGTGATGGAACATGGTCAGGTGTTCCTGAGAGACCCTCTTCCCCCCCTTCCCCCCACTCCCACACACTCCGTACTTCGTGAAGGATGTTGGGTCATGTGCCGTGATGACACTTCCATATTTGCCATGTGGGGGATCTTGCTTACTTATGGCCACTGGCATGTCTTACATACACACAATCCTTTATGTAAATGTTTCAGCGTTAGCCGGGAAGGCTAAAGTTTACATCTGTAGCGCCCTACATATTCAAATACATTATATTTAAAAACATGACATCATAAATACAACACTTATGGACCTGCGTCGTTAAAAAAAGATAAAGATTCTGGAGAAGATGTGTTCTTTATATAACAGACATAAAATGCACAACAACACTACACAAGGGTACGTAGTGGAAGTATTAAGGGAGTAAAGATAGCGTGTTAACGCACCGTGATCTTAACTTTGTGGAGAAGGGCCGTGTGTGGTACAGTTACTGAATTTAAGCTGTATTTTAAGATGCAATCAATTTTATTAATCACAGATGGTACATTTTGATTAATGTGTTCCACTTGTGGCTGTATAAGCGTGATTTTTCCTTTTGGTAATTATTATGGTTATGATTATGCACTGATGTATGTACATACACAGCACTGGGACATTTTTGTATTCAACTCATGCTCGATTTTTAAGTATTTTCACAAGTTAACGCTAACAGGATTAGGCTTCACAACTCTTGCCACAACTTTGCTAAAGCTATCCTTGTGATGGTACCGTGGTTTACTCAAGGAACACAAAATCCCCTGAATAGTAAGCTTAGTCACTTCTGTGGAACACATTTGGTCTCCCTCCGGTACTACGTGTCTTCCGTCTCTCCTTCTCTTATCCTCCCATCTTTCCCTTTCTCTATCCTTCTGTCTCTCCCCTGGTAGAAATAAATGGCTAAATGACACTGGCTCTTGTTCTCCCCTTTGGTTCCATCAGCAAATTGTCAAAAAGAAAGAGAGGGAAGTGAGAGGTGAAAAAAGGAAGAGCAGGGAAGAGAAACAGTTAGCGGTTACTCTGAATACTGATGAGTCACAGAATTCTCATCCATGTGTGTGTGTGTGTGTGTGTGTGTGTGTGTGTGTGTGTGTGTGTGTGTGTGTGTGTGTGTGTGTGTGTGTGTGTGTGTGTGTGTGTGTGTGTGTGTGTGTGTGTGTGTGTGTGTGTCTGGGTCTCTGTGCGCGCGTGTGTGTGTGTGTGTGTGCATGTGTACAGCGCTGGCGCGTGTTCTCAGAGTTTAGTCAGAGCAAAGCCCATCTGGTCCTATTAAGAAACACAACTGGTCTTTTAGCACCTCAGAGAAATAGAGCCAGGGACAGACGGTGAGAGAGAGCCGGGGACAGAGGGAGAGAGAGCCAGGGACAGAGGGAGAGAGAGCCAGGGACAGAGGGAGAGAGAGAGCCGGGGACAGAGGGAGAGAGAGCCAGGGACAGAGGGAGAGAGAGAGCCGGGGACAGAGGGAGAGAGAGCTAGGGACAGACGGTGAGAGAGAGCCGGGGACAGAGGGAGAGAGAGCTAGGGACAGAGGGAGAGAGATATAGCTAAGGACAGAGGGAGAGAGAGAGCCAGGGACAGAGGGAGAGAGAGAGCCAGGGACAGAGGGAGAGAGAGAGCCAGGGACAGAGGGAGAGAGAGAGCCAGGGACAGAGGGAGAGAGAGCTAGGGACAGACGGTAGGAGAGAGAGAGCTAAGGACAGAGGGAGAGAGAGCTAGATGCAGGGAGAGAGCTACAGACACAGAGCACCTCAGAGAGAGACAGGATAGAGAGGGAGAGAGCTGTAGGGCGCTAGAACCAGAGAGAGAGAGAGAGAGAGAGAGAGAGAGAGAAAGAGAGGGAGTGAGAGACAGAGAGAACTAGAGACATAGAGGGAGGGAGAGACCAAGAGAGATGAAAAGAGAGAGCCAGAGAGAGAGAGAGACAGCTAACAAAAGTCTACTTAGAATTCTGTGTAGCTCCTCTGCTTCTCTGCTAGTCTCTGGTTTCTCTTTCCTGCACCTCAACACACCCTTAACACAGCATCCATCTCAACTAACACTCTTTACAACCCCCTCAGATACACCGAAGCCTTCAATGCCTTTGGGTGTTCAGGACATATCCTATCCATATTCATATATATTCATATATAATCATATATATGAATTGCAAAGAAATCAAAGGGAAAATGTATTTTAATCAAAGGATCAAAGGCTTTCTTGACAATCCCCGCTGGCCTCTAAAGTTAGCACGAGCATAAGTCTGGGAGTGTCTGATAAGGCCAGCAGGTATGGTTAGTTTATGCTGCGCAGTACATGTTGGCAGTTGAGAAATGACTGCTTATTTATTCTGGGTGGGACTCCCAGTGGGTGAGGGATACTCTTATATGTACACCGATATGCGTTTTTTTCCCCCTGCAAGAATGCAGCATTAAAGTCAAGGGGAAAATGTTTAAATTGTGAGCTTGATAACAGCCAGGGTGTTGCCCAAGGCCACTGAGGGACGATTCACTAGAGAAAAGGGATAAGGGTAGAAGGACCACACTCAGGCCTCCATGGAAACAACTAACAAAGAGGATGGCGGTTAGTTAATTTTTTCAGATTAAATTCTCAAGATAACAATTCTCGTCGCACTTATACTCCCTGCTTCTAAATGAATACCCTTCCACCTGTTAGGAGAAGGATTATCCACCTCCCCCACTCGTTAGTTAGCTGTAAATTACCTGAAAGCAGCTAAATCCAACCCTTCTCTCTGATATCGAGCTCACGTTTGCCTGTATCCACATGGCTGCACAAGTAAAATGCATTTTTAAATTGTTTATTCAAACCTGAGGCTTCAAAGCACGGGGATAAATATACGGCAACTGTCCAAAGAAGGATTCTATTAGATTGGCCATGGCTGTGCGCTAGCAGCTGGAAATCCCAAGCTAATTACCCAGCATGCCCTGGGGCAATGTAAACATGTCACAAAATTCTATGCTGGCAGATAAATTGTTAACAAGGTTTTTGGAGTTGTGTTACTCATGCCACAGTGAATCATTTAGTGCCAGTAACCCTTTTCTTCATGGTCAGAATAGTTTATGAAGAAGTATACAGTCTAATAAGTATAAGTTATTATGTTTAATATATAATCTTACAGTGCAGACTAATCTGTATCAATATTAAGATATTAATGTGTCTAGGTATCATGACATGATGAAAATAAACATATTCATACAGCGTGGATAAAAACAAACACATGCCCACACACCAGGCAATCAGGTTTTGAATATTATTAATACATAAAAATCAACCAGATTAATACAATATGTACTCAAACCCACGCCTACACAATCAAATACACTCACTCATACTGTCACAGACACACACACACAGACCCATGCTCCCGCACACACGGTAATCCTGTGCAGAGGCTGGGGCCAAACAGGTCTTCTAGCCTGTCTGGAGAGCCTGCGGACAGAAGATAGCACGCTTCAGTGAGGCGTTCCACATATTGCCATGCGTGTTTTAAACGGACCGTGTCAGCAGCACACCATGTTTCTCTAAAGATGGGCCTCTGCTGGAATCACTCGGCTGCAGAATCGTTGAAAATGATGGAGGAAAAAAAAGCTGTTTCCAGTAGGGGGAAATTTGACACCTGTGTGTCAAAGAGGGATGTTCTATTACTGGGCTTTGATCTTTAGAGAAATTAATTTATTGTCCTTGGGGAGTTGGGGCACTTTTTTTCCCCTGTCTCTCTTTGTTGAAGAATATTTTAATACTAATGTTACCTGCAGGTCATCAACGGCGAAACCATTTTTCTTCCTTTTCTCTCAAGTGTGAGTGGGCGGAGGCTACTTTCCATAGGGCTAACCCTAGGCAACTTTTATTTATATAGTTGCCTAGGGTTAGCCCTATGGAAAGGGCCCTACCCCTTGCTAGAACTTCCCAGAGTACATTTCTGCTTGCTTTACTTTTTTTACAAGCGGCCATGAGTTGAAATGACGTTAGAAGGAGATGCTATCCTCCAATTAACCTCTGTTCCGGAAACAGCTGCCGCCTCCTTTTGTGGAGCTAATCACATTCACACACACACAGACAGACGCACGCGCGCACACAGACGCAGAAGCACACACCCACACACACACCCTTCATATTTTTTAATTAACCTCATTAATAGGAAGACGACTCAGTAGCTGAATAAGATGGTTCAATGTGCTCCGCTGCAGGAGCCTCGGAAACAATCTTCTTGCTGAGAATAGACGGAGTGCTTCCCAACATGATCAGCTCATCAGGGTGAAGGGCAGGTTCAGGATGTTAAGCAAATTGACTATTAATCGCGATTGTTTCATTCTCAGGCAACTTCCCTTCCGATAATGTGAGTGTGGTCAATGGTCACGCAACGACAAACAAGATGACACAGTAACACGAGGATATGTTCTTTGAGGTGGAAAGAAACACACACACACACACACACACACACACACACACACACACACACACACACACACACACGATGGTGCAGTGGGGCGTGCTCAACTGTTGTAGGCTAAGTAGAACCCTTTGTGTTTTTGTGTGTGTGTGTGTGTGTGTGTGTGTGTGTGTGTGTGTGTGTGTGTGTGTGTGTGTGTGTGTGTGTGTGTGTGTGTGTGTGTGTGTGTGTGTGTGAATGTGTGCATGTGCGATTGTGTGCACGTACCCCACGTGTTTGTCGTTTGTACGTGTGCAAGGGAGGAGCCCACAGTGTTTGTCTGTGAGAGGGGGGGGCTGCAGCAGAACCTACCGTTCATATGTCATCATTGAGTGGACGCTCTGTCATCATTAAGTGCTGCTCTCCGCAGGGTTCCTATGGGCGAGACCTGCCTCACGGCCTGTCTGTGGGCCTCAGCCCTAATCACCTGTGATCGGTTGCCTCCGCTGCTGACACCCCGGACTCTTGTCTGAAGGACTCAGAGCGGTGGTGCAAGTCTGTTAGCCACACAGACAGGCGCACACACGCACACCCATGCCAAACGCACACACGCACTGACACGCACACAGGCACGCACAGGCAAACACACATACACATGCAGGCATGCACAAACATCGCTCTCTCAGGAAAAAAAATGACAATTTCTTCCATTTCTAAATTTCCTGGTGGGGAGCTGAAATCACGCACACACACACACACACACACACACACACACACACACACACACACACACACACACACACACACACACACACACACACACACACACACACACACACACACACACACACACACACACACAGCCATGGATATATTAATCATATTATTTATACAAAATATTAATAAAGGATATAAACTGTGTCCATATCATCATCACAAATCAATCATAAAGGCCTTTGTATACATTATACTTTACATCTAGAGATACCTCCCTTCCTTTCTCTAATTGAAAGGAGTTAAGGTAGTTTGCATTTCCGTTGCTAGTGGAGCCGCGAAGTCTGGTACTAAGCTACTGACTTGGGCCTAGCTACCGACTTCTTTGAATTGTAAATTCCTTTAACCGCATTCACGTATCCATTCTTCTCCATAGTATATTGCAAATTATCATTGTTCCTCCCGCAATGTCCAATCCTAAACTCTCTAAAATGTTTACACCCTCTTGCCTATGATTGTTGTTACTGCCCATGATGTGAATGTTTCCCTGTAAGAATCATGTCCAACCGTTGTCTCACTGAATTTGCACTTCATAACTTTGTCGCCTGTGTCTTCCCGTGATCATGCTCTAAAATTAAATCAAATATTTTGCTGTCCAAAGTGTCCTAGGGTTAGTGTGCTAAAAATAAGTTATTCTTCATCATGCACACATGCACGCACGCACAAAAACACACACACACACGCACTAATCCACCCAAAAACACAAACACACACACGCACACACACACACACACGCGTGGGGATGTTCCCAGTTTGCTTCAGATTGAAGCTGTTAACGACTTTAACTAGCTCCTTGATGCTAACAGCTGCCTTAATAATGTGTGAAGCCTTCGGGCCCTGCACACGTAAGTCTCACGTCACTCATTATGACAAGAAGATGGTCGCCAGCCGTTATCATCTGCTCCTATGTGTTTTGTATACCGGGATAATGATGTTATACTAAGCTGTAAATTACAATATGAGGATGGGTGCAGTTTATTATGGTATTTATTTATTTAGTATGACAGCTGTGGCCAATCTACCTGCAGATCTTAATTTGTTCCTCTCTTTCCCATCCCTACTTCCTCTTCTGCCTCTATTTCGATCTCCTCCTCCAAGTGTTATCCCATGAAAGTTGAGTGCTGTTAATCCGGCCTAATGAAATTAATAGACTGACCAAAATATGAACTCCCTCTTCTGTAGCTGTCTGCCTTTCTCTAGAGATACTCAATGGCTGCTTGTGTAGACTTCAAAGGGAGTATATTATTTTCATATATCTGTGAGAGGTTCTTGCATGGTGGCTGTGTTGTGGTCAAAACAGCGTCTGATCCAAAATGGAGGTTTATCACTGCTGTTAAGTAAAGGTGTGTAATGTACAGAGGCGTCTACCTGCCCAAAACACTGAACTTTTTAAAGGAGACATATTATGGTGTTTTCCCAACAAATAAACATAATATATAAGTCCCGGAAAACATGTTTTTGAAGCTGTTTGCTGGAAATAGCTTTTAGGAAAAGCAATTTTTTCTGGTGACTGTAGCTTTAATGCAAATGAGCTGCTGCCCATTGACCAATGAGCTGTCGGAGTGAACCACAGCATGAAGGAGAAGGGATTGTTGCCGTTTGGGGACTTTTATTAATGAACCCATACCCTTACAATAACACACATTCTGCACTTAATTTACATTTGCTTGCTCATTTCTTTATTGTATATAAAAACATTATGTTTGTTATTCATTTATTCAATTTTATTTTTGTATAGTATTGTATTGCATTCAGGCAACTATACAATTTCTGCCTTTTTCGCTGCTGCTGTAAACACCCACACTTCCCCGCCTGGGGATCGATAAATAGACCTTATCTTATCTACATTCCAGTCACATCTTTCAAGCTTCCTCATTATTCATCAACTATTATTTGATTTGGGTAGGTTATTCGTTGGGCAACCAGGACAGGAATTATTGTGATGGCATTTGGAATGATTGACCTAGCCAGTTTGCTATTAGGGTCAGAGGCAATATTTGAAAACGGAGTTCATTAAATATACTTTTTATTTCCGCTTGAAGACAATGTGAATATAATGAGGGAAAATACTGCGATAACTTTAGGATTGCTACAGTATTTAAACTCTTGGCACATAACCCAGTCTGTCCTACTGGGCCTGATAAATGAATGACTTCTTCAGAAAAACATACAGCGATTATAAGTGGATGATGCGCCCTGCCTTTTAAATTAAATTAAATTCAAAGGTGCGGTTCTGATAAAAATGTTCATTGCCAATGCAAGCGATAAACAAAAAACAATGCAAGTCATATTGAGATTATCATTGCTCTGGTCCCAGAGTCTTTCCTAGGGAATCTATGGTTGAGAACTGCATTGTCATGCCACTTAAGTAAATAGAAGGACGCAGATGAGAACAACAAATGCACCTTGTTCGTTTACGTGGGAAGAAAGGCTTTTAAAGCTATAGGGCATTTCGACATTGCATCGACGCTCCACAACCGCTTTCATGAGATACAGCTGCTACACCGCATCATCCGAAAGTCCCGACTTGTCTTGGACATTTCTAGACTACATCTATCTGCATCTAAATGCTTCTCGGTTATGTTAGCCCCTCTGCTATTTTGATTGATGTGTGTGGGGACCAATGAGCCGATGCCTCCCCAGCATGACGCATGGTTTGTTATGGCTTCGCCATTATCCTTTCCCCTGGCCCTCGGTACCACACTGCCAGGGGCGATAGCGTGGGGAATCGCGAGCACACACAGCACACACATCCGTATGCACTCTCAACTCACTCTTTACTAATGACTACTCACGTGTCTTTAGTTCCTGGGCTTTTACGTTCTTTAAGCCCTCTGATTCTCGTTATGAGGATGCAAGTGTTGTAGTGGAAAATCTTAGGCTACTCGGAAAAGATTAGCAAACATTGGCTGTGTCACAGGTAACCAGGGAAACCGCCTCCCAATTATATAGAGCTCATATAAGACAGACTCGCTGCTATACCAGGTTGTGCGGGCGACAGAGTGTGGTGATTGGGTCCAGTTGGGATATGAATCAATTTGAATCAATCGGGCTCTGAACCCTCCGAGGGTTTGGGCCGTGAACAGAACCCCCTCCGTCCCGGCCCACGCAGGTCTGCAGCACTCCGCTCGCTGACGAGACCCGTTCCCACGCTTTTACTTTACATCTCTCTCTCTCTCTCTCTCTCTCTCTCTCTCTCTCTCTCTCTCTCTCTCTCTCTCTCTCTCTCTCTCTCTCTCTCTCTCCCTCTCTCCCTCACATGCAGTCTCATAATCACATTGTGACTTTGAATGTCATGCGTATGATTACACAGGGAAGGCTCCGTTGAACTCCTTCATAATCTTATGAAATGACTTCAATAGACAAGCTGCAAGGTTTCATTGAAAGTTCATAGTTTCCCCTTTTAACGATAAATGTCTTCCGGTAGCTTTCTCCCGTGCTAGCATCATTAAAACAATCTTTATCTTGAACAAGATTATTATAGAAGGAGATAACATATGGATTTGGATGGATTGGTTACACAGTCTTTCGATTGAAGTTGAGCAGAATTCGACTTCAAGTGAAATGACACACGAATTAAAACAACTTGTCTCATTCTATTTCACTCTTAGTTGAACAGGTGAATCATATGATTGCATGCATAAGCTCAAATGGTCAATCATGATTTTAATTTCAATTTAAGCACAAAGGCTTGTTCTCATTTCTTGAGAACAAGCCTTTGTACTTGAGCTTTTGTAGAAGACCAGTTTTCCGGTCATAGAATAGGATTCCGGCATGAAATAAAGAGCAGAAGAAACTCTTTGTATCTAGTCCATTAAAAAGCCATGTTCCAGGAAAGGTCCCAAGTTTCAACGAATTGGCTCGCCAGACTACTCCCTATTCAATTTACTCTTTGAACCATGCTCTTCAACAGGGCTTAGTTTATTGTGACAGCAGAGCCACTTTTTGACACTTTATCCAAAGCGACTTGATAGATGTCCTCCGTAAGCCTGTAGCGATTAGACATATGGCTCGAGGTCGTCTGCAGAGACTGAGACATGGCTCCTGCTTGGTTGTACATCCTGACCGCCTGACCCTCTCGGCTGGCTTTATACCATTATATAACATTGTAGTTGTGCTGTTCACCGGCTCATCTTATTTACCAAAGGGGAGCTTGGTACACACAAGGCAAGGAAGGAGAGAGTCAGAGTAAAAGGCCCTTATAAACATAACATCTGCGGTTTCGCATAAGCAGGCGAATTGCTGTTGATCGTGCCGATATCTACAGGGTACTATGTATTCACTGAGATAGTTGGGCTGTTCATTTACCGATGAGTTGTGGTTAGAAGAGACTCAATCCGTTGCAGACAGCAGTGCATTGGGAGGCATGTGGGGAGAGTTGGACAAGTTCGACTGAGAATCGCTCACACACTGCGGCAATGGATGCCCAATGCTGTGCTTTGATTTGGTCAGAGAAGGCAGGGAGGGGAGGTTGGAGAGGAGGGTAGGGAAGGTTGATAGGGGGGAGAAGGCAGTGAGTTGAGGTAGGAGAGGAGGGAGCAGGGGAGGGATGGGTGATAGGAGAGTTAGGGAGGAGAGGAGGGAGGTTGGGAAGGAGGAGAGGAGGGGAGAAGGGGAGGAGGAGGAGGGTAAGAGTGAGTGACTCCAGAAGCCAAAAGATGTCAGAAAGATAATATCACCATCTGCTCCCTCTGTCAGCCCTGGTGTCCACCTGATGCCTGATGGGAATCACTGCGCACACAGCTGATGTTAGCTTGAGCTGCTGGTGCCAAACCAGACCCGGTGTGCCAGGAAGACCAGAAGTAGAATTATAATGAGTTACACAGTTGGCGTTTGAAATAGGAACCAAAAATAAGGGGGCCTTTAGGGACAGAAACATGAGGAGAGAGAGAGTTGAGGGGATAGGCTGAAAGATGGGTGAAGTTGGGAATGTAATCATTTGAGTTCTGGTCTCTCTGTGCTTCTGTATGTTTTTTTGTTTGCCTACAAAAAACAGCTGTATCTTTAGCTTCCTTTCTGCCTCTACCTCAAGACCTGCGGCGGTGGAAAGTATTCCTGTGGATCTTACCCCCGTTACGGATGGCCTTGTAGGTTTTAGCACCAACCTCAGGGCACAGAGATCAATGAAATGTCCACAACCCCCGTAGCAAAGGAAATTCTGAGTGGGACAACACTGACCATGTATAATGTGCACATCACTCTAACGTAGCCTCTTCCATGTGCATCACATCTCCTCCTGTAATGTACAGATACAGATCTGGTTCAAGGGCTATTGCTTTTTCTTTTCATCTTGGTTTCTATCTCTTTCCACGGCTCTTCACCAGTTGTGGCCTCAGGCTATTGTCGATGAGATTGTGCTCCATGACGTGTGGTTCAGAAAGCACGAGGAGCAGATGTAAGGAGAATACCGCCAGGAGACGCAAGGTCATGGTCAGGTGGTCAGGGGGTCGGTCACGGTTCGGCAAGGAGGAACACGGATCAGAGATGGACGAGATATGTTCTTGGATTGTTGCTGGATGTTTCTTTGGGGAGGTTCTGATGCCATGGGTGGTTGCAGATTTGCAGGAATCGAGACGGATCAGGACAGAACAGCCTTCTTGCATTGCAAGAGGGTACCCAGACAGCTACTATCTTGTTTGTGTTGAAGCCTAAAGGCCAACAGGAAGCACGTTAAGTTCCATAATTATAACTATTATTATATATATTAAATATATATATATATATTACATTTTTTTTTTTTCTTCTATTATTTTTATTATCATTATTATTGATAAGCATGTCATTAGTAACATATTAAGGCTAAAGTAAGGCTAGATGTTGGGGATGGAGAGGGGGGTCTTATGCCTTTAGCCTTGGTTGATCTCTGGTAAGAGCCAAAAAGAAATTGTGAATCTAAACTCGCAAACTTCAAAGAGTGCCTTCAGAAGGCCGATGTGTAATTTCCCCGACAGCCCGGTTCAGATGGTTCAGATGGTTCAGATGGTGTGCACTATCCACCTCAGTGAAAACGAGGTTATGAAGCAGAGGCTGTAGAAGCAGTCACGGCCAGAGCAGCAGGGGGCAGCAAACCTGGTGTCTCATCCTAGAATTAGCATTCTCTGTCTGGCTCTCTGCCTGTCCCCTGGGGCCGGGGAGGCTACGTAGACTTAGAGAAGACTGACCTTCCCATACGCTCTTAGATGCGCAATAGCCTTTTGGTGTGGACTTGAAAAGAAACCAAAGTTTCTAAACACCACAGTTGGTGGTAAGCAACCCCCCCGCCCCACTGTGAGGACAGCTTTAGAGGTGAATGGATGAACGGAGCTAGCGGCCTGATTAACACATATGGCTGTGCAGCTTATACCAGAGGCAGGAAAGCAAATTGGCCATCCACAGTCG
>NC_079426.1:9118645-9183645 GCF_026213295.1 Gadus chalcogrammus
CTTGCCATTTCTGTCTGTGATCTCTCTCTCTCTCTCTCTCTCTCTCTCTCTCTCTCTCTCTCTCTCTCTCTCTCTCTCTCTCTCTCTCTCTCGCTCTCCCTCTCTCGCTCTCTCTCTTTCTTTATCCCTTCCACCCTACCCCTCTCTTTATTTTTAGTTTGCGCCTCTTTCTCTCACTCTCTGTCCTTGTTCCTAGTTCACACTGTTCCTCCATCCCTCCCACCCTCTCTATTCGCTCTATCTCTTTTCAAAATTGCATGAAATTCATAATTTGCTCTTTCTTCCCGTCTTTCGTCTCCCCTTCCATCCGGTCCTTATATAAGAGCGTACGTGCTGCCACATATTCAGGCCTTAATCAGGCTAAAAGATGACTGTGGGCACGGCTCGTGAACCGCGTTCGTTGGCTCTGAACTATGGTTTCTGTTTTAATAGCGACTCATTGAACGACTGAACAGTGACAGGACGTACCTAATAATAATAATCATTTTGTTCATTCTGAGAGGCTTTCACAAAACCCAAGGACACTTAACATGAAAAAGAGGGTGGAAGACGAAGGCCCACAGAGGAGGGAATTAAGCAGGGTCCATAAGCCTGGATAAAAAGATGGGTTTTAAGTCTAAAATTACGTTGCTCTTCTCAAATATCCGCCCCACTCTGCACCCAACCAGGTGTGTGTGTGACACACACACACACACACACACACACACACACACACACACACACACACACACACACACACACACACACACACACACACACACACTGTGTGTGTGTGTTTTAGGGTGGGAGGGGGATGGAAGCAGATTATAGGAGGAGGGGATATAGGAGTGGTAGAGGTCTGATAGGAACCGTTGCCTTGGAGGGCAAAAAGGGTACAGAACGGTTATCATTCAACTCATCACCATGCTGTTATCCTCTCCTCCTCTTATTATCATTAAACTGCTGTCACCCGGATACCACCAACTCTAGGGTGGACTTATCAGATCCACGGTCCACTGCTCTCTATTGGTTAATAATGTCCACTTCCATTGCTAATTCCGGCCCCTAAGGGTGAATCCTATTGGCTAGTTGCTCGCTGTTAGAAGCTGACTTAATGACTCAATTATATTGACATTTCTATTTCTTCCAGGGCATGTCACAGTGACTCCAGTGGGATTGAGGCTATCGAAGAGGCTCTGTTGCTGTGCTTTGAATGAAACGTGACCCCCCCCCCCCCCCCCCCCCCTCCTTCGGAGACATTATTAATGTAAACGGATTTAGATGCGCGTTGCCGAAAAGCACTTTGTCCGTTAATACCTTCTTATGTAGCCTACTGGTGCGCTGCCTCATTCCAACGGATCCCATTTCACACTGCTCTTTTCGCAAACGAGGCACATTGTGGAGTATCTGTCCTGGCTTTGTGGTGGATGTGCTTTTTATTTTGGTACAGGTGGGGCGATGTGAGCCTGTGTGAACATAGGGGCTTTATGGCGCTTGCATGGAGAACAGAATAATGCTTATTGTGCGTTGGCTGTTGTGTTAGGTTGTTGAGCTGTTTATGTTTGGTGGCCAAAAAAGGAAATCTATAAAGAGGTTCCAAACACAGACACTGCAGTGCCAAACCGGCGGGGAAAGGGATGCCTAGGTCTGTGTCAGCCAATCAGGAGTACCTGTGACCTGCTCTTTGGTCCTTTAAATCCATATCACACCACCCCATCCCTCGTAGGTCTTATTGATATTGAACAGTTTTTCAGGAGGTTTTTAGAGGATTGAATGGTATACAGAGTAAAGTACAACGTGAACACACAAACACTTATGTCCCTGATCTATATATTAGTATTCAATGATAACTATTAAATTGTGGATGGCTGCGAGGATGTGTTCCGATTTTGGGGGGGTAATATATACACACAGGGTTTGGGTAAGGGTTAGGTTAGGGTTAGCACCACTAAAATGTTGCCCCTGCTTATTACAAACGCATGCCTGGCACCTTCATCCATACATTGCGTATTTTATACTGGGGGTGCATGTGTCCCGCTCTCAGTGTGACCTTGAGTTCAGCTGGGAGGGTGTCAGTAGTAAATTACCTCATACCTCTCCCTCTCTCTCGCTCTCTCTCGCTCTCTCTCTCTCTCTCTCTCTCTCTCTCTCTCTCTCTCTCTCTCTCTCTCTCTCTCTCTCTCTCTCTCTCTCTCTCTCTCTCTCTCTCTCTCTCCCTCCCCCCCCCCCTGACTCTCATCAGTGCCTGTGGGGCATTGGTCAAACTGTCAGCAAAAGCTCTCTTCATTGGTTCACGTTTTTCCGTTTGGGGGACCGACTGCTTCGTGGTCGATTTAATTTGTAACGGGGGTGGGGGGAGGGGGTTGGTTTGCGTGCACGCGTGTGTGTGTGTGCGTGCATAATTAAGCATGTGTGGGGTGCGTGGAGGGTATCAGCGGCATGGGCTAGGCTTAATGCAGGTTTGGTGGGAGGTGCTTTAAGGATAAGCCCTGCTGAGCAAAACGTAGGGGACTCTATTTAAAGGGCAGCTCCTCCCCCCTCATGAATCATTCAGCGGCAGCTTGCTCCTCCCTCCCGCCCTCCCTCCTTCCTCCCGCCCTCCCTCCCCCACCTCATCAAGATCAGCTGGAGGAAGTGCAGCTCAGCCAGTGGGATTACAATAACGGACTGGCTCTGTGTCGCGGCCGTGTGCTGGGCGGTAGGGTGCGCGTGTGTGTGGGAGGATTGGTCGCTGTTTGTGTGTGTGTGCTGCTGCCAAGAGACAGACAGAGAGAGAGAGAGAGAGAGAGAGAGAGAGAGAGAGAGAGAGGGAGAGGGAGAGGGAGGGAGAGAGAGAGAAAGAGAGAGAGAGGGAGAGGGAGAGAGAGAGAGAGAGAGAGAGAGAGAGCGCGCGCGTGCGAGCCTGGACTGTAGCAGCTGCATCCTCTGAGCTCTCTCTTTGTGTGTGTGTGAGCGAGATAGAGAGAGTGACAGAGAGACAGAGAGAGAGAGAGAGTGATGTAGAGGAAGAGGAATGTAGGGCAACCCTCTCTCTCTGCCATCTCTCCGTGCCCCCGCCTCTGTCTGTCTTTGTGTCTGCGCTGCGCTGCCGTCGCTACGGCGTCGCTAAGGAGGGCGACGGACATCGTTGCCACGGCCGCACTTCCGTGTTTTCATCCGAGGCTTACTCTTTGTCCGAGCTCAAGGATTCGTACAGAAGGGGCTATGTGACGTCCCCCCCACCCCTCCCGCAGGAGCCATTGTCTCAACGCGAGCGCGTGTGTGTGTGTGTGTGTGATTGTGTGAGTGTGTGTGGGCATTTCAATGTGGGTCTGTGCGGTGTGTACTCTGGAGTGAAACGGCCTTCGGGATCCAGCCATGAATTCCTGTTGGAAGATGAAGCTTCAGGTAAAAAGCGTGATATTATGTGTCATGATGACAGTGTTTTCCGAACATCTTCCTGTCATCTTTTCTCTGCCCCTGCTGCTGCTGCTGCTGCTGCTGTGGCTGCTGATACCGTTTTCATTGTTGTTGTAGATGCTTGTGATGGTATCCACAGTGAGGAACATCACTGATGTGTGCGTGTGTCTGTGTGTGTAATGGGATGTCTTGTCGGCTGGAAAATGGCAGGCGAGGTATTATGGACACGCGTAGATGCACTGTCAATCACACCTATTATGTGTGTGCGAAATGACAGGACATGAAAGCAAGATGGGGCGAAGAAAGGAAGACGACTGTCGGATGGAGGAGCGAGTAGAGTCGTTGCTATGGTGAGGGCCTTCGGTTTCCTGGGAAGATGACAGAGTGCTTTTCTGCCCGCGGAGAGAGAGAGAGTTGTTGTTGTGTTTGTTTTGTGTGAGCCACACATTAATCGGTATGCGTCATCTAGGCATTTGTTTGGCATCTATGCGTGCCCAGTGTATTGTAGTGTGTGTGTGTGTGTGTGTGTGTGTGTGTGTGTGTGTGGGGGTGTAACTATATGTGTGTGTGGGTGTGGGTGTGCGTGTGCACATGTGGCCAGTATATTGTATGTATATATAGAGGCCTAGTGTGTGTGTTTGTGTATTCCAGTTTAGCATCTGCCAGTGGGTTGAGGGTTGACCCACTTTCTGCCGCTGTCCCCTCTGCCCTTTGTTTTCCTTCGACCAAGGGCGTTCACGCATCACACACGGCACATACCCTGCATATCTGCACGATGAAACAAAAACAAAGGGAAGCATGTCGGATATACCTTCTAATCTAATCAAAAGTACACCTCGTTTCACAGTGTTCTCTTTCCTCGTCCTTTTCGTATTCTTTAATACGTTTTAGGTTAGGTTCAGTTTTGTTTTGTGTCATTTGGATACTCCCCTATTTTCGAAAGAGTAGGTGGAAATGCGCACATGAGAAACGGTTGTTGTAGTCACAATAATGTTTATCGCTCGGCTCTTGATGTTTCATCGTCCACTAGGCTGAATAAAACCCATAAACCTACAGAGCCCGGTGGTCCCATGAGGTCACTCACTTCTTCATCCATCTTCTGGCTGTGCGTGAGTCAACATTTTCAAGTAAAATTGCGCAAAGGGACAGTTCGGAAGGTCTTGATGTCTGGGTTGTTTGTGGTGTTGCTTTGGGCCTGCGTGTCTTGAGTTGATGTGTGTGTGTGTGTGTGTGTGTGTGTGTGTGTGTGTGTGTGTGTGTGTGTGTGTGTGTGTGTGTGTGTGTGTGTGTGTGTGTGTGTGTGTGTGTGTGTGTGTGTGTGTAAATGCGTAAGAGGATTAGCACTGGTCACGTGTTGCGCTAGAGCTTAAAACCTGTTGTGTGATGAGAAGGTGGGTGAGGCTGAGGTGGGGGCGGAGGTAGAACCAGTGAGAACGGAGCAGTGCTGTGGCGGAAGTCGAGAGATGGACAAGAGGTTTCCTGTATGCTGTGGTGGTTAGCTCTCCTTCTGAGGGGAGTGAAGATCACTAGGCAAACTGGTTAGCTACCAGTCCCACCAACGGACCTTCCTCTCAGAGATGTTATGCCATTTGTTGACGGTAGGATGTTTGGTAGCTTAAACATGAAAAAAAAAATCTAAAGACAAACATGTTAATAAATACTATTGTTGCTTTTGCCAAAATAATAGTTTTTTTCCCTCTGGTGTGGTTTTTGTCTTTTGAGTTCCCACAGTATTGCTATGTAATAGAGCTCTGCAGGCTGCAGCTGAACGCAAGCTAGCTAGTGTGGGAACTGGTACATGCCCCAGGCTGTTCCTAGGGGCCTCACAGCCCTGAAGCACAGTCCCTGCTCTGCTCCATGTGTTTACCCAAATGGGTGGTAGTGGTGCTGTGCAGGGGGTGTTGATGGTGCTGGTGTTTTATAATTCCCTTCCTGTTGTCTTGACTGCTTGCCCTTATTTTCCTTTCTTGTGCTGATGTCGTTGTTAAGCATGGCCTTGTCTGTCTGTCTGTCTGTCTGTCTGTCTGTCTGTCTGTCTGTCTGTCTGTCTGTCTGTCTGTCTGTCTGTCTGTCTGTCTGTCTGTCTTGTCTGTCTGCCTGCCTGCCTGCCTGCCTGCCTGCCTGCCTGCCTGCCTGTCTGTCTGTCTGTCTGTCTGTCTGTCTGTCTGTCTGTCTGTCTGTCTGTCTGTCTGTCTGTCTGTGTGCCATATCTCTACCAGCCTTTTCTCTATCATTCCTTTCCATTTTTTCCATCAGCCTTCTGTGCTGATACCATCAACCTCACTCCCTATCGTATTTGTTCTGCCCTGTCGTCTGTGTGTAGGTTCGTTCTGAACCCTAGTGCCCTGTGTCCTTACACTATGAAGGCCCAACACTGACCCTATCTGGTGTTCATTTACACGCCAGCAGGGCTCTTTTCAGCCCTACCACCAGGAGAGTCACCCGAGACCAGGACCAGTTCTGCGCTCTCATATCCTGTTTGGACACACTGATGCAATTACGCATCACTGAGAGAAAGAGATGAAAGGAGCGAGAGAGAGAGAGAGAGAGAGAGAGAGAGAGAGAGAGAGAGAGAGAGAGAGAGAGAGAGAGAGAGAGGAGAGAGAGAGAGAGAGAGAGAGAGAGAGAGAGAGAGAGAGAGAGAGAGAGAGAGAGAGAGAGAGAGAGAGAGAGATGTAGTAACATGCACACATACACAAGTGGAGTTATTTTGTTCATCACCTCATTTGTTCATCATGTCCTTTGTATGGTGTACAAAGGACATGTAATAAAAAGTGTTTGAAACCGACATTTATGGTTCTGGGTTTCATTCCCTACATCTGCAGTCTACCTAGACGCCTGACCACCTACCTGCCACTCCATTGCACATATCTAACATTCATCATCAATCGCTTTGGATTGAAGCATCTTCAGGTGAGGTGGGACAAATATCAGTCGTATTAGAAGCCATTAACTAGTGCATTTGGCTGTTTTTGAACCGTACTTCTCCGCCTCAAGATGTGCTCAGCCGGGCCAAGTGAGATCTCTCTTTGTTGTCAGATTTAATAATTGCCATCGCTCATCTGCTCCTGCTTAACTGTCCAGCTGGCCATGCCATCCACCTACATCGCCCCTCTCTGAGTTGTTCCTGGCATCGACAGGCATAGAAAACCACAACGTGAGCCCACTGCCTCAGTGGAGGTCTCTGATGGGTGTGGGTGGGTCAGGGCATGCTCCAATACATCCTGTAAGGAAATGACCTCAACGTTAAGTTGGGCAACAACGTGTCTGCGCTTGGAATACTGTTCTTGCATCACTTATCTGTTTTTCTTCATTCTTCTCTTTGTCTATCCTCTCTCTCTTTCCTTCTTTCTTTCTTTCTTTCTTTCTTTCTTTCTTTCTTTCTTTCTTTCTTTCTTTCTTTCTTTCTTTCTTTCTTTCTCTGTACTCTCTCTCTGTCGCTCTCTGTATTTGTGGGTCTCTCTTGTTATTTCTATCTATCCCTCTCTTTGTTTCTCTCTATCCATCTCTCTAGAATTTCAGTGAGCAGCTTTGTATATTTTGCTATTTACGGTAATTGATTAATCTTGGTTTTTGCAGGCAAAACAAGCAGTTTAATGTAGCTGAAAGCAAAATATATAGATTATTTAAGTTGAATGAAAATATTGTTTTAAAAGCATTTGGGATGTTGGCAGTGCTTTTTTCTCTTTAGTTGATGATGAGATACTTTTTTAACAGGGAATATGATAGTATACATTACCATCTTAATTAGCTAAAAGAATCAGATAATTCAACAATTAAAAAATGTTGCAATAAGATTATCTAAAAAAATTGAAAATCTCTCTCTCTCACTCTTTTACTATCTTCCTCTCTCATTCATATCTCTCTATATCTATGTGTACATCTAGTATATCTCTACTGTATCTTTCTATCTACCCATCTACTGTATCGGTCTCTCTGTCCATGCAGGAGTGAATGAAGGGCAGTCTGTTAAACCTCATTTGATTACCAAGTGATTTGAAGAGATTAAACGAGTTAGCGGACGCACGGCATTGACAATCTCAGAAGTCCCTGCCCACTGGAGGAGCCCGAATCTACGTTCCCCGCTCCCATATATACATGAAATCCAGAAAAAAAACACAAAATACATCTCGACGTGGCCTCATTTTTATGGGATATGAGAGCGAGGGTGTTGTTCTCCGTATGCAGATGAGGGTAGGCCTGCACCCACGCCATTCGGTTCAGTAGGAAGCCATTCAGACGAGCCGTGACATCTACTTTGGGCTGGACTTTCTTTGTTTGCTGGCCAACAAGGCTTAATTTTCGTCATGCAGATGCACAGACTCTGTCGACTGTCGATTCTATGGTTTAAAATAGAACGTTAGTAGCTGCATTTATTTTCGTAGTTTTGTAGTTTTTGACCTGCTCATTGTCGCTTTCCCCACCATGTTTGGTCTCTAAAGCTCATTCCAACTGAGCGCAGATGAGTTTAATTTGAATTAGATTCAGCCCCTGATATATACGTGATGGTTTTGGGTGTCCTATTAACACCAGCCTCTTTCTAAGACACTGCAAACGATGCAGCAGTAAATTATGGCAATGGGATGGAAAGGCTTACCAATGGCCTCATGCCAAGTGAGGAAGTGCCCACCTGGATTTACAAGGTGAAACTTGCATGTCCTCACACACGGGATGAGTTGACTGTTTACAGTTGACAGTTTTGCTATTTATATTGTGTCATTAAGCTTTTATCCGAAGGGGCTTGCGGTGAATTGAGGTACACAGTCATTAATCGGCATGTGGGAGGGTTAGGGCATCTTGCTCAAGGGTGAGGTAGATTGAGGACGGGGAGTTGAACACCCTAGTCTCGCATGGGCCACTATGACCTAATCACTATTGAACCATGCTGTCCTCCAGCAGAGCCTTTTATCTAAAGCTCCTTAGCGTGGAGGCTGGTGATGTGGTCGCAGGTAGAGGTTAGGTGTCTCACTCGGCGTATTACAGATGAAAGGAGTTCAGCTTCCGATTGATTAGCGACAAAATAAAAACAGATACGAAAGGGCTGATTCGTATCTCAGATAAAAGCCCATGTTCTTTTTTCTCTGCTCATTAAACGCAGCGATCTAATTACTCCTCGAGCCACCTCATTACCTCTGACTGATAGCGGGTGTTCATCAGGGAAGCTCTGCCTCTCCTCATCTCCTCTCCATTTCCAACCGGCTGGCCCTCTTGTCTCCACGATGAAATTGTAATCAGTTCGGGACATAATAAAGACACTTCTTAAAAGATTTATTTTTGCTGCCCATTTCAAGTTGGTGTTTGGCATTGCTACACTTGCTTCACATGCCGCACTTGGTGTTCTGCTGTGTGTGTGTGTGTGTGTGTGTGTGTGTGTGTGTGTGTGTGTGTGTGTGTGTGTGTGTGTGTGTGTGTGTGTGTGTGTGTGTGTGTGTGTGTGTGTGTGTGTGTGTGTGTGTGTACAACCTACCTGCCCAAACAGACTGAAATTGGCTTTGAATAACGAAAACGACGGGAACACGCTCAATGTATTTTCATTATGGTTTGAGGCTGTCAATTGTACGGTATCTCTGTGAATCTGTCCTCCAACTGTGTTCTCCTCTCCACCCTTATCATCCAGAATCAATGTGCACAGTGTCAGCCTGACCTTGGCTAGGCCTCCAGGGAAGTCCACTAGCTGGTTGGGCCATTTTTACACAAGCCATGGATTGGCCTGCATGGTCACTGCTCAAACCCTTAATGTGTTAATGTGTTCATTCTCTAAAATATATTTATCTGGGCATTTGTGCCTTAAAGGACCGCACAGCAGGTTGAAAGTGAGAGAGAAATTCCGTATTGGCACAGCCTATAGCCTTGTATAAGCCTCATATTTGTCCTTTTAAAAGAGTATTGTGAAGGTTGTTTGAAGATCTGATCATGCTAACAGTTAGCAGTAATACCGAGAAGTTCCTCTGGCCATGCTAACAGGTAGCAGTAATACAGGGACGTCCCTCTGGCTATGCTAACAGTTAGCAGTAATACAGAGAGGTCCCTCTGGCCATGCTAACTAGCAGTAATACAGAGAAGTTCCTCTGGCCATGCTAACTAGCAGTAATACAGAGAGGTTCCTCTGACCATGCTAACAGTTAGCAGTAATACAGTGAGGTCCCTCTGGCCATGCTAACTAGCAGTAATACAGAGAGGTCCCTCTGGCTATGCTAACATTAGCAGTAATAGAGAGATGTCCCTCTGGCTATGCTAACAGTTAGCAGTAATACTGAGAGGCTCCGGTGATTAGTTCATCGAGGCAGTTGTGTATATTTTTATTTTTAAATTACATATAGCCTACTAAATATTTTAGTTTTGGTCTTCTCCGAGAAGCGACTTTCCTTCGTGAACCTTGACCTGTTTGGCACTTAATATTGTTAAAGATTCATTATATTTCTGTCAGAAGTGTGTCTGCCGCTTTATGGCTGAGACAGATGGCAGCCAACCATCTGTGTCACCATAGCTTCTCTGTTATTCGTCCGGTTATGTCATACGTGTAGAAGTCCATGTCAGTACACTTCCTCACCAATCCTCGGGCAGAATGACTCCGTGAAATAAATGGTGTGAAGATCCTAATTCTAATGTACTGGAAAATGTAATCTATACACACTAGAAACTATAAATAACAGCACACACAAACACACACACAAACACTGTGTCTGTGTCACATTGGTGTTATTTCTTATTTGGCTAGCACCACAACCTCTGAGCTCGTCAGTAAACACTAGCAATAAAGGTATGTTGGTCTTTCCCCTGGAAGAAAAGCTTCCACAGTTGTTTCTCACATATCTCCCAAACAATTGTGGTGGTGTTAATACCATAAATAAACCAAGGGAATGATTGTTACAATTCTGGAACATTGTCGGCACAAGAGATGACAATCTGACAGATTGAAAATTAGCATGCTGTGAATGCAGCAGAAATTGGCAACTGACCACAAGGCCTCCATCTTGGACGGCTAGGGAAAGAGTTCCAGCTATTGTCGCAACTGTTTGCCATTTGTCAGCTCTGATGCTGGTGCCAGTGATCGATGCTTTGAATTAAACATAGAATATACTATAGCCCTCTGCCTTGGTGGGATGTTATTTCAAGGATCCTCATCACAAACTCTATAAACTAGTAGCAATGTTTGCAGCAAAGGTCACGTCTCAGAGATGCCTTGGGATAAGAGAAGACAATTTGACAATTTATCCACCTCCCTCTCTCCTTCTCTTCTACTCTCTCTCCCAGTGATTTCCCAGTCCAGTCTAGAGTTGTGTTTGCGAAGGCCAGGGGTAGTAGAAGAGCCTCAAAGGAGCGATTATAGGAAGAGAGAGACACACAAAGAGAGAAAGAGAGAGCACTGAAACCTAAGCCCTTTTGAGTGAGAATATTCCATGAAGCTAGTAAGGAGTAAGGCACTGGTGCAGTCTACTCAGACAGTGAGAATCAAGGCAACTGCTCCGTACCCCTATAGCTCATGCTACAGGGATGTGACCTACTGCATTCTGGGATGAAGGATTATCAATAAGAGAGCACAGAGAGAACTACCTGTGGTTTTATACGTACTTACTTTTTTACATACTTACGTCGCTTTGGATAAAAGCGTCAGCCAAATGCCCCAAAGGTAAATGTAAATGATAACTGCTGAACGACACACAGTCCCACGCTAACCTGTGTGTAGGCTTTGACAGGCTCCCGACCACACACTCTTCAACGGGAAGAAATGGACAGATGGATGTATGTATGGATGGATGGATGGATGGATGTATGTATGTATGTATGTATGTATGTATGTATGGATGGATGGATGGATGGATGGATGGATGGATGGATGGATGGATGGATGGATGGATGGATGGATGGATGGATGGATGGATGGATGGATGGATGGATGGATGTGTAGCTATGTTTGTGTGGCGGAGGAGGCGTGTCACATCACTCTTCGCTCCTCCGATGCCGTCGGTGACTGAAGACAAGGGTCCTTGAGACTGTGTGGCTGACGGAGGGGTGCGGGAAGAGCAGGGGGCCGTCTTCTGTTCATTGTCTTCACAAAGTCAGTCCTTTGACTGGTTGATGTGGTGTTTTTATTAGTCACCCCAGGGTTTGTCTGAGCGTGGACGTCTGTAAGGGGCCCAAAAACTGTTCACAAGCTCACAAAAGTCCCTTTCAGATCAGCTTTGTTGTTATTGAGCTGTGGCTGAAATGGTGGATGTGTTTGTGTGTGTGTGTGTGTGTGTATGTGTGTGTGTGTGTGTGTGTGTGTGTGTGTGTGTGTGTGTGTGTGTGTGTGTGTGTGTGTGTGTGTGTGTGTGTGTGTGTGTGTGTGTGTGTGTGTGTGTGTGTGTGAGTGTGTGTCTACACGGGTGTGTGTGACATCACGTGTGTGTACGTTTGTGCATTCCTACAGGTATGCAATCAGCCATAGAGTTCCTAGTCTACTACTTCTTCTACAACTACTCTACCACTCTCAGTGTGAGTGAGAAAGGTTCAAGGTACGGGTGTGCACGTGATTGCCGCAGTACGACCTTAAAGTAGGGGTTAAGGATGGAGGAGAAATACAGAGTGAGAGAGAGACACTGAGCGAGGAGGCAAAGAAGAAATATGGAAAGAATTACCACCGCCCAACCCTTCATCTCCATGGCAACTAGAGGCAGCAAGAGACTCCAATGAAGTGCTGGAGTAATTAAGAATTGAAAGAGAGTCCCTTGATGGTGGTGTGTGTGTGTGTGTGTGTGTGTGTGTGTGTGTGTGTGTGTGTGCGTGTGCGTGTGTGGGGGTTGTAGGGGTGAGGTTTGTATGTTTTTGCTATCATACTTGTTCATGTTTTGTGTGTGTGTGTGTGTGTGTGTGTGTGTGTGTGTGTGTGTGTGTGTGTGTGTGTGTGTGTGTGTGTGTGTGTGTGCGTGTGCGTGTGCGTGTGTGTGTATACTATTTACGTATCCCGGTTCACACGCACAAGGTAAATGAGTCTGCTGGGGATTTCCATAGGATCACCAAGACTCCATCTCTCACTCCCTCTTGTTCTTTAAGATGTCCAGCCGTCACACCCTTTACAGAAAAAGCTAATTAATTTCACATGTGCAAATGCACGTGTGATTTTGCACATTTAACATTGGAAAGTTGTTCAAAACAAACTAATGTTTGTTTGTCTGTACGTGTGTTGAGTTTGTAAGTCCGGAGTGTCTGGTGTCCAACAAAAGCAGCGTTGTTTGTTTTCATCTCTGATTGAAATGCAGCAAATGTGACAACATGGTTAAATCAAATGTGAAACTTTGGTGTGTGTGTGAGTGAGAGAAAGAGAGTTTGTGTGTGTGTGTTGATGTGTGTTTGTGTGTGTGTGTTTGTGTGTGTGTGTGTGTGTGTGTGTGTGTGTGTGTGTGTGTGTGTGTGTGCGTGTGCGTGTGCGTGTGTGTGTGTGCGTGTTGAGCTTCATTTTGGTGTGTTTAGTTTTAGGGCCAGTGTTTCTGGTGTCCAACACCAGCAGTGTTGTTTGTCTTCATCTGTGATTGAATCACAGCAGTGGGCAGCATGTCTATAAAACCCTGCGACAGACTGGGCTATGCAACTGTGATTGATTACTCATTAGGAATCAAAACCCGATCACGGCTTACATCATACATTGAAAGTGGCATGACCCCCTGGTAGATGTTCTTTCAAAGTTGCTGAAGGAGGCCAAATAACACATAACAGTATGCATTTGTGCCAATGGAAATATGTACCAATTAATTGACATTTTTAATTCGAGGCGGGATAATTTTGGGGTTTGAGCCCTACACTTTATGTTGACAGCATACCTGTGTGCTGTGAACATGATGCCCTAACACACTACATGCTCCTCAATGACATGCATCTGAATTCACTTTAAGTTGCTTCGCATTACAGGGATAAGCAGAGATATCTGTAAATTCGCATTTGCCTGTTTTACCCAGAATAAGACGAGTTGTTTCACTCCAAATTCATCACTGAATCTGGTCGTCTGAATCTGGGTAAGACAGACATGCCTAAGCGCCTATGTTCGCCCATTTACAGATATCTCTGCGTATCCCTTAAAAGCGTCTGCAAAATTGCTAATTAATAGTGCATTGTAACATCTGACAAACAATCACAAATAGTTTCACAGAAGTTGGTTATTCAATTGCAAACAATATAATAGAAACCGCTGTTTTCAATCTGGTCATTGTTTAGTTTGGGTGCCAGGGGGAATTTCATCCTTCTATTGAGATGTCAAAATTGTCTTCTACTAAAGCCCCCTACAGACAGACGGCCTAAACCTACCATTCACATGGCAACGAGAACTGTGACTCATAAAATACACTCTCAGATCAGAGTGTCCAAAAATATATTGGCCAACGAATGCATTATTGGCTTATTTGTGCCAATAAAGTGTCCATATACCCATGTGTGTTCATCGATGCTTTCAGGAGTCAAACCAATCTTTCTGACATGTGCGCCAGAGTGTTTTCATTTTCCCGCTGATGAAAATATGATATTAAATATATTACCTTATAGATATGTCATAGACCAATCCGCGTCCAATTTGTGTTCACTCAAAGCCGACATACCTAATTTGTTTTGTTGATTCAATCACCGCATATCTCTCAAACGGGTCTCTTGTTTTTCTCTCTCTCTTCCAGAACGAGAAGCCTATTTGTCATTCGGCAAGTCGGTCCAGCAATATCTCTAAGGTAAGGAGTAAAGAGCCCGCTGTTCTGGTTCACAAGGGCCATCAGAGCTACGTGTCTGATAGCGCCTCTGCAGAACCGAATCAGAGCAGGCCTATATGCCTCCCCTCCTTTGCCCCTCAAGATCAGCAATTAAGGGCAGACAGGCCAGGGCAGAACACAGACACAATCCTTCACAGGCTCACCGTTCAACAATACTCTTTTTCTCCACTTTCACTTTCATGTGGTCGTCCTTGCCCTTTGTTTATGTGCTTGCTCTCCCTCTCACTCTCTCTCCCACTCTCTCCCTCCCTCTCTCTCTATGCCTCTCTCTTCCTCTCTCACTATCTATCTATTTATCTATATTTGTCTATCTCCCTCCATCTCTCTCTCTCTCTCTCACACTATCTATCGATTTATCTATCTATTTGTCTTTCTCCATCCATCTCTGTTTCTCTTATCTATTTCAATTTAGTTTGAGGTCCGTCTCTCGTCACAATAACATCTCCCTCTCTCTCTCTCTCTCTCTCTCTCTCTCTCTCTCTCTCTCCCTCCCTCTCTCCCTCTCCCTCTCTCTCTCTCCCTCGCCCTCTGTCTATCTCATGTCGAGGCATGTCTTCACGTTCTCCTGAGCATCTAAGAGGATACCATCTTCACTTAGGAGTTGTAAATGTCATCATCACCTTTTGGCTGCCAAAGAGCCAAAGACGGCACATACCCTTGTCTGTTATCTCTGGAAGTCATGTAACATCCCCCTTAGCATGTTACCCTTGGTCTGCTCATAACTCTTAATGATGGTATACATTGTGACAGTCTGGAATTCAACATGTTGGTTAGGGAAGGGCCGGATGACTTTCTGTGAGACATTTTTTTCAATATTAGTTCATATTTTTGGATTGTTTGTGTGTGTGTTTTTGCTTGATAACTGACCAATATGACTAGAATCGTAGTTCTTGGTTTTACCAAGTCATGCATCATTCATGTGGGCTAGGGAACTTAATATTAAACGCAATGTCATATGACAGTCTGCTTATGTTCTGCGGTCCAGAGGGCCACAATCCAAACGCTGTCTGCATTTTGCATCTTGTTTTGCTGTGTTATTGATTCGGCCTTTAAAAGGTTTCTACCCTTGACAGTGTTATTTATGAAAAAGATAGGCTATGGAGAAATAGCACACAGATTCAGCTTCAGTGAAGCAAGTAGAGTGAAGTGTTGTGGAACATCTTAATTTTAATGAAGTAAAAAATTGCTACTCTTGTAAATATGTATGACTGCAGACTTAAAAGCAGCAAACCGCAGCGGCTTTATCGTGCCGAAAAAAGTGGGCTGAGGATCTTTGTCATATCATTTATTTTGTCATCAAACAGCTTTCCACTATCGGGAGGTCTTAACGAGCCTCTATTCCTCAATGCTTAATGCTTTAGCCTCTTTCCTCAATGCTAGCACTCACTACATGGAGCTGTGGCTCCTGCAATTATTTGGAGAGTATTTAACTATAGTGCCAATTGACAGAAGTAGATTCCCTCAACCTGCTGGCCCTAGACCAGCCAAACAAACAGCCTAAAAAACACACTAACAACCTGAAATGCCTCGGACTACTGAGCATTCTGCAGCATTTAAGCTTCCTGAAATGGCCATTGCCAGCACTATTCCTTTGTAGTAGCTAGAAAGCTTCCTTTGTAATGGCTAGCAAGCTGCCTTTGTAATGGCTAGCAAGCGTCCTTGGCAAGGGCTAGCAAGCTTACTTGGCAATGGCTAGCAAGTAGAAAGCTTCCTTAACAACAGCTAGCAAGCTTCCTTAGCAATCGCTTGGCACCCTTGGCAGGTGAGTTGTCAAGCCTGTATTCTGACATTGACAAAGAGAAGTTTTTCCCTGCTGCAAGGTTATGGTTTGGGTTATTAATTGAAACTCAGCTTACACTAAATGCTTATCGGAACACAAAAAACACAGATACAAAATATTATACTACCATAAATAGAAGAAACGAAATAGATATACAACACAATGTTGCTTATTTCCATTATTGATCTATACATACATATTGTAAAAGTTTTGAAATAGTTTTCCCCTCTTCATGTTGAATTCTCCTTTTGGATTCCAGCCCCCATGTTCTCTAGATTGTAATCCCTTCTTTAGAATATCATGTAAATGCTCAGTAAAGAAGAGGTTGTTTTTTTATCACCCCACTAGCTAGCACCACAACATCTGTGGCGATTGCTAACTTCCAAGTGTCAACCCTCAACCTCTCATCAGAACAGATTAATAGACATGATCAGAGATGGCATCGAGGGCCAGTTACCACTAGCTTGGACATAAGATTGGTGATAAAAGGCAAACATCAGCTCTGTTTGGCAGTGGATTTCCAGTGTTCATGTCTGTCGAGGAGATTATGCTTGTGATTACATATCTCGGCTGGTAGCCCTGGCTGCTGATTGGAGGACTCTGCCGGGGTTATAATCACGGTAACTAGGCAGTGGACAGAGAGACAACCTTCAGTCCTCTCATCTTTCACCAGCATCCCCTTTAGCTGTGGTGTTCGGCTGGTGTTTGGAAACGTTTTGTAGTTTCATTTGTAACTTGTTCTTCAAACTCGTCCACCCTTCTAGTGATTCGCTTGTGTTCAAAGGCAATATTAAAATGGAGATTTTAATCTCTGACTTTATCAAATTATTGGAATTGCTGCTGAATTACTCAAATAAAACGTTCTATAGTTTACTAGGTTACAGTAATCTTCACTTACTCACCTGTTAACCTGTTTAGTTTTATTAAAGAATTATTTAATATAAACAGAACATCCAATTAATGATGGGAACTCCTTTATTATCTCTTTCATCTCTGAAATACTATTCTGTCCAAAAGGCATTCAAATGTACGCGTTAACACACACTAAAGCTACACATTTTTGTTTCTCTCTAACTGTATTTTACTGCTAAACTATGAGGGCCCTGTCCTTTATCAATGGTCAACATGGGGTTATTGACAGTTGATTTGCAGATAAGATTGATGGCATGAGAGGAGAGGTGAGGAGGAAAAAGAGGTTGTTGATGGTTAGGTTTGGTCTGATTAGACAGTTAATCATTACTCCCACATGCATGTTATCTCATGGCTCTTCCGACCCCTACATTACCTACCATTGTTTCTCATTGATTTGCCGATCAATAGTTAATGGGTGGGGGGGAAAGCGGAGGCCAGTAACTGTAAACCTCTAACAGAAATAACCTAAGCCTAATTTGCTTGTCAGCCATTTAGTTATTGTTGAACCATGTTTCATGCCATACTACAAACCAGATGTTTACTGAATTCCTTTCTATTCTGTTTTGAAAGCTAGGCATGATGATTCATCTATGTGAAATTGTTCAATTGTTTTAATGGCCTCACTTTATTTTTACTACCATTTATAAAGTATAGCTCTGTTTTGACGACTTGTTTCGAACGGCTTTCCAAAAACGGCCTCCCCGGAGATCCGCTGGTTTCAATACTCAATAATGATGGAATCGCTCTGTCTATCAACAGAGTTGAGCTAAGGGCGCTGAGCACATAACCTAGACAGCTGTGGAGATGTTTCATCAAATTTTGGACTGATGAAATAGGGATACAGATGGAGCGAATTAGAATGAGAGAGAGAGAGAGTGAAGGATAAAAGGTTGAATTCTTTATTGATTACAGTCCAATCCCCCCTGAGCTATGAATTTCACTTTAGGTACAGATAGGATCAATAGATAATTAGTCTGCTGTTTTGAAGGGTTAGGGTTGGGGTTAGAAATGTGAGGGATGCAAGGAATGCTGGTAACACGGTCCTTTCCTGAGCACCCTAAACATGAACACAAACACGAGCGCAGCTGAGATCTCATGGTTCTGGGGACTGTCAGTGGTGTCAGTGGTAGGTGTGGCCCTGTGAAGGACACTGCGTGGACTCGTCGGCGTTTCAAATGTGTGAAATTAATTTGTTGTGATCATAGATTCAAACGAGATGTTTGGAACATCACAACGTCTGACTGTGTGTGAGGTGAGGTTGCTTACCGCACAGGGAATATTTGGTACTATGCTGCTTTTCTCTGCTACCTCTCTCTTTCTCTCTAAATTCAAATATCAATAAAATTAGCTTTATTGGCATGAGAAACAAGTGTTAACATTGCAAAGCAGGTGAACAATTAGGAGGTCAAAGTATAAAACAAACAAAATACAAATCAAATATTAAATATGAATATATTAATTAATATATCACTCTGTTTATCAAAACATCTCTCTCTCTCTCTCTCTCTCTCTCTCTCTCTCTCTCTCTCTCTCTCTCTCTCTCTCTCTCTCTCTCCTCCCTCTCTCTCTCTCTCTCTCTCTCTCTCTCTCTCTCTCTCTCTCTCTCTCTCTCTCTCTCTCTCTCTCTCTCTCTCTCTCTCTCTGATTGGCTGACTTACTGAGCGCCACTCTATTACGTTAGCTGACTGGCTGATCTGTTAGCTGACAGACGATCAGACAGATGTACATTCCACATGGTTTCCTCTCTTATGATCACCCTGAGCATGTCACGTGTTTTTCCTCTTTCAGCGAGATAACATTTGTATGCACTGACAACTGTATGAAGTGGAACCCACATTGCACACATCGCACACACTCTGTAGCGGTACTACCCTCATCAGATTTTCAAAATAGACGACAGGTCCCAGAAGAAGTCTTGAATTTCCTAGATCAAAAATGAGGGGGTCGTAGAAGAAAGTAAAGTAAGGACAGTAATAGGATTAGGAATTATTCCTGATGACGATGATCACGATCGTGGATGCATAACTCTCCTCTGTGCTCTTAATGAAACGGTATGCTCTCCGAACGCGTTGCTCCGGACGGTTCTCTGTGCTGACCGCTGCGTGTCCCCCTGTCCACAGGCGGGCAGCCCCACCTCGGTGAACGCACCATGCAGCTTCTCCAGGACGTCCGTCACTCCGTCCAACCAGGACATCTGCAGGTATACCCGCTCCTCCTTCGTGACCCCAGTGACTGACCCCTGACCCCCTTGACCCTTCTATGTGAGCGCTGACGTCCGGGATTCAGGGCTCTCCGGATGCTAATGATGTTAGCGGTTCGGGGAGTTCTTTTCATCCCAGGAAGGACATCTCTTACGCTGAAATGGAGACTGACAGAGTCGGGCCTGTCTCGTCCTACAAACAGGGTTGGAAGGATTCCCTGAATCATTTAGTGCGCAGTGATGTTTGATTAAGGCCGTCGCGGCCAAAGCCCTTAAATGTCTCTTGATTTAAGTCCTATTTTATTTCATTCATTATTTCGTTTTTCTTTTAATGCATACCATCTGTGTTTCATTCCATTTTTCCCTTCTCTGCCCCCCCCCGCCCTCCGCCTCCTCCCTCCTCCCTCCTCTTCAACCATGACTGTTTGCACGAACCCTTCCTCACACACACACACACGCACATACGCACGCACGCACACGCTCACGCACACACGCAAACAGCGGCAGCAGCCGGGACCAGGGCGTGCAGAGACAGCAGAGCACGGTGGTTCTGTTGAGTTCCCACTGTAAACCCTCCCCGTGGGGCGGGGGGGTCTCGGTCACCGCGCTGTGTGCCCCCCTACCGCCACCGCCACCGCCCCCGCCACCACCGCCACTGCTGCCGCCCCGTCAGCCGCCCAGACCCCCGGGCGGGGTCTCCTCGGGGGGCACGGACTGGCTCTCTCTCCTCCGGCCCCCCCCCGCCGTCGTCCTCGCCCCCGCCGGCAGCCTCCGCTTCTCCCACTCGCTGAACGACATCGGGCGCCGCGCGGACAGCCTGTGCAGCGGCCTGCACTTCATCGACCGCACCTGCTCCGACGGAGAGCTGCAGGGGGGGCGGCCCGACCCGCCCGGCAGCAGCGCGGCGCCGCATCAGACCGCCGACCCGCCGGGCGGCCGCGGCCCCCAGCCACGGCCCCCGCCCTACCTGGTCCCCTCCTTCACCAACAACTACCAGTACATGGTGCCAGCACCCGTGGGGTCCCACCCCCACAACCATCAGCGCTCCCCCGGCCAACCCCAAGCCATCCCCCGCCCCCAACCACAACAACAACAGCAACAACAGCGACAACAACAACAACAACAACAACAACAGCAACGACAGCACCCCTCCCCCGGCTCCAACGACGTCCTCCACCTCTTCCTCCCGCTGTCCCGCTCCTCCACCTCGGCCAGCCTGCAGGGCTTCGAGCTGGGCAGCTTGGCCTCGCGCCTGCACCTCACCGCCTCCTCCAGCGCCCTGCTGGGCGGCACCGAGCCAGGGCCGGCCCAGCAGCGCCCCCTGCTGGGGGCGGACGGGGACGACGGTGTGTTCGAGGACGACCAGGGGACGAGGAGCGGCAGGAGCAGCGGCAGCGGAGCGTCCCTGGGGGGTAACTCCCGTGCCGGGCTGAGCTCCCAGCAGGCGCCCCTCTGCTGTATGGATGAGGACGAGGACCTGGACCGCTGCCCGTCCTCGCTCTCTGACAAGAGCAGGCCTTTCTTACCCTATTCCCTGTCTGGGGACTTCTGCAGGTGGGTGCCTCCATCTGGGCCACGTAGCGCTCCCTGACCCCCCCCACCCGTCCCCCACCCGTCCCCCGAGACGTCTCAGAGTCCAGCTCCTGTAGTGGCGTTAGCTGGGGGTGAACCTGTTTAGCGGGCCTTACCAAGTAGTATTAACCCTGCAGTCCCCTGTAGAGTCCCAGGTCAGCAGACCTCCCCCCTGTGGTCGGTTCAAGCTTCTCCAACCACCTCCCTGAGCGCCAGTGGACTCCCAAGTTGTCCACGGGCTAGACTGTAGACTAGCTGATGGAACATAACGGTAGAACACACATACAACGCCTGGACGATGACATGTGTGGCTGTGGGTGACCAGCTAGAAGTGGTGAATGCATAAACATAATCACATGACACCATGACACAAATCCAACAAGCCGCCTTCATGCCCTTTGCGGCACACCTCTCCCATAACTTCTCCCTGTCGATCCCTCCATGTCCTACATCCTGTCTTGTCAAATTCAGCATCCCCTTTCCTCCAGGCTTTTCTGTTACGATGCGAGAAATCTTTAAATGTCCCCCTGCTGCCAGTGTGTGATCGGTGACTGGATGGGTGATGATGAGAGGGTTTTCATGTCGGTTATCAGATGGAACATGTCATCTGAAGCGCATACTTGTGTTGAAACGCATTGGCTCATGCAGTAAGCGTGAGGGGAAAACACTGGTGTTCTGGCTTTGTTGTTTTTGTCTGTGTAACTTCCTTTGCAAAGGTCTGTGAAAGGATTTATACAGACGTTTTGCAAGTCTTACAGCCTCATGGGAATTCAACGACCCATGGTCAACTTTGATTAAACTCCTACCCGGTTTTTCTATTATTATTTTATTCCCCCCCTTTCTTTTGTGCTTTCTGAACCATTCCATTCTCTACCGTCTAGAACTGCAATGTCTGATATGAGCTATCTATCAATGTCTCCCACTGTCCTCATTCTTCGTAATGTATATTTAATGTTCATTTAGATCGAGTACTTGATATCCCTAATGGCCATTCATACACTGACAGACTTTCTCCCAGTGCAGCACAGAAACTTTATGTTCCCCACTAAAGTTGCTGCTGCGTGCCCTGGCCAGGGCGCTCTTGTTCAGACATATTATATGATGTGTATCAATCATAAGGGTATCATATGTAACCTACATCTAACACTTAATGTGTTATGGAGTGTGATGTGTACCCTGCAAGTAAAGAAAATAATACAATAATACACCATCTGCAATGAAGAGGGAAATCGAACTACCGTAGACTAGGGTACTAGGGGTGATGGTTTAACTACTGTATACCATGGTACAGGAGGATGTTGGTTTAACTACTGTAAATCAGGGTGCTGGGCGGTGCTGGTTTAACTACCGTAAACCAGCACTAGGAAGATCTAGACTAGAGACTCAGATGTCAGGCTGGAATAAATGAGTGTGTTTGTATAAAACTGTTGTTGTATACGAGGGCCGTGTTTTGGAAAGTTGAATTCAAAGGGACATTGGATACAGACCGTTCTGCACTTACTGCAGTTTGTTTTGCCCTCTGCACAACAAATTTGCAGAGAAATGGTATTGTTTCATCCTCCGGCACATCAACCAGTGCTTATGCTAGCTTCTTTTCAGCTGCTCATCATTGTAATTTAAACTTGCTCAAAAATGTAATGACAAGATTTTGATTGGCCATTTCAAATCATAG
Source organism: Gadus chalcogrammus (assembly GCF_026213295.1). NCBI lineage: Eukaryota > Metazoa > Chordata > Actinopteri > Gadiformes > Gadidae > Gadus > Gadus chalcogrammus. Next base: position 9,140,890 of record NC_079426.1, read on the forward strand.
TGTCACCCTTGACACGCCCCTGCCTGTAGTGTTATGGGGACAGTAACACAGTCATGTTATGGGGACAGTAAACACATTAGTGTTATGGTTACAGTAACACATTAGTCTTATGGGGACAGTAATACAGTAATGTTATGGGGACTGTATTACGGTAATGTCATGGGGACTGTATTACAGTAATGTTATGGGGACAGTAATAGAATAATGTTAGGGGGACAGTAATAGATGAATGTTAGAGGGGATAGTTACACAGGATCCTGTAATACAGCTGATTGCCCGGAGACCTTGCGGGGAGGATGTGATCTCAGGGTAAGGTTAGTTGAGGCGGAGGGATCAGGGCGCAGATTATAGGCTTCAAATAGCCTTGCACAGACTCTGACTCGCAAGCACATTATCTCACGCCAGGCTGTGGTCAGGTGGCTCGACGCATGAGCTCGTGGCCCCTCGGAGCATCTGATTGGGGGACAATGTGCCGTGTGTTTTTGGTTCACAAACAGGACTCAGTGGTTATAAGGACTCCTTCTTTGTTATGGACACTACCACAGATGGTGCTCCGCACACAGCCGCGGTCCTTTGTGTAGTGCTTCTGATGTCCATCGTGAATACAATCCAACTGCTCATCGTGAACAGATGTTGTGTATCCCAGGAACGCAACAAGTTTTGTGTATTACTTCTATAATATTATATTAAAGCAAATACTTCCACCATATATTATATCATGTCATTCTGTTGGTCTGAAGGCCTCTGAAAGTCACTTCTCAGTATTCGGTCTGTTCCTTGTTATAGAAGTAACAGGCATTTTAATGAAGAAAAGGTTGGTGTTTGCATGCATGGAATGTGCTTTCAGTGGAGAATTGGATCGGGTTTGGATGTGATCAGGAAAACCCTGGGAGAGAGCAGAGCATGGGATGCTCACACAAACAGCATGCCTCTTATGTAACTCTCCCTGCTACCCTCGGCTCATGGCGTTGTACAATTCTGTTTATCTGGAATGTGGTGGAGTAAATCAAATACCAACACGGCCCTGGGCTTGGGCATGATGAGAATTTGAAACGTGAATACAAAGACCACTGCGAGAGGAAGGTGTGAGAATGTGGGCTGATTGCGCAGACAGCACATGCAACACAAATATGCCACATAAATAACATATTACATCTGAATAATTTCCCTCACTGGAAGGCGGCTGAGAACATAGGCCCTCTGTGCTGTCTCAGCCAAACTGCTAATTTTATTTAGACAGCCATCGCCAGATCTTTTCTGCTGGCGATGTTCTGCTTCCAGGCTACACTTTAATCCCTTAATAACTGTCAAAATCCCAGAATTAAAAGTTGAATCCAACTTTGAAATTGTATCCAACTTGATGACTGTTTTGATTGACAGATGTAGCAAAGAATTACTTAATAAGTCCTCTCTTTTAATTTATTGCAATAAAAATAAATCATCATGTAAGACGCCGCATTTGGGCATTTGAACAAAAAGCTTTGAAACTTTATCTCGCCCTAGTCCAACATAACTATGAGAACTGTTACCAAAAGAACAAGCTTCTTCCCAGAATGTCCTGGAGAAGGTTCTGCCTTCTCCAGTCATCTCTCATCATCCCTCATCATCAGCTCCCTCTACCTCCGTACTGGAGGAACACGGTCTATTCCGGTACCTTCTTTGTTCGCGTTGTCATTTAATCTTGTAACGCCCTGGACAGATCACTGCCGACTGGAAATAGTCATTATCCTGCTGAATCACTCAGTCAGTCGTTGCGTGAGTGTGTGTGTGTGTGTGAGTGTGTGTGCGTGTGCGTCGTTAACACAGATAGAGACAATCCCGTTCGCGCTCCCTTCTCTATACTTTGTGTCTCTCCTTCTCATGATCTTTTCTACATATACCCTCTCTAGGAGATTGCATAGCTCTGCATAGCACCCTGTGCTCCTTGTTTTAAACAGCAGAGCCATATTCCCTGTGTTGTGTGCGCTGAATATACAGTACTGCAGTCCAAATCAACTTGCTCTTGTCTGTTTCCCTTGTTTCGGTTCCCAGCTAATCTTTCTGGGTTTCTTTTGAGAACCCAATCACACCCTGCAGCAGCCTTGTTACTTCCTATTTCAGAAGCTACCCGGCCACACCGGAAAGATACTAACAGAAAGCGTATTTCTGGATTGGTGCTTTGTGTGATTCATTGTGGTTCTCTCTGTCTGTCCCCACAAGGTCAACCTACTGAGGCTTGTGTGTGCGTGTGTGTGTGTGTGTGTGTGTGTGTGTGTGTGTGTGTGTGTGTGTGTGTGTGTGTGTGTGTGTGTGTGTGTGTGTGTGTGTGTGTGTGTGTGTGTGTGTGTGTGTCTCAGCGTGGTCTATTCTGTATTGTCACCACCACTGTGTTTGATAGCCTTCTTCACTGTCCTCGCCTTCACTTATTGCAAGTATTGTACACAAGTATAGCATATGGACAAATCACCCACGTTTCCGTTGCTAAACCATTGGTGAAACCGTAGCAGTTGGTTTCATAAACCAACCCAGTCTAGGTCTGTGGCCGAAACCCCCCAATTAAGGCTGGTGTTCACTTTTCGCATAAAACACTTCAAGATAAAGGGCCATATACTGTGATAAGGCGTAATGCCACAGTGTCTTTATCCAATCTTGCCTGTACAATTCATCTCATTGTTGGACAAAACTGATATCAATATGTTCTTTGTCCACATATGTTAATTCATTTTCACACAGTCGTAGTTTGTGTAGCCCGGCAATATGAATCCATTGCCTAGAAATCATAATGGATTCCCTCCCTCCCTCATAATGGAGATGGCACTGCGAGGGTATGTTTCTAAATCCTACATCGATACCCCAAAAAGGGTGGATTCTGCCTGCCAGTCTCCCTTACTTTGTAATTTCTTGCCTTCACGGAATGAACACTGTTATTATCCAATGGTATTAACCTTATAGAAAGAGATATGGCAGATGAGATGCTCTCGAAGATGACCTCACGATTGGCCTGTCAAAATATCCTCATCTGACCCTCTTTACCAGCACTATCTGGAAATGGTTTCAGGTGTGGTTTCAAGTGTTTACATCTCGGGGGCTTTCTGTTTTTATTCTCTCAGAGGTTTGCTTTTTTTTGAGTTTTCTCTCCCTCTGTTCTTACTACAGCTGTCAAACGTGTACCATAGCGCTGACTCTGCATGTGGGTGTGTGTGTCTGTGTGGTGTTCCTTTATTGTGAAGCCTACATCCCTGAAGGAAATTATGATCTGTGAATATGTAACAATGTGTTCTACTGTGCCTTGTTGTACTCATTTGCACTCAGGCCCTTATATTAAGTATTTTATGCATATTTACTATTGTGGCTCTTAATACTAAAATGTGTGTGTGTGGGTTTCTCTATTTCTGTGTGTATGTGCGTGTGAAAATGTTTGCGTGTCTGTGTGTGTGTGTGTGTGTGTGTGTGTGTGTGTGTGTGTGTGTGTGTGTGTGTGTGTGTGTGTGTGTGTGTGTGTGTGTGTGTGTGTGTGTGCGTGCGTGCGTGCGTGCGTGCGTGCGTGTGTAGGATCTGCCACTGCGAGGGCGACGAGGAGAGCCCCCTGATCACGCCGTGCCACTGCACCGGCAGCCTGCGCTACGTCCACCAGTCCTGCCTGCAGCAGTGGATCAAGAGCTCCGACACCCGCTGCTGTGAGCTCTGCAAGTATGAGTTCATCATGGAGACCAAGCTCAAGCCCCTGCGCAAGGTAGGGGAGCGCAGCGTGTCCAGACCGGGGGGGTCTTAGTGGGGGGTCTGGGTCTGGAGCCGATACGGGAATGTAATATAGTCCCTGATCCTCAGACACAAAGCAAAAGCTGTGATGAGGTGTGTTTGTGTTTGTGTGTGTGTGTGGGTGTATGTGTGTGTGTCGAAAGTACATTTGTGAAGCATCTACATTCTGCGTTGATCGCTTTCAAAACTGAAACTGAGCATTGTTTCCGGAGCTTTGATGCTGATTTAAAAAGTTACAAGACACACAACCGGAAGCTGGGGTTTGCTTTTCAAAGTTCAACCCTGATGCACGCTGCTCGCGTATCACCAAATCCTGGAGGTAGTCCATTTCGCCCACTCATTATTTTCCGACTTCAAAGTCTTTCGTGCAGCTAATGAATAACTGAATTCCCACCGGTGAATGTAGAAAACTTTATGTACACGCTTACAAATTACGTCATTGTGAAGTGACTGTAAAGGGCTGCTGGTTTTGTGTAATGATACATCTCCCTTCCAGCAATTACTAACCTTAACCTGGCGGACCTACTTCAACTCGGGGGGGGGGGGGGGGGGGGGGGCGGGGGGGATATCGAAGAGGAAACGCAATTATGTTGATAATTGAACTAATTAACTGTATTACACTTGTGTGTGTGTGTGTGTGTGTGTGTGTGTGTGTGTGTGTGTGTGTGTGTGTGTGTGTGTGTGTGTGTGTGTGTGTGTGTGAGTAGACAGACGCATCTGTGTATGCATGAGTGTGCATGATTATGACATTATCTACCCTCTTGTGTCTGTCCAACAACCAGTAGTAGAACAGTAATGAAGACTAAATTACATATATTTAAAACTTAAAACACCCTAAAACTATCCTTTCCAAGTTCCACTTTTTCTCCATCATTTAGAATCTAGTATGTTTCTGGTATGTTTCTGTTCGCTTATTTCGGCTTTCAGCTTTTTTTAATTGAGTGTCTATTCTATTTATTCTAAGCTTGTTAAAAGATGTTTTTTGTCCTAATTTCTGCCTGGGTTTGACTTTGTGTTTTCAATATATACACACACACACACACACGCACACACACACACACACACACACACACACAGACACACACACACACACACACACACACACACACACACACACACACACACACACACACACACACACACACACACACACACACACAAAGGAGCTTAAAACCCTGGAGGTTTTGGACATTTTCTCCCCATTAAGCCATTAGCCATTCAGCAGGCACTTTCACCCAAAACAACTCATTTGTTTATATTTACCTATTATCTATTGCTCTGGAGTCTGCTTCAGGCAGGCTCCAGACCTTGGGGTTTGAACCGCCGGGGGTCCTGCACCCTGTCCATGAGACAATAACCCCCCCCCAGCAGTAGCAGCTGGTGTTTAAGGCCTCTCTGCTACTCCTCCTCAGTGGGAGAAGCTGCAGATGACGGCCAGTGAGCGCAGGAAGATCATGTGCTCGGTGACGTTCCACGTCATCGCCATCACCTGCGTGGTGTGGTCCCTCTACGTCCTCATCGACCGCACTGCCGAGGAGATCAAACAAGGTCAGGAGGGCACACACACACACACACAGACACACACAACACAAACACACACACACACACACACACACACACACACACACACACACACACCCACGTACCAGAAATAATACACACAGTTACACAGATATATGCACAGATACACGCACACAGAGACACATACATGTATGCATGCACAGGCATGCATACACACACACACAACTGCACGCAGGCAAGCACATAGGCACGCACTCACTTGTGCGTGTACACACAAAAGCAAGCACACACACACACAGACACACCCAGAAAGGGTATTTGAATTGGTTAACGTGGGTTAGTTGGAGGCGACCAGAACATTTTGTTTCTGGAGCTGACAGAACTAAGCACCCGCAATGCTGTCAGCACCTTCCCTCCTGCTGGCATGTAGAATGGAGTAGAATAGAGTGGGAGTGTAAGGGGGAGATGCCTGTCACTCCATAGTTGGCGAGGGCCTTTTATGCACAGTGTGCCGATGGTAAAGCAGTCAGTTCGGTGGGTCCCAACCAAAACCCCAAAGAATTACACATACTAGTTTGGCCTCATCAAGACTGTTGTATGGTTGAATAGACTCACTCACCGGTTCCAATCGTATCCCTTCTCCCTGACGTACCCAACACACAGCATGTTCATTGGTTTTTTGTATTTTTGTATTATTCTTCAATTCAGCAACTCACAATTTTTCTACAAAAACAACTTTTGCCGTATTCTATTTCCCGAGGAGATGTGATTGTCTGATTTGATTGAACATTGTCATTTCTCACTGTGACACCCTTTGTATTCGTACAGAATAAATATTGCATGCTCAGTAGAATTACGCTAGTGTGGAAAGTGGCACATCAGTAATAATAAATTGTTTATCTGTTGGTGTTTTGGTGAATCAATGATGCTTACGATTTCTTCATTCATGCAGCGGGAAGAATCCCAGGTAAACATGTTTCCTTTCATCTGTTTCATCTGTTTCAATTGTTTCCTCCCTCCCTGACGATATCTCTGTCGAGTGCTGGCTTTTATTTCCTGCCTACCCCTTTTTTAAAAGCTCAAACCTATATCACAGCATGGTAGCTGTTTGTTTAAACTTAACACAATACCTGTCCCATCCTGTGATGGGATTAACATGAAAAACATGAAAACAAAAGAGAACAGGTCTCCGCTCCAGGCTATATTCACTGCGTCTACCGAGTTACAGCCGAGAAACAATTTGATTACGGCAAAATTTGTCATTGATGTACAACTAATCTTTGCTAAGGCATAAATCATTCACACAATATAAACGGCATGCGTACAGGGAAATCAATAGCTGGTTCAGATACTCAGGGCTCATGCAGCCGATTCAGACTTCACTGTTTAAAGTTGGACCATTTTTTTATTGTTTTACTTTTAATATTAACAAGGTTTTCCTCCATGAGGGAAACTGCAGGAGCACAGATTACTGTAGACTTAGGGGCCGTTGACAAAGTGTTAGAAATGCATGCTTCAAAGATAATGCTTGTTTTTCATCAAGTTAGAATGAGCTGTTGCCTTCTGTGATTCTGCCAGATTGCCCCTCTGCCTCACACTTTGAGGCATGCTACCCTGGGTGTGGTGGTGGAGGTGATGAAGTGTTTAATAAGAAAGAAATACAATTTAAACCATCCATCTTCCCTTGTAACTATTTTCCTGTGCTGTTGTGCTTGTGTATCTTTTTTTCCCCCTACCCTTGATTCACTGTTTCTTTCATACAAATCAATTTATAAACGTATCTGTAGAGGTGGTCATCTCCAGGTACAAAAAAATATAAAGTTAGGCTGGCTAAACTTTAAGTAAGATCTACCAGTCCAAAGGAGTTGGGAATGAGTAAGAAACACTAATGCAAATTGCATTATTACAAGGTTAAGATTAGTTCATTATTTTTTTACCCATTGGGGGTGCGCAGTACTATGTCTTCTGTTCTAATAAACATCTTAAACACAATAAACATAATTCTGGCTGAACTGGCGGTCTGCCAAGGCAAGACACCAACCCCATTCTGCAGATGCAAATGGCTGTACCGTAGATTATCTAGCGTTTTCCTTCACCTGGACATTCCACCTCTGACCGATGCCTTGGTGTTAAAGTCTGTAGTTTGTACGTTTTTTAACCTTCGTCCATTTCTTCATTTTTTTTTTTGTCCCTCCTCTCTCCCCTTTGCCCAGGGATCCTTGAATGGCCGTTCTGGACCAAGCTGGTGGTGGTGGCCATCGGCTTCACGGGGGGCCTGGTGTTCATGTACGTGCAGTGTAAGGTCTACATCCAGCTGTGGAGGAGACTCAAGGCGTACAACAGGGTCATATACGTCCAGAACCGCCCCGACACCTGCAAAAAGCTGGCTCTGGAGAAGCCTCCTCTGATGGAGCCCAGTCTGGAGAACAAGGAGGCTCTGGCCCCGGCCCTGTCGGACACAAACTCATCCCAGTACACAGAGACAGAGGAGTACAGCATGGAGGTGCTCCACGTCTGAGCTCCCTGCCTGCCCGCCCCCCCCCCTCTTTCCCACCTCGCACACAAGGCAGTATGGCACAATGTTCATGTACACAAAACAGTCCGCCGTTGATGTCGGTGGATGGATGAACTCTGCTGCGGGGAACACCATCCGTCCCCTTGATGACCAAGGTGATTTTTTTTTGTCTGAAAGTACCCTCCTAAACACCCCTGTCATGTGACAGGGGGGGGGGGGGCGGGGTCTGACAAGTACAGGACCAGCGCCGACCCCTTACTCGTCTTGAACCGACATCCGTCCAGTTTCCCGCTTTCGGAGCCCTGTTTCAGGTCTGCTTGCGGGCTCCTCAGTGTTTCCCCAGGAACAAAGTGTCTCCATCGACAATCTAAAGAGGCCTGGACGATGCCACCCTACCCACTTTCACCAAGACGCACAAAACGTCCAAACACGCGTACACGAACCGTTAGGAAAGACGTACCGAGAACCGCGGCCTCTCGATTATCTCTAAATGTTTCCGTTGCGTGGTTTTGATTTTACTGCGCCGACGGGTTTGGATATTTTAATTGTTTTACCTGCGGCCAGTGTCAGGCACAACTAACCGTGGAGCCGTGAGTGTCCCATGACCGGATGTTTTCCGGAACATTCCAGGTTTCCCGGGCTACCATACACACACCAACAAGTCCGCAAAATTTTACGACCGTATAGGTCGTTTGTACTGCCACGGATTACGACCCACTGGAGCGTATCAAGCGCCTCTACAGGTCGCGGGAGGTATGCCTATATGACCAACAGGGCATTTGGTGAAATTGTTACGTAGCCATATTAATCGTTATTATCTGAATGGGAAATGCAATATTTTAGGACAGATACACCATTAAACGTGTTTCTAATGACATTTCTAGCGAGAAATGTACATTTTCCTTGCATAATCTTCACTCAGTGAATGTGTATGATCTTTATTAATCTTTATTATCTGAATGGGAAATGCAATATTTTAGGATCGATTCACCGTTAAACGTGTTTCTAAGAACATTTCTAGCGAGAAATATACTTTTTACTTGCATAATCTTCAGTCAGTGATTGTGTCTGATCTTTAGTTTTATAGTTATTAGGAAGATTTAATCGGCTCGCTCGCATGTTTCAACGACGTCAGGTTGCGAGGGACGCTGCTTTCGCTACTCGCAGCTCACGTGTTTCCTGTGTTTGTGTTATTAAACCATTACTTTATGTAACTTTTAATGATATTGTAATAACCACAGGCGAGGTATTGAGCGAAGTAAGCTTGATAGCAGGTTTATTGGATTCCACAATCGGACAGGCAGGCACAGCTCCACCGGAAAACTACAACAACCAAAACTCCCGCCCGGAGGGAAACCCCCGGAACCCCCTCTCAGAAGGCCCGCCCCTTCCTCCCAAACCCTGTGACGTGAAACACGTTTATCTGAGAGCCAACCCAGTCGCATTTCAACATGAAATAGCGTGTTAGCACACACACACACACACACACACACACACACACACACACACACACACACACACACACACACACACACACACACACACACACACACACACACACACACACAATGCATTTCGCTGCTAAAACAACAACTTGGGCTGCTTCTAGGACATTGTGGGTGGATTTGGAACGGTATGTGGGCAGGACGATTTTTGCAGGCAGGACCTGGCAACCCTGCGCTGTTGCCCGAGGTGCAGAAATGCTCTGGAACAGATCTGGATCCACCATGGCCAAAATAATTGTCATGAATAGCATGAATAGATTCATGCATTATCATTCAACTTGAACATGTGTTTTTACAGTATATAGTGGTGGAGGGATGACGTATGTTGGCCAACCAGGAAGTGAGCGTCGACCTGGGTTTCCCTTGACAAAAAGCCAACGGGTTTTTCCATTGGATTTTGGATTATTGCAGAAAAATTAGCATCTTTGAAGCACCTCCACAAAAACTGAAAATAAATAAATAAATAAAAATAACTGTGCTCCAAAGAACGAAATGTAAACCAATGCATTCTGAATGGGAGTGTTTCTCCGATTTTTCCATGCTACACAGAACGAAATGTAAACCCATGCAAATAAAGACTTCATGGTCATAATAATTTAAATATCATTATTCTCCTCAGTGTGTAGGGTGGTATTCTATTTTTTTTTTTTCTGGATGCAACGGGGTTGCATCCAGTCACTTGACCGTCATGGTTGCTATGGTGGTTGCTATCGACCCGCCCCTCTAATCCTTACATGGCTCTAAAAACCACGCGGCAAAGGAGCTGCCGTCCATTGTGTTGTTTTTGTCGTAAAATAGGGTCCGATGGTTAAAAAATAGACAGATATTCCAAGGTATCCTTAAAAGGCAGCTTGGTTGTTTTTATTTTCTGCAGTTTAGACTTCTTCTATAACCTATTTTTGAAAGCAAAACACCAAGCTCAATGATTTAACGAGGCAGGGTTATTTGAAACAATTTATTAAATATATATTTGCGAGAGGTCATTCCTTCTCCTGAGTTTGCTTCCTATTTATGTCTAGTGTACAACCCTACTGTCCACAAGCATCACCCCCCCCCCCCCCCCCTCCCCATATGGATTTGGAGAATTGTTGCCACGTCCCAGTGGTGGAGGTATCATATATATGAAGGAGGGCATTCAATTATACTACAATGATCAATTAGGAGGCCGAAGCCCGAAAGGAAGTGATGCAATAGGTGACTGCAGGTCGACAACATTTAAGTAAGCTGTACTTTGAGGTCTCTTATAGATCAAAGGGGGTCTCAAAGGACCCCCTGTCCTAGAAGCAGCCCAAGTTGTTGTTTTAGCAGCGAAATGCATTGTGTGTGTGTGTGTGTGTGTGTGTGTGTGTGTGTGTGTGTGTGTGTGTGTGTGTGTGTGTGTGTGTGTGTGTGTGTGTGTGTGTGTGTGTGTGTGTTTGTACGCTTCAACCTGTGGCTCCAGCCCTACAGGAAATGACTCAGCAAGTGCTCCATCTCGTTGCACCTGCACCCAGCGGCTCGCTTGCAAGATTTTGGCCTGAAGTTCTTCACAGACCTACACCGTAGCCATCCAACCTGCATATCTGAGAATCAGGCCTCTCTTTAATAATGACAAAAAGTTATGAGAGAAATACACATTAACTTTTGTCTCATAAGCGGCGTGGTGCCGGCTCCTTTTGACCTTTTGACCCCAGACTTCTGGGGGAATAGCTGAATCAATTCATTAGTCAATCAGAAGCATGTAAATATCTTCCCGGAGGTGTGACGGGGCAAACAAGGTGTCCTTCAACATCTACGCTTCCAGGCGATTACAACGATGCCACACATGAGGATATTCGAACATGTTTAATGGTAGTAATTAGCTGTCGAAATTGGAGGCCTTAATCAATAATGAGCAGCTATTGATTTGCTTCCCGATAGAAATTTGTGAAAAATGACATGTTATTTAGCATCTACACGTTGAGCTGAGTCCAATGACACCAAGAACGACACTCTAGCTAATGGTAACATGTATTTTACATGGTACACCTAGGTCTAGGACATGATCTCGGTGTAGCAAGAGGCCGAGCTTGATCTCATTGGACTCAGCTTAACGTGTAGATGCTAATTAACATGTAATTTGTCAAAAATCTCCACCGGGAAGCAAATCTATAGCTGGTCATTATTGATAAAGGCCTCCAAAATCGACAGCTAATTACTACCCCGAACATATTCAAATATGATCATGTGTGGCACTGTTGCAATCGTCTCGAAACGTAGATGTCAAAGGACACCTTGTTTGCTCTGTTGCACCACCGGGAAGATATTTTCATACTTCTAATGGATTGATTCATATTTTAAGGTTCTCGGAGTGAGACTTTAAGTGGCTGCAGCAGAAGTGATGAGACGAAAGATGATATCAAGAGATTTATAGAATATTCCCATTCACATTATGATTCTTCGTCGTAACATCCGACCAAACATCCTTTACATTCACAGAGCGAAGATTATGAAAGTCCAGGCTCAGCAAGTGCTCCATCTCGTTGCACCTGCACCCAGCGGCTCGCTTGCAAGATTTTGGCCTGAAGTTCTTCCCAGACCTACATCCATAGCCATCCAACATGCATATCTGAGAATCAGGCCTCTCTTTAATAATGACAAAAAGTTATGAGAGAAACACACATTAACTTTTTGTTATCTCATAAGCGGCGTGGTGCCGGCTCCTTTTGACCTTTTGACCCCCGACTTCAAAAACGTGGCCACAGGCCAGCTGTGTCTACACACCTTTAGCCACAAATGTACACCTCCATCCCACAAAAAATGGGGACTAGAAACTAACCTCTGTCTTACGTACATTTACTGTACTGTTGGAGGTCACGCCCCTTTGCCGACCTTTTCGAGATAGCTAGGGATGCTAAAATGTTTACACACATTTCCCGGGGCCCCGTGTACGACATATCCGAGATTTGGAGTTCTAGCCCTTAGAGAAAAAAAGTTTTCCCAAATGGAGTGTCATTTGGACAAAGCCCCTCAGAAGTGTAGCCTGCAAGACCTAATGGTTCAGAATGTGGTGGAAAAACAGTTTTTGAGATAGGAAGGTCCTACCGCCCTGAAATTTTAATACCTTATTCTAGGGCCTAACTGGGACCTCCGCACCGAAACTTGGCCCGGTCGGACCCCGAGGGCAGGAAGGGGGGGCCTACCCTCGGGGTCTGACCGGGCCAAGTTTCGGGCAGGAAGGGCCCCCCCTTCCTGCCCTCGGGGTCCGACCGGGCCAAGTTTCGGAGCGGAGGTCCAAGTTAGGCCCTAGAATAAGGTATTAAAATTTCAGGGCGGTAGGACCTTCCTATCTCAAAAACTGTTTTTCCACCACATTCTGAACCATTAGGTCTTGCAGGCTACACTTCTGAGGGGCTTTGTCCAAATGACACTCCATTTGGGAAAACTTTTTTTCTCTAAGGGCTAGAACTCCAAATCTCGGATATGTCGTTCACGGGGCCCCGGGAAATGTGTGTAAACATTTTAGCATCCCTAGCTATCTCGAAAAGGTCGGCAAAGGGGCGTGACTTCCAACAGTACAGTAATTGTACATAAGACAGAGGTTCGTTTCTAGTCCCCATTTTTTGTGGGATGGAGGTGTACATTTGTGGCTAAAGGTGTGTAGACACAGCTGGCCTGTGGCCACGTTTTTGAAGTCGGGGGTCAAAAGGTCAAAAGGAGCCGGCACCACGCCGCTTATGAGATAACAAAAAGTTAATGTGTGTTTCTCTCATAACTTTTTGTCATTATTAAAGAGAGGCCTGATTCTCAGATATGCATGTTGGATGGCTAGGGTGTAGGTCTGGACAGAACTTCAGGCCAAAATCTTGCAAGCGAGCCGCTGGGTGAGTTGAAACGAGATGGAGCACTTGCTGAGTCATTTCCTGTAGTGCTGGAGCCACAGGTTGAAGCGTATGCGTCCTTTGAGACCCCCTTTGATATATAAGAGACCCTATACAGCTTACTTAAATGTTGTCGACTCAGTCACCTATTGCATCACTTCCTTTAGGGCTTCGGCCTCCTAATTGATCATTGTAGTAGGCTATAATTGAATGCCCTCTTTCATATATATATGATACCTCCACCACTGGGACGTGGCAACAATTCTCCAAATCCATATGGGGAGGGGGGGATGCTTGTGGACAGTAGGGGTTTACCCTAGACATAAATAGGAAGTAAAATCAGGAGAAGGAATGACCTCTCACAAATATTTATTGAATAAATTGTTTCAAATAACCCTTCCTCATTAAATCAATGAGCTTGGTGTTTTGCTTCCAAAAATTAGTTATAGAAGAAGTCTAAACTGCAGAAAATAAACACATCCAAGCTGCCTTTTAAGGATACCTTGGAATATCTGTCTATTTTTCAACCATCGGACCCTAGTTTACGACAAAAAACAACCCAATTGACGGCAGCTCCTTTGCCGCGTGGTTTTAGAGCCACGAGTATTAGAGGGGGCGGTCGATAGCAACCACCATAGCAACCATGACGGTCAAGTGACTGGATTCAGCCCCGTTGAAAAAAATAGAATACCTCCCTACACACTCAGTAGTAGCTTAATGATATTTTAATTATTATGACCATGAAGTCTTTATTTGTATGGGTTTACATTTCGTTCTGTGTAGCATGGAAAAATCTGAGAAACACTCCCATTCAGAATGCATTGGTTTACATTTCGTTCTTTGGGGCACAGTTATTATTATTATTATTATTATTATTATATTTTTTCAGTTTTTGTGGAGGTGCTTCAAAGATGCTAATTTTTCTGCAATAATCCAAAATCCAATGGAAAAACCCGTTGGCTTTTTGTCAAGGGAAACCCAGGTCGACGCTCACTTCCGGGTTTGCCAACATACGTCATCCCTCCACCACTATATACTGTAAAAACACATGTTCAAGTTGAATGATAATGCATGAATCTATTCATGCTATTCATGACAATTATTTTGGCCATGGTGGATCCAGATCTGCTCCGGAGCATTTCTTCACCTCGGGCAACAGCGCAGGGTTGCCAGGTCCTGCCTGCAAAAAACGTCCTGCCCACATACCGTTCAAAATCCACCCAAAATGTCCGAGAAGCAGCCCAAGTTGTTGTTTTAGCAGCGAAATGCATTGTGTGTGCGTGCGTGCGTGCGTGCGTGTGTGTGTGTGCTTAGCACGCTATTTTATGTTGAAATGCGACGTAATCCAGTGTTCACGAAAACGTACACTGTCAACGTATGCTTTTGGCTACTGGGTTGGCTCTCAGATAAACGGGTTTCTAACAAGATGATATTTTAGCGTCACAGGGTTTGGGAGGAAGGTGCGGGCCTTCTGAGAGGGGGTTCCGGGGGTTTCCTTCCGGGCGGGAGTTTTGGTTGTTGTAGTTTTCCGGTGGAGCTGTGCCTGCCTGTCCGATTGTGGAATCCAATAAACCTGCTATCAAGCTTACTTCGCTCAATACCTCGCCTGTGGTTATTACAATATCATTAAAAGTTACATAAAGTAACGGTTTAATAACACAAACGCAGGAAACACGTGAGCTCCTAGTTTAGCGAAAGCAGCGTCCCCAACCTGACGTCGTTGAAACATGCGAGCGAGACGATTAAATCTTCCTAATAACTTTAAAACTAAAGATCAGACACAATCACTGAATGAAGATTATGCAAGTAAAAAGTATATTCTTGCTAGAAATGTTATTAGAAACACGTTTAACGCTGAATCGATCCTAAAATATTGCATTTCCCATTCAGATAATAAAGATCATACACATTCACTGACTGAAGATTATGCAAGGAAAATGTACATTTCTCGCTAGAAATGTCATTAGAAACACGTTTAATTGTGTATCTGTCCTAAAATATTGCATTTCCCATTCAGATAATAACGATGAATATGGCTACGCGCGTCCCGAGCAACCACGAGCGTCCACGAGCGGCCCCGAGACTTCAGAATGTCGTTATTTGCATGACCGCTAGAGGCGCTAAATACGCTCCAGTGGGTCGTAATTTGGGGCGGTACAAACGACCTATGCGGTCGTATTTTCTAGGAGGACAAATACGCTCCAGTGGGTCGTAATTTGGGGCGGTACAAACGACCTATGCGGTCGTATTTTCTAGGAGGACAGGCTGAGTTTTCCGGTGGAGCTATGCCTGCCTGTCCGATTGTGGAATCCAATAAACCTGCTATCAAGCTTACTTCGCTCAATACCTCGCCTGTGGTTATTACAATATCATTAAAAGTTACATAAAGTAACGGTTTAATAACACAAACGCAGGAAACACGTGAGCTCCTAGTTTAGCGAAAGCAGCGTCCCCAACCTGACGTCGTTGAAACATGCGAGCGAGACGATTAAATCTTCCTAATAACTTTAAAACTAAAGATCAGACACAATCACTGAATGAAGATTATGCAAGTAAAAAGTATATTTCTTGCTAGAAATGTTATTAGAAACACGTTTAACGCTGAATCGATCCTAAAATATTGCATTTCCCATTCAGATAATAAAGATCATACACATTCACTGACTGAAGATTATGCAAGGAAAATGTACATTTCTCGCTAGAAATGTCATTAGAAACTCGTTTAATTGTGTATCTGTCCTAAAATATTGCATTTCCCATTCAGATAATAACGATGAATATGGCTACGCGCGTCCCGAGCAACCACGAGCGTCCACGAGCGGCCCCGAGACTTCAGAATGTCGTTATTTGCATGACCGCTAGAGGCGCTAAATACGCTCCAGTGGGTCGTAATTTGGGGCGGTACAAACGACCTATGCGGTCGTATTTTCTAGGAGGACAGGCTGCACACACAGCTGTCGGTTAACCGTAAAAAACACAAACAGAAATGTCTGGACCAAAGCGGTAGTTCTATCTGCTTCTCACTTGATCTGACCCCCAAGCCCTGGTCCAATCTCCCATGCATCAAAGCACTTTCTTTTAATCGTGGTCCTTGTTGTAGTTGTTGTTTTCGACAGACTCCAGAAACTCTTGGATATATAGCCCCGTTGTCCTCTGAAAAGATTCAAGTCTTGCATCCAGTGGAGCGATGTGAGGGAGAAAGAGAGAGAGGATTTGTCTGTCCCTGATTTATATTTCATCTTGTTTGTGCCCTTGTTTTAGCACACACACACACACACACACACACACACACACACACACACACACACACACACACACACACACACACACACACACACACACACACAGACACACACACTATATACACTCCTGTGGATTACGAAAAAAGGAATATTAAGAATTATAATGGAATCCTGCTGAATCAATCATTTCCAGCATTCGGTCAAAACCACAAAGTCATCGCCACCACGTGTCCTGTTTCCACCGTCTTTGGTACCACAGGGGGGTTATAGTTAAACTGAAACACTCAGATGATGAAGTTCTCCCCACCCACCACCCCACCCTGCCTCTTCATCTTATTTTAACGAAGGCTTCGAGAATGTAAACTGAAAAAAACAAAACCAGAAAATCATTTTATTTCTTTTTTTTTTTTTACCGGCCGCAGGAAATTGCGAGATAATCTCCACGTCAAGAATTCATGTTTAGACGTTCGGAACACGGAAAAAAAAAACGACAAATAAAAACACATCAGCAGCGTATTTTCTATCTTGTGAAACGACACCGTCTTTGACGTCATGGTACTCCACGTGGCAGTTTTTAAACTATCTGTTCATTCGTTGTGCTTAATCATATTGGATATGACTTGAGAAATCCTCTGCTTTCCTATTTCCTATGCTGTGCTCTTCTTGACCCTCCCCCTCGTCCCTCCCCCGCCTCGTCCGTCCGTCCCCCCCCCCAGCCAGGGCAGTCACATCTCCCGCTGACTGAATCTGCTGATCGCTATCATGGAAACACAGGGAGACACGTGTCGCCATGGTCCCCTCGTGGTTTTGCCATGCTACCGCGGTCAGCTTCTGGGGTGGATGAGGATGTACTGTCACTCTCCTCAAACGGGACACCCCTGCCTGCTTAGCTTTGTTTGACACAAAAGGGTCATGCATGAGGCGGACAGCTGATATGTTGAGCACACGCCGCGTTGCCCCGCATGTATTTTTTAAGATGAGTTGAGGGATCCGTTGCACCCTGAACGGGGGGATCGCGTTTCACCCCAGGGGTCCTGTGACACGTGGAGAAAGTGCACGTTGCTGTTGAACCAGAGATCACAAGGTGATGTGTGTGGTCCCTCTCCCCGGGTTAAGCCTTTTACTCTACAAGTCTTGCAGAGACTATTGTGTGTGTGTGTATATATATATATATATATATATATATATATGATGGGTAAGCAAGCATCATTGATAGACTGATGATGACTCATTTCACTGTATTTTTACCATTTTTATAAAATTTGAATAGCGTTGGATAACAACGGAGGGTTAATTTTTACCAATCAGCGAATAATATTAAAATCGAAATATATTTTCCTCCTGCAACGCAATGTGTGATGGCAGTTGGTAGCCTACCTATGTTACTGCTAGCCCCCCTAATGCAGCAGGTGCAGCTGGACGTAAGATGTCTCTGTCGCCACCTACTGGTCAAGTTGAGTTACAGTTATAGCAGAGGGGAGCGGTGGATTTCTCGAGATGATGTGTTTTGGGCTTACAGTCTGTCGCAAAGTGCTTTTGTGTATTTGGGAGCACAGCAATTCCAGGCTCATGTTGAGCCTAACAACCATTCCAGTTAACATACATTTTTACAAACATCTTTGATACCAGGACACTGTTCATAAAACTAACAACGGTCCAAGATAACAAGTAGTCGTAGTAGTACTGCTGAAGGAAAACAACCGGCGCTTTGTTTCTCAGTACTGCATACTGTATTTATGTACATGCCCCCCTCAATGACTTGGGAATCCAGAGTCTTTCATCGGTGAAGTCGTGATGAGCCCAGAGAGTTGTGTGTTGTTGATGACACACACGTTGGATCAAGATCCGAGAAGTGGTGAAGATGCTCCCAGACGTGAACTCCCATGAGGCTCTGTGCAGTTACACGGACAAAAAAAAAGTGCAATTACCCTTTTGTTGTGGTTCTATTCTATAGTCATTTACTGGTGTTTTGAAGCTCAGAGACTTATATAATTATTATATAATATACAATTATATAATAGTAATTATATATTATATATGATTATTGCTTAACTGTGTAGTATTTATTTTAAAAAGTAAAACATCCTGTGTAATCGTAATTGTATGCAACTTTCACGTAACCTCTCAGGCATTAGTCCTCGTTCATATTTTCTTTTTCGCTTTATTTTTTGTTATGAAGGCAATAGTGTATAATAGAGTATTATGTGTCCACCTTTTGGACACTATTGGTTCATAATGTAGCCCTTGAAGCAGATTGGGTATGTTTGTCACTGTCTCGTGTTCAATTATGTCAGACATGTTTGATTTTCTTTACTTTAACTTAAAAAAATACCTGTTGATTTGGTTTTTATTTTAGATATGTTTTTTGTGATTATAGGAGCTGGCTCCTTTACATTTTTTCTTTTATGAACCCAGACAGCCTAAAATATGTATAACATTAAGCCATCAGCCACAAATATGATCATGCTAGTCAACAGCTCTAACCTTCTGTTTATTTTATTTTTGCTTCCAGAAGACAAAACGAATCAGGGCCTAAATGCACCTTCAGAGGTCAATTTTATTTTTTTATTTTTTTCAACCACGCGTATAACTTAATTTCGATTTTCTTTGTGTCTGGGAGAGTGTGACTTGCATACAACTACGGTTTATTTTTACTACTGACCGAACTGGCGCATACACGACTGTTCCCCTGTCTTATATCATTCCACACGTTTGTCTGTGAATTTTTCTTTGGCATAGTAACTGTAAAAATTTAAAAAAAGATTTGGTAAAAGTAATTTTACGTTTTTTAAATGAAATATTGATGTGTTTCAATATCATTTCCCATGTTTGAACAGAAGTATGTAGAATTAAAAAACGATCTAATAAAAATGCAGAAACTCTTAAAGTGTTGTTGTAACTGCCAGATATTTATTTTTCAAGGTTTGAAAAATGCAAAGTTATGGTGGCCATATAGGCCATCTAGATAAGTTGGATATAATAGTACATGTGTTCTATTTTGTTTTGTTCCTGAGGATTCATGCGAATAGATAGTAGGCTAAAATGAGTTCCTCTAATCAGTGGTTGATCATTGTCCTCTAATCAATGGTGCAGCATAATGTTTATGCTGTAGATGATAGCTGTTGAATATCTATGCAAATGTAAGTACATTTGACACACCCACATACATATACACTATGTACATTTACAGCCTTATTTAAAGGAGATGTAAATATTTTTTGAAATAACTTCAACCTGAAAAAACATAACCGACCCGTTGAAATCAAAGGTACTCGCCGAACAATTGTTTATTAAAAAAGATTGAATAGACTATTATAGACGAAAAGCGGAATAACAGCACCTTTAAATTAATTCTACAGTAGCAAATTTGGCAGCAAAGAAATTCTCAAATTATTTCTACCAAAGACCGTTAATATGTAAAAAATAAAATAAAAATGGAAACATGGTCTTCTGTCCCACTGTTGGAAGAACCTTCTGGTCCTTCACACGGCAACACTGTTTGGGATCTTATCTGGTGACATGTAGTAGTATGGCAGCCTCTTCCCCTGATTCCTCAGCTTTATGAGCGTGCTTATCCCGGCCAGGACCTTCCGGAACTTTTTCATGGCCTCCTTCACTGGCTGCTCGATGAAGTGCTCGTCAGGGTACATGCCCAGGTACAGCTGGGGAGCAGAGAGGCAAGCCATGAACCAGGAACTGGTAGAACACATGTGTAAGGACTTGGACAAGGAATTTCTGACCCAAGATTTTAATTTGAACGTGAAGGCTAAAACTGAGGGGAAACCAAAATGAAGTCCAACTGTGTCTAATAGAGATACCGCACGATACTGTAAAACAAGGCTTTGGATTGTGCATCTCCGATAGGACATTTAAAGTGCCATAGTTTACCACCATGTGATAGTGATTGCTTTATTGCCATTTAAAAATCAACCTTGTAATGGCAGAAGTATGATGGATAAATCTGTCTAGTAGAGTACAATGTTATTCACATTTTCACTTGAATCAAATATGCAAAAATCATGTGATGGTTTACGGAAATTATTTGAACTTATTTGAACTTTCACAGATGTAAAATATGTGAGTCACTTTTACATGAATGTATAATTCAATTAATAATGGTTTCCTCATTCCGGGAAAGAGGACCACAATAAAGACGAACAGATAACCAGTTTGCTTAACCACAAAATATGAATGGGTTTGGCAGTTGCACAATTCTGATCGGTGACTGCGACTTCACAAATGTGCTTCCCAAAATTAAAGGTGACAAATCTGCACTCCTTGACTGTTGCAACGCATTTTGCGATAAATCTGTTGCAAAACCTGCATTTGTAGCTGTGGGAGTGATTGTGGGTGACACCCTTTGGAAATCTGAAATGAACGGAAGGTTTCAGACTAATTGCATATGTGCATATATTTGCTTGTTTACGGAATCTGGCCATCATTTTATTTTCTGTGACATGCACGCGTATAGCCTGTATGTTAAACACAAATGTTAACCTATTGTACAGACACAATATTCTTTACCACTTCCGCTACACAATGATTAGAAAGTAGGCACAGTTCCAGGTGCCTTCAACTTTCTGAATTATATGTAAAGTGTCTTTTACCAAAACGCAGATGAATGACATTGAGCCCTTCAGGCATTTAAAGATAAATTATCGCAGCTTGAGCGGGAAAGACATACATTTTAAGATGCCTTATGAAGCTAAACCCTTATTATTTTAAATAAGTCAACATAATGCCTCAACGTGAACACCACTTGGCATGTGAGAGATAGATAAACAATACTTCCTCTTTGATATCGGACTTGTTTACCCAGCACCCCCTCCTGCAGTGAAAGTTCTAAGTGAATGTTTTCAGAATGTTTTTCGCAAAAGGCGTTGCAAAAGTAAAAGCTGTGTGGATTTGTCACTTTGTGAAGCAGGGGAGCACATTTGTGAAGTTTCAGTCACAGATGAGTTGTGTTGTACTGGAAGATAAAAGCTTGCAGCTTTGATCTCATTGGGCAAAAGTGCCATGACAAACTGTCCACTGTCCAAAGCTCTGAAATGCTTTGACACCTGTGATGAATGTCTTCATGCACCCCATCGGCCCTCCCTCTGTACCTCGTTCTCCTGGTACTGGCTGAGGGCCCACACAGCCCCCAGGTGCCAGCAGGACCGCCCGCGGTCGGGGAGGCTCTCTATGATCAGCTTGACGTCCGCCACGCCCTTTTCGGTGGGCGGGGGCTTGCGCATGGTTGAGGGGGCGTTGGGGATCCAGGAGCACCAGTCGTACTACAGGGTACACAATGGGGGGGAACAGAGGATGGCTTGGCGTTTCACCTTGTAGTGTGCTCGATCATCTTCTCGTTTTAAAACAGGGCATGAGTAAACGTCAATGAACAGCGTATCCGAGTACAATGCCCCCCTATGGAGCACTACAGAAACACATACTTTACTTTAATATCATCCCCATCCTGTCTGTTGAGTTGCGCGCGTGTACGCGTGTGTACTGCATTAAGTACCTGTCCAAAGTTGACAGCAGCATGCTGGGAGGAGGCTGTGAAGATGACCACAGTCAGATACTCAGTCAGCTCCTCCTGGGTCTTCAGGGACTCTGGGAACTCTGGAACGACGAACAGAGTAGGAAGTGAGAAATGTCTGGGTATGGAGAAAGCAGGCAGCAACCATCGTTTTGCAAGCGCCCTTGTGGCCTTATGCCCTTGCACAAAGCCCACGGCGGTTGAGCTGGCGGTGGTGAAATGTAAGCAGGCCCGTAGAGAAGACTCAGATGAATCCATCGCACTCTAGCTGTTAAGCATTCGCAGATCCAACCCCCTGGTCCGCCATGACTGAAATGGGGTTTTAAATATGACCCACTATGAGATTATTCTAGAACAAAACAGACAAATATCACTGCGCTCGTCGCTTTAACAGCTGTCAGCAGTCGACGAACCACAGGATTCAGAGGCCTGCATGCCGAAGTTGAACACGTCTTTGACAAAGGCCTGGATCTCCTCGTCTTTCTGTACGACCCCATCGCTGGCGTAGTAAATGTTCACCACATCTGACACGAAGCTGGTAAAAAAAAAACAGCATTGAATAGATTCAGCCGGAAATCTCAAGTTACTCTCTCTTTGAAACTTGCCCTTTGCTTCAGTTAACTAAGTGTTCTCCATTCAGCTCTATCCATTGATCTCTATCTCTCTCCTATTATCACACACACACACACACACACACACACACACACACACACACACACACACACACACACACACACACACACACACACACACACACACACACACACACACACACACACACACACACACACACGCACAAACATGTACTGTACACATTTCCCTGTCCATCTACACACAAAAGTTGCTCCTAGAAAAACGAAGGTACCCACACGCACAAAAACACACACAATGATCTTCCTCATCGATGTTAGCAACAACACCTCTCTCTCTCTCTCTCTCTCTCTCTCTCTCTCTCTCTCTCTCTCTCTCTCTCTCTCTCTCTCTCTCTCTCTCTCTCTCTCTCTCTCTCTCTCTCTCTCTCTCTCTCTCTCTCTCTCTCTCTCTCTCTCTCTCTCTCTCTCTCTCTCTCTCTCTCTGCATACCTAAAGTACATTCACACGTAAACATCTATATTCATTGGATGATTATTAGATGGTGAATCTGCATCAATAATTTGTTAGCGCATAGCATTAACACCACCAGGTTTAATCTTAGCACCCCGTGGGTGTTGCAGACACTTCTGATTAAACCATTCAACGAATACCAAATTCTCATTGAGAAATCTGAACTGTTAGTTAACAGACCTCTTGGTGGCATCCCATACTTTGTTGCCGTCATCCCTGAAGAAGTAAGTGGGAAGCTCTTCCACGCTCTCCATATTGCGGGCCTTGATGGAGTCGGGGAAGCACAGAGACTTGAAGGTGAGGGTCTTCATGGCTTTCTGAATCAGCTGGACGTGTCCACCTCCACCTGTGCCATTGGCCTGGAGGAAAGGAGAGCACAACAGAGCTGTGGAAGCGCATCATCTCAAATGTTGATGACCATTTGTTTTTGCGTCGGTATGCTTTTTACTCATGAAGAGTTAGACAGGATGATACGTGAGAGAGAGAAGGGAGGACATGCAGCAAAGGACCACGGGCAGAAATCGAACCCGGGTCGCTGCAGTAAGGACTGAGACTGGTACGTGCTCTACCCAGTCAACCACCGGGGCGCCCCTGATGTTGTTTTTTAATGTTTAATGCTTTTCATCAACAGAGTCTTGAAACACTGCGACTGCACGTGTGTTAAGACATTTCGATTTTGGGCATTTAGCAGACGCTTTTATCCAAAGCGACTTACAATAAGTACATTTGTCATAAGAAGTGCATCAATATATCGCTGTCGGTACAGAAAGGATGTTCATAGAACCAAGTGCAAGTACAACCATCGCTAGGCTAACCAATTCCCCGTGTTACAGCAATGATAGCAGCTACTGCAGTTGCTACACAGTTAAGTACTATAATACAATACAATACAATACAATACAATACAATACAACACAATACAATACAGTTTACAATGCTGGCCAGAACGGGGAGGGTGGCTATGCAGTGTCAAGGTGGACTCTGACAAGATTTCGACATTACTAGAACAATGTGCCAAGAGGAAATTCAATCCGAAAACCTGTTGCACCATCAATTGAATGCTCTACATTCTTTTACCTCTGCTTGAGAGTACAGAACAGGATTTTCATTCTCCTTGAGTAGTAATTTTCGGTATTCCCCCCTTTGACCACATGAAAATAAAGAACCATTCACATCTCGTCTGTCAGGCGTCATGGTTTTCCCTTACCTTGTCGAAGATGCCGAACTTGCAGATGAGCTGTTCCCGGGCCTTGGTGTTGATGGCGATGGTGTAGCGGATGTGTGGCACAAGCAGCTGTGAGTGATGAGGAACAACCATACAGAACATGAGTGGACCGCCCAGCCACCTGAGACGACCTGTCCGTTCACGTCCCTCAAGCACATGGGACCACGTTGACCATCTCAGACACACTGTTGTTTTACGTTGACATTGTGCATTTCTGTTTTATTTCTGCAGCTTAGCTACTACTGTCCTGTACTTCTGCTGTGACTCCCGACATTCCTCATCTGAATGGAATGGAACAGAGCTCAAAATAACATCTGATCTCGATCGTCGATCCGTCGATGCGTGAGAGCGACGGAAGAAAACGACGGGGGCATCACCTTGTAGACGGGGTGGACGGCGGGAAGGTGTCGGAACATGGCCACTCCGAACATCTCGGACATCAGGTGGGTCCTCAGGAGATGGGTGATGGTCTGATGCACGTGGAAGTCGGCCGAGCGCACCCAGATCTTTGCGATCAGCCAGTCGTCCTGACTGTCGCTGGGCAGGAAGATGGGGGCATTCTCGCCAGGCACCTGACTCAACTGGGAGGGCAAAGATGAAGGAAGGAAAGAGGAATAATATAGAAGATGATGTTACTATTTTTGCTGATTTAGCCATTCAGCTGACACTTTTATACAACCTAACTTGAGTTTATCTGGATGCATATTCCCATTCAGGAGCATGTAGGGATAAGGGAATCTTGCTCTGGGAGGCCAGTGCAGGAAGACGACAGATATTGGGGTTTGAACCCAGAACCTTTCTTCTAGGTCAAGTAGTCAAATTGAATGGGTGTCAAGAGCTACTGGGTTCGATCCCCAATGGCAACAGTCACCCCTGAGCATGACCCCCTCAAACAAAGTAACATTTACTGTAGGGTGGCTTTGGATAAAAAGTTGTGCTTTATCAATAAACCCGGCTCATATATGTGGTGTTGTTGTTCATCTCTGGCCCGGCCACACGGTACCTGTATGGCCAGGGGGAGGATCTTGCTCCCCACCGTCCTGTAGAGCAGACAGATGGGCGCGGCCAGGTACTGCATGGTACAGGGGTCCGTGCTGTTGGGGGTGATGCCCTCCAGCACCTCGTAGTCTGCGATGTAGATGTTCCCCGCCTGCAGAGTAGAACCCACGCTCACATCAGATGGTCGCTCCTCCACCATGACCACACCTTGGTGGATGTAAGGCAGATAGCTGTCCTCGTCTTAAGGTGGTTTAAAGGTACATATTATACCACCAGGTGGGATTGTGATTAGCCGTTAGAAGCCGTTTGGAAAATCGGCCTTTTCTGACATCACAAGTGGGCGTGTCCACCTAGGTGTGTTCTGGATAGATAAGCAACGTTTGCTGCAGTCCACTGGGTAGGCTAGTAGACTGACTGATCTATCCAGCATACATCTAGGTGGACACGCCCACTAGTGATGTCAGAAAAGGCAGATTTTCAAAACGGCTTCTGGTGGTTAGAAATGTTGAGGAGACCAGTTATAACAACTCCCTATAGGCTAGGGATATGTTTTATTTCCGATGCGCTACGATATTATGAGAAATGAAACACGGAAACATTGTAAATCTTATATCACCATCGACCCAACGACTCTCTCTTTCACAACTTTCAAATATAGGGACTCCGTCGGTTGGTCACTTAGTATCTTTCAGCCTGCACCCTTCTTAAAAACAATGTCTGGGAGGTGTGGAGGAGAATTGTGAGCTAGTATGGTAACGCTCCAGTGCAGAGATGACCTGTGATTACCTCTATTTCTTCTTCCAGGGTAAGGTCTCTCTCCAGGCAGAAAGCCACCATCTCATGGGTGACAGGGAACTTGTCTGGGAGCTTGGTGCACTTTTGGAGCACCACTGGGTTGCACCCGTTCAGGAACTGGTAGCCAAACATGAAGTCCTCCTTCCAATGCTCCATGACGTACTCTGAAGAATCAAACCCAGTGTTATTTACAATGCAAGTAGAGGATTGGCTAGTAGTTTCACTTCGACTTTGATTTATGTAGCCCTTAACACAATTTTCATGGTACGACAAGCCCTTGTGTTGACACAAGGAAAGTGAGGAAGAATGAGAAAAGCAGCAGTTGTTCATTCATGCAGGAAACCAACCTGAGATGGTGTTCTTGATCCTCACAAAGATCCTCTCAAAGTCGGCGAAGTCGCTCCAGGAGGACTGGAACATGTGCATGAACTGGTTCACACACAGGTTCTCAATGCTGGAGAGAAGGGGCACAGAGTGTTAGCCCTGGCAAACAATGTCACTCCTCATCATCACTGATCTGATCTTTCCCCGCTTGGGGTCGCCTGAAATGGAGATGGCTTTTTTATAAGTTGGAGATATTTGACAGTCGATTTTGGATGCAAACTTGTTGATGGGGCAAGGTCCCTTAAATACAAAGCTGACGAATCATAGCCAAAAGGAAATGACTACTAACTAACACAGAAGGACATTCTTCATGACCGTTAGGGAAAAATAGGGATTCCTAACTTCCATGCGTACACAGTTTTCCCATGTGATGGGGGACACAGTGGTTGATATTGTTTGGGCAACCGGCTTTGGAACAACTTCAACAGCTTCATTTTCACAGTTGCTAGAATCCTGAACGTCAGATCAGATTGCATCCAACAGCATGAAATATGATAGAACTCTAGCTTGATTATTCAGGCAGCATATGCTGCAGCTTGTTTATAGCATTTCCGATATATTATCGGACACGTTTTGCATCAAAAATGTACAAATGCAAATATGATAGCAAAACAAAAATGAATTCTTCCTCTACCTGGCTAACACTGTTACGGAAAATAAAGTTGACAATTTTATTATCATGAAAACAGGAAAGTTGGAAATAATGATTTTGTTTGAAAAGGTTGTGCCAGCTCCAATGGATGTAGGTAGAGATGTAAAGCGAGCACCTACGCTTTACTGTAGTTCAGTACAAAGTCCACTCCCTTCTCGCTGTCAAATTGGATGTCCCTGGGCAAATCCTTGTGTTTGTCTGCATCTATGCTCATTGGAAAGCCTGGTTGCCACTCTTGCCATCTGAAAAGAACATTAAGGATCGAAATCAACATACCCAGCCTAACAGTCAGTTTGAAAATCGCTCAAAGTTCAAGTAAAGCCAACTCGATCTTACTTGTACGTCCTACGCCGCATGTCCAGTTCCTGCTGTCGGTGCTTCTTGGCAATCATCGTCTTTTCATTCTGACACAAACGTGCTGAAAGCAAGACACAGGTTTACGAAACGCTGCATTGAACTGAAATACTCCTCATCATTCCTTTGGGTATATTTATATATATATTTATTCATCCAAGATGTGACCAAATGAAAGCTGTCTTATGTTCTTAAGCTCTAGGTTTTTAGAACACACTTTATTTTTTGAGCTGTACTGTTTTTGTAGAATTTAGAAATGTAAAATACTGTATTACAACTTACAAAGGAAGAAATTAACCGAAACTGACTTATCTTGTCATCTTGTCTTGTACTTCACAATTTAGATCAAATTCTTTGATTTGATTGTTCTAAGCATTAGAGAGATTGCTAAAAAACGAAATTTTAATGGAAATAGCGGTCACCTTTGACCAGGTGGACAGGCCTATCTATCACAGGTCCACAGGTGGACCGGCCTATCACAGGTCCACAGGTGGACCGGCCTATCACAGGTCCACAGGTGGACCGGCCTATCACAGGTCCACAGGTGTCTATGTACCTCGTCCATCTCTGAGCACCACTTCCTTTTCGTCCACCAGCCAGCGGAAGCAGGGGAACTCCAGGTATTCGCCCCCTGGGGTCTTGACTGTGATGTACTTGCAGTACCAGTCGTCCTGCACCCAGTACTTGTTCTTTTCAATCTTCACCAGCACGATCTCGCCCAGATCCTCACCCACGGTCACATCATAGGAGTCAACCTGAAGCAGTCAATCATTCACCAGTAAGCCCCAATATTTCCCTTTTCTTAAAAGAGGAATTTGGTCAGTTGGTGGTGATCATGTTAGTTATTAAATACATCCTGGTATATTCGGAGCAAAGTATGAATTTTCAAGGAGCAGGTCTAAAGGTTCAATGCTTTGATATTTAACATTATGTGTATCTATGATTAAAATGTAAACTAAACTGATTGGAACTTTTTTTCCACTTTGACAAATCTGAAATTAGCACATTAGAGAAGAAAATCATGTTCAAATTAGTGTTGAATATGGTTGATTTATGTGCCAATATGACTTCAAGACGCAACATGCACAACTCTATTCCCATTGTTATTGCTGTTGTTCATCTTGCGTCAAAGCTAAATTTCTTGTTCCTCATTTGTTTTCATTCCCCTTTTTCTCACACAAATACCAACAGGGCTGTTTGCATTTGTTCGCCCCACGTCTAAAAAGCATAGCAATGAGAAAAATGCACATAAACACCCAACACGCATGGACAAGACTGCAGCATTCCACTGGTCCAACATAAACTCACCGCTCCTCTCTCAAAGTCGTTGTACATCGGTTTGTCCAGGAGGGTCCTCTCGCTGCACTGCCCCGTGCCCATCAGTGTTATGTAGATGTAGTCATCAGTGCCCGCAAACCACTGGTTGCCGGTGGCCACGGTCACCGTGTAGGTAGGCATTACCTCCGAGGGTGTCGACGCGAAGCTGGAAGGGGGGAAATCTGAAGATCCAAAAACAGTCACAAAAAGGGAGCCTAAAGCAAGGTATCGCTCTAGCCGGGCCCAAACTCTAGCGCAGGAAATATACACTTCTGCACTTCTCTTGCATCTGTTCCTGAAAAGTCTTGCTCAAGCTCCCCCTCCCCCTCCCCCTTCCTCATCACCTTTATTTATGTGTGGGTGGGTCTGTGTATATCTCTAGCCTGAGATGTAATCTACCCTGCAGTCTGTATTTTCGTAAAAAAACTCTTTCTCTTTGAAAATGAACTAGGTCGGTGTGCCAAGCATTCAAATAGAATAGAATAGACTCCTTGCTCCAATTACACTTCGTTGATAAAAAAAAAAAGAATATACTCCAATGAATTCCTTTCAGGCCATGGTGAAATAGATATTACTGTTTCTAGTGATGTCTGAGAAACATCTGTGAAATATTTCACACATCATATTTACAAGTCAAATGAAGAAGTAACGCAAGAGGCAAATTAGAGATAGTGATTCAAATTAGTCTCGCTTCTTCATAGAGGAACTAACAAACATGTGTATTTGAACTGGCAGAAAGCCTTTCTCTTGGTAGCCACTAATGGTTGCGTGTACTGTGTGTTGCAAGGTGATGGTAACCCAATGCTGGCATTTTGTTAAGTCAATGATTGACAAATCTATCATATTGTAGCTATGTTTCTAGCGCAAACACGAGCGGCAATGAATGTGTTTCAGATGTATTTGAGAAAGGCACACCTTGCACATTCACTGGCCAGGAATGGCGTTTTACTGGGAGATATGAATGTTAGTGTCAATCAAAATAACTAAGGAGTAAACTCCAGTGTTGAGTTGAATAAATATGAAGGCAATCCAATTACCATTACCACAATATTATCTATAAACATGATTTATAAAACTTTGAGAAAAGGTTTGTAAAGTGTCTCTGAATCCAATCAATCCCTTCCGACAGGATTATCATTCATTGGTCATAGTTAGTTCTTTGGTTGCAGTCTCTCTGTATTGCAGGCCTGGCTGAGTGGGGTCGTTAGCTGGATATGTATGAATCACCTTCGGCTGGTCATTAAATATTTAAGAGATATCCAACTGCCAGCTATCGGTCTCTGGTTCTGTACAGGCCAGCAGGGCAAGCCACCAGCCGTGTACGTTTAGCCATGGTTGATTATCTCCGCTCTACTTTATGACATACCCTGCACATCCTACTTCACTCAGTACGTCAGTGATTCATTGTTGCCATGACACCAGCTATTTGGCGTTTGTTGGTAATTTAAGTATAAAAGTAAAGTTTTCTTTAGTGAGGCTAGAGTTTTGCTGTTCCAACTATGGAGTGGTGGATGGGCACTTTGACAAGATGAGATCGTCAGCAATCTGATCCTACATCGTCCGTGGAGTCACAAATCAGCTGTAAGAATTGTTATGACCCATGCAATATTCATTTGAAGCAGTCGGTCAACAAGTATATGCCTAACAAATAGAATACAACTCATAATGTATTGGAAGGCATTTTATTGATTGGTGATTGTTCCAACACTGCTGCTTTTAAGAACTACATCCAACCATGATGGACATTTACATTTAGGCTATACATTAAACCTGATTAATTTCTCCCAAAATAAGTGTTTGCAATGAGCAGTCAAAGCAAAACAATGTTGCATTGGTAGGATTAAAAAAAGAACAAAATTAACTATCACACAACATTGCTATTTGAAATATGCTGAAAATCTTCCATGTAAGTTAGTTGACTGAAATTATTGCACCACCAGAATGAAGGATGAAGGTAAACTTGCTGTAGAGGCATAAGCTGGCACAAGACACAGGTCTATTTGTAATGTATCTGATCGCAAATGACTCTTATACAGTCATCTATGGCCAATGTGATTCCATTAAGACTCTATGAAAAATTCCATATCATACAACAGCCCCTTATTAAATCAATTGGTTGATCAGAAAGGTTAGTCGGTTTTAAGCAGAGGACTCTTGTAAACATGCTCCAACCATTGATTTGCTAAAATACCTAATTGGATCTTTTTAAACCTTAAAAGCACCATAACGATTTTAGGAGCTACACTGAAAACTAGTTGCTAACCCTAAAAAAAAAAACAATAAACACTGTGCTATAACTAAAATAACCTTAGTCCTGAGCCTTCAAATGTTATATTATATCATTATTTCTAACAACCTCACACTGCTTGTGTGATGGCATTGCCTTAAATCAAAACATCATTGAAAAACAAAATTCTTCTTTTGAATTGCATTTTACATGCAAAGAAATTTCAACCATCCATTTTAATAGGCCTACATACAATTCAAACAAGAAAAAACTGAAATCAACTAAAATAACAGAATGCACTTGACAGTATGACAGTTTTCTTAGTATGCCAACCGGAAAATAAATTGATAAACCAATTTTCAGAAATGGATAACGGACAGACTGATCATGACATAATTCTATGCTGTAGTATGTCAAGTTAGACTTAAGGACTACGTCTGATTAAGATCATTCATTGATCTAAAACTCGCTGCTTGCAATCAGCTGATGACGTTTACAAACTCTACACTGAAAATGTGTACATACATTTGGACAACATAAAGTACATTCACTGCCATATGTGCCTATTACAGACGACCTCACCTTACCCGCCGCCACTGTTCTGACAGTTCGTTATCAAGGGTAAATAAGAGGCCTATGTACCACTATCAGTCCATGCACCTTGTATTTTGTTAACCGACATAACTGAAACATTTGTTCAATAATCTCTGATAGTAAACGCCATCTCTATTAAACACTGCCACTCAGTGGCTACAGTTTGCCAAGTCAATAAATAAAAAGAACAAGGCTGGAGACGTTGTGTTGAAGTGCAAATCTATCATTTCTCTCCAATCCTTTTGACTAAAATAATATAATTCAACCGCTATGACAGCATATCAACATAGTCCCACCACAAACTGCATCATCATCTTCATCATCAAATCACAAACAAAAACACCCCTGATCATTGCAGAAAAAAAATAATTACATGCATACACAAAATATAAAAACATCCATACAGAACTTATTTAATCTTTGTCAGCAATAGAACGAACATCTTTGTTAAGTTCAAATTTATAGTTCACTGTCTATTCAGCCCTCGCTCATGAAAGTCTGTCCAAAGATTCCCTGTATTATGAAACTCTTATTGCAAATAAAAGTGTTGTACATGAGATGGAGATAAAGACCCTGAAACTAAATTAATTAAACTTTCAGAAGCCACAATAATATGTCTGAAAGCTATTGGACCCTGAATCTCTGCCAGCGTTTCATCAAGATGACACACACACACACACACACACACACACACACACACACACACACACACACACACACACACACACACACACACACACACACACACACACACACACACACACACACACAAACAAAAACACCTCCTTAAATGAGGAATGGACATCCTGCAATCTTTCAAACTAGTCATCAAGTTAGTACAAACCTAAATGCTAAATCAGGTGTTATTGTATAAGTGTTCCTACAACACATTATGGCCGGTTGTGGAAGACCTTGGCTTGGTCTGGACTGTGCGACTCATAGAGCACAAACCCACATCATCCGTCGGCAGGACGCTAGGCCATTCGCAACTGTTTATCCCTGCCGTATCCATAGCAACCCATCCGTCCATCACACAGTTCTGGCTGAAACCAAGCCACCGTTCTGAACATTAGGCTGAAAATGATTTACTTTGAATAATTTCAATAAATTAAGAAAGGGGGCAGCAGCAGAGCAAAACCATTTGCTGCGGGCCAATGTGAAGTCCAATGAATGGGAAGAGGCTTACTTCTACACTTGAGGCCAAAGGCTCACCAAGAACACATCACTGGGGTCCCTCTGGTACACAACACCGTGTCCATAACCGTACCTTGTGTGCAGCCCACTTGTACTATCAATGCTGTGTTCACGCGGAAACAGGCAGACGGACGACATATCCTGGAGCCAAAACTAAACAAGCAAGGCGCTATGTTGCTATGGTGAACTCAAATATATTAAATACAATTATTTTGTGTCTATTACTTTAAACAAATATTCTTGTAAAACATGTGGCTATGAAATCCCATATTGCTAGCTTCCAGTGTCCAGATCGGCCGTGTTTTCTTCTTGTGTGAGGGAGCTACTAAACGTTCAGCTGTAAAGTCCTTCCAACAAAAACGTACAATGTTCAAACCCTGGATGGCCCTGCTGTCTACCGTGACTGTTGCGGTATTTTATGCCGGCCTCACCTTATGTTCCGTCAACATTCTGCCTGAACCTGTGTGAACGCAGCATAATGAGCTCAACCAGAGTGCAGGACTGACACTCCCAAATAAACCTGTGAATGGGCCTTGATCCAAGAGGGTCCAAAGCTTATAGAATTTGATTCTGCATAATGCCATGGAGAGAAAAAATGAAAGAATGTCCGTGAGGCTTCTTTGTCCCGGGGTGGGACCACTAGTTGAGGTGAAGGACCTGCTTCATGAACTCGTAGGTGGTGAAGGCGACCGCCTGGGAAGGCACACAGCGTATGTAGTTGAGAGACAGGCCTCGGTACAGTCCCTTCTTCACACCGTAGGTGTTGTAGACGTACTTCAGGGTCTTGCTCAGTGAGCTGTTTGGGAGAGAGAGGGGAGGCGGGGCGAGAAGAGAAAATATGTTTGGAAATAAAATATTAAAGGGCTCTTCCACCTTTAATAAGAAATGGCAAAAAACTATCAAAGGGGATCTCCAACAGACTTTCAAACAACTTGAGCCATCGATCGATGAAAATAAGTTCAATGATTGGGCACAGTAGACTGCATTGGAAGCATATCCGGTTGTTCAATGTTTAATGTGCCAGTTCTCACATTTGTACAGAAAATGTAATTTAAGTAGACTTTCAAATATAGGGACTTTTCATTTTGAAACACAAAAATACATTTATCACATGAAAGGGTGGAATTTCTGGCAGAATCATGCAAAGATGCTTAAAACTAAAATTACTTTGAATGCCCTTCAATATCATAAATCAAGTCCACTCCTACCATCTGTGACTGAACTCCTAATCTTAACTTAAAACATAATTGTTCACGGTCACTTTCCCACTGCACCAGCAATCTCCCAAGCCATATTGAAAGTGGAGAGGATAAAGCTGTGCCACTTACCAACACTTCTCAGAGTCCGGAAGCACGGTCCCCAGCTGCATTCTCCTCCTCGCCACGTCCAAGGGATATCTGGACACGACGCAGGAGAACAGAGGCTCAAATAAGATCGGAAATCCACTCCGAGGTGAGGGTCGGTCCGAGCTGAGGGACACTTGCTTCCCTCCCCTATTTTAATGCAGCCTCTAGCAAGCGCCTTACCGCTTTCGGCTCCTTTGTGACCCGATTCTGAACTCCCCGCAATTAGTCTCATAAAAGTATCTGCCGAGGTACTAGTCCATCAACTCGCCAATTCAAGTCTCCAGACCTCAAACCCAAAACAGAAGTCATTCGGCATTCCATGATCCGTTCCCGAGTTTTCCCCCTGCACCGGACGCGCGGCACCACTTACGATATGGTCTGAGCGATGGCGCCGGCCACGCCTCCGCACAGCAGGTTGACGTGGGGTTTCAGGACCAGCACCTCTGGGTTGTCTGAGGACGGTCGGCCCAGGCTCTCAGGGAAGTGTTTCAGGCCAAGGCTCTTCAAGGTGCCGAAGGTGAAGAACGAGAAACCTAGAGAAAGGGAGTGTGTGAGAGGGGGGGGGGGGGGGTAGAGGATCCATTAATGATCCCCATGTACCTATAGTATCTGACTTGCTATTCAAAAACACTCCTGTAAGAAGCCTCAGATCCTCTGACTTGCTC
This sequence comes from Gadus chalcogrammus, assembly GCF_026213295.1. NCBI lineage: Eukaryota > Metazoa > Chordata > Actinopteri > Gadiformes > Gadidae > Gadus > Gadus chalcogrammus. The sequence continues at coordinate 9,175,629 of NC_079426.1, forward strand.
TCAGTGGATGTTCGCCAAACCCAAACACCAATGTAGAGGAGAGAAGGCATTTGCTGCTGTTGCCCCTAAACTATAGAGCAGCTTGCCACTGCATATTCAATTGTCCCCCTCTGTAGCTGTTTTAAAATCAAACTTTAAAACCCATCTCTACTCTATTGCCTTTAATTCAGTATCTTTTACCTCATCTTTATCTCATCTTTTAGACTTTTGATCCTGATTACACATTGATTCATTGCATTATGGCGAGTTCTAGCCAAAATTATCATTGTTATTACTGTTATTATTATTTGGGGTCCTACGAAATCCATAGGAACCCTATTGTAATCTTTAGTATTATTATTCATATTTATTTTTTCCTGACAAAGTCGGCCATATCTCAATAACGACATGGTCAAAAGTTCTGAAAATTGGCAGGAACTCGTGAATTGTCCTTGTTATTGGATAACAAGGATGGGCCAGAATGAACTATAGGTGGCGCTATAACAAGCCTTTGAAATGCAACATACTCAACAGGCTGCCATTTCCACTGGGAAATTGCAATATGTATGAAACTTGTTATACATGCAACATTCGTTATGATGAACAACTATCACACTGCAACCCATATGGTCAGACCATTTTGATATAGTGCAGTGACCACAACTTGACCAAACACAAACACATTAACTCCTTTGGCGCCGAATGTGGTAAAAGCTGCAAACTCGGCACACATGTACCAGGTGACTGTGGGACTATATGGTGTTAAATTCATAGCAATAAGGCCAAAGACGGCAGCGATACACATTTTAAAGTGAAATACATGCATACCTCTGATGTTTAAACAGCTCTAACATTGCGTCAAAAAGACGTAGGCTCGGCTATGGCTACAACACTTAGATTCCACAGGCCAAATTTCAGGTCGATATCTGAAAATAAAACTTGGATGCATTTGTTTGAAGTTGCCTTTCTGAACAGTGGCCTATCTACAATGCAGGCTGGGCCTTAAAGCCATACACACGTCATTTTGCAAACATCCGGTTGTCAGTGGAGCCTTAGAAACATGGTTGGTGATTGTTTTGACATGTTAACTTCCAGTATACCAGTTTTTAAGGCATACCAATGCCATGTTACCATACCGACCAAGCTCACCATACCTCCACGCACGGAAGACTTCTGTTTCTCAAAATATACTCTAATCTGCCCTTGGCAGTCTACGGTCATACTGTCGGTCATACGTTCATACGGTCATACTGCCCTTCATACAGCCATACTGTCTGTCATACGGTCATACTGTCTGTCATACGGTCATACTATCAGTCATGCTGTCGGTCATAAAGTCATACTGTCGGTAATTCAGTCATTCTGTTGGTCATACAGTCGTACTGTCATACCGTCGGCCATACTGCCCTTTATACAGTAATACTGTCTGTCATACGGCCAAACTGTCTGTCATACGGTCACACAGTCAGCCATACCGTCTGTCATACTGTCATGCTGTCGGCCATACAGTCATACTGTCGCTCATACGTTCATACTGTTGGTCATACTGTCATGCTGTTGGTCATACAGTCATGCTGTCGGTCATACTGTCAGTCATACAGTTGGTAAAACGGTCAAACTGTTGGTCATACGGTCATATTCATTTTATTTTGTTACTATTATTATCGTTGTCTGAAATGTATGATTGCTACTTGTTTTATTGTTGTTCGCTTTTAGTTTTATCTATGCTTTTTATAGCACTTTGGTCAACTGTTGTTTTAGAAATGAAATTATATTTAAAGCTACCCCTAACATGGTGGTTATGAACTGCCACAACCTACACAGTGTAACTATGTGGCTAAAACCTACAAGGGATGAATATAGTGCTATCACACCAAATCTAAGTTATTGTCGTAAGTTATGGTAGCCTTAAAACCCTACCATAAATGACCAAGGGATAATTATAATGCACACTCATTGCTAGCTTTACAGGATGGTTAAACTATTACAACCTACAAGGTGAAGCTGCACTATTACATCTGTTCCGTCACTGGCAGGTGTGTGTGCGTGTGTGTGTTTGTGTGTGTGTGTAATGATTGAGTCATGTGTAGGATGTTATGAGAGAGAGACATCTGTATACAGGCTAATTTATGACTGTTGCAGTACTTTCGTACTTACTTATTTTTCTATTTTTAACGTTCTTACTTCATACCCTCAATGTATGGGTTGGCTGTAAAGCCGAATTGCCCCTCGGGACTCATAAAGTAATCTGAATCTGAATCTAAAACCTATAAACACAGAATCCATGAACCACATAAAGACTCTCACCTGCATAAGGAGCCATGCCAATAATAGTAGGGACGAGTCCTCTGTAGAACCCAGGTACACCCCCTTCCTAGGGAAACCCAAGGCAGACGGTGAGGTTTGACCAAAGCTTTGCGATAGACACAGCCAAGTGGAGATATGGGTCTTCCACGGCTGGTCTTGCCGCAAAGGTTTAAATGGCATGGTTACCTTATGGTAGATGGTCTGGAAGGCGTTGATAATGCCGGTATAGCGCTGGTCTCCCTTGACCTGGAAGGCCAGCCTGGCACGGACGACGTCGAGGGGGTATGTGAATATCACTGCAGTTATCCCTGTCAACACCAGGGGGGGAGCATTGTTTTTCTATTGCATCTGGACATCAGACAACAAAAGTGTTAATGGTGTCCCTGCATTATGATCCCCCCACGTTATTTGAAGAATAAAATCTTGACATTACTCATGGTGATCAAACCATATCTCCTGGCTTCACTAAAACATTTGTTACCAATATATATTTGTCAGAATTACTTTCTTGCACCGATTCTGCCGAAGAGAATTGAGTGTGCGCATGCCTGCCATGAGTGAAAACAATTTGCACTTTGGTATTTGTGATAGTACATTTTGTATATTATCAGCATTTCACTTTTTTGTAGTCCACAAACTCCATTCTGTGATGAAAGTGCTGTATTGCTGTTGTTCATATTTTTGACAGGCATGTCCACGCTATCTGCAGAATCAGACAAGGAAGCCATTTTGAAACTTTGCATTTGTAACTCTTGGTTCGGTGAAGCCAGCAGAGACAGTTGCTGTGGTTTGATCACCCAGACCCACATGGCCATTTAAGGCAATTCAGTGATTGATACTTGGGAGGGGAAAGCCTCATAAATGTTTATATATGTACAACTGTCTTCATACATAAATATTTATAGATGTGTGTGTTCTGCTACATTGGCCAGGGCTCACTTGTAAAATATATATTTATCTGAATGAGATTCCTCCCTGGTTAAATAAAGCAAAAAATAAAAATATATACAAATATATGTACAACTGTCTTCATACGTTGTGTATGGGTGGAAGCCTTGCTGTCCAACAAGCGGGCAATGAAGAGAACAAGGACAGCTCTGATGAGTCTGCTCACTAACCTGCCATTGACCCTGCCACTAGGCGGTGGATGTGGCCGGAGATCCCAAGACGTTTACTCAGTAGCTGCAAAATACAACGGAAGGTCCTCATGGATAAGAACAAAGTTTCACAAAGACGACACACCTCTTGCAAAGTACAAGTACAACACAAGGCCAATTATAGGAGTATAACTGTTTTCTGCTGTTGATCCTCATTCATCAGGATGACAGGAGTACCTTCTTGTAATTGTCAAAAGCCATGAACTGGATGGCTCCATAGGGGAATATCCTGACCATCATGGCACCGTTGCCCCGGTAGAAACCAAGGAAGCCCTCTTTCTTCGGGACAGCGAGGACCGTTTCGATCACACCTTAAATTAAAAAGCGCATCGTTGCATGAATGAGAGAAGAAAGCAGCCTCCTGCTGTGTGAGCAGACAGAAGTTAAAGCAGGTTACCTAAGTGTTTGTAGTGGGGATTCTGGGCCTGAAGAAGAATCTTCACTCTGTCCAGAGGGGCGATTGTACATTTGGCACAACATCCTGCTACACCTGGTGAGACAAGGGAATAAAATGCATGGTATTATTAGCAGCACAATCTTGTTCAGGCTTGTACCCAGTACGGCTGTTCAGCACACAGGGTTGCACTATTAAGACCGGCGTACAGTGTTCTCAGTGAATGGGTATTATGGAACTAATCCACACCAGGCTAAAAGAAGGATTGACAGAGAGTCACATACTAAAAATAATATATTCTTGTATAGGTCAATTGTATGGAAATGTGGCATCCAGGAGCGTCGAGAAAATTTGAAAATCTGAGTGATGAAATATGCAATTGTAGCGTAGTTTGAGAAGGAAAGGAAAGACCAATCGTCATGTCTGACTCACGTCGGAGCAGGCCTACTGAGCATAGGTTAATGTTTACGTTAAGGATAGGAAAGTGCACCACATACACCAACAGCCAAAATGAGAAATTAGAAAAGCCTGTAGCCAAATAAACACTGTCATGCGCCTATCCAATGAATTCAACCGGGTGGAATTCACTGCGGGTCTCCTGAATCTGTGCAAGCAGCACTAAACAGCCATATCGACCTGATGCACTATGCATAGAGAACAATACAACATTTTGCAACAAATTAGGGATGCACCGAAATGAAAATTCTTGGCCGAAACCGAATATACTGAAACAGTTGGCCGAAGGCCGAAACAGAATACCGAATGTGTCTTTTAATGTTTCTCATTCATTTTGCTTTAATTTTTCACCATTGCATAAATCAGACAATTAAATGTCCTTTATAAACTTTTTTGTCTTGCTTTTCTATAAAAAAAATCAATTACAAATTTGATACAAAATATTTATTTAATACTGAACGTTTTCTAACATTCCAGCAGACATTATAGCAAGAATTTAATTTTTTTTTTTTTTAATAAATAAATAATATCGGTGGCCGAATATTCGGTGCATCCCTACAACAAATTATACTAAATCTGCCCATAAATGTACACGCCAGAATTTTGGGGTTTATTGCATCTGTCAGTTGTCAAATTTGCTGAACAAAATGTTAAACTTCATAGTGTGGTGGTTAACATAATTCACCACGGAACTATGGGTGGGGGGCGTGTTTAGCACGGACTCTTTTAGCAGACGGAACGAGCAGAAAGACGGATACTCCGCCTCTGACTCCCGTCTCTCGGCACTACACTGGTGACCCCGACGTAGGTCTCGCTGAAGCTTCATGGACCAAAACGAACATGGCGAATAACGCTTTTATCAGAATTTTCTGATAAAGTTCTGAGAGTTCTGGGAGTTTTCACAGACGGCGTGGGTCGCGCAGACGGAGGCGCAGTTCGCCATCCGCTACGTCACGGACGACACCGCACGATACTACCACGTTGTGTCGGCGCTGGGAGATCCACTGCGACCCGGGCGGCGAATTTCATAGCGAATCCCCTGGACCAGGGCAAGTACAGGGACCTCAAAGCCTTCCTCTTGAAGACTTTTGGGCTGTCGCAGTCAGAGCGGGCCCAACGGTTGTTGGCTATTCGGGGCCTCGGGGACAGAAAACCCTCTGAGCATATGGAGATGATGCTCAACCTGTTGGGTGCGGAAGAACCTAACTTACTCTTCATGGAGCTGTTCCTCCAACACATGTTACCGCAGGTCCGGACGGCGCTCGCGGGCACGAGGATTACGAGCCACGCGCGTTGGCAGAGGAAGCGGACTGGTTTTTCCTGGCTGCTCAAGAGTTTTGCACCCGAAGTGCTATCCCCAACACACAGTGCCTACCCCCCGGACAATGACAGGCTAGCCAACAGAGCCCCAGTGGCCGCCGACGGCCGTGCCAGCACAGGTATGTGCTATTTTCACGCACGTTTTAGGGCTAAGGCAAAGAGGTGCCGGTCCCCGTGCAACTTCAAGCCGACAGGAAACGCCAAGGCTTGCGCTCATTAGTGGCTGTGAGTGCAGGCACGTCAACCTGGCTATTGTTCATCAGAGACACTCTCTCCGGCCGTGAGTTTCTTTGCGACACCGTCGCTCAGAGGAGCGTCCTGCCGGATACGGTGGAGGACACCGCGCCTGGCGTCCACGGTCCACTGTTGAGGTCCGCTAACGACACACCCTTCCGCACGTATGGTACAAAGACTGCGGACCTGTGCTTTGGAGGCCAGCGATTCAGGTCGGGATTTTGTCACGGCTGACATCTCCTTTCCCCTCCTCGGCGCGGATTTCCTTTGTGCGCACAATCTGCTGGTAGACGTCAAAAACAACCGCCTGGTGGACGCACGGACGTTCTCCTCGTTTGCATGTGCATGCGGTCGAGATGCTTACGGCGGGCTCTCCAGCTCCCTCTCAGAGGGGGTCGAATATCAACGCCTGCTCAGGGAGTTTCTCGGTATAACCCGACCTACCTTTTCCGCGGTCACGGCGATACATGGTGTAGAGCATCATATAGACACCAAGGGCCCATCCGTCTACGCTAGGGCCCGACGACTTAACCCCGACAGGCTGAAGGTCGCTAGGTCGGATTTCGCCAACATGGAGCGCCTGGGCATTATCCACCGCTCAGACAGCCCCTGGGCCTCATCCCTCCACATCGTTCCCAAGCCAGACGGCGGGTGGCGACCTTGTGGGGATTACCGCCGCCTGAACCAACGACGCCACCACGCCCGACCGCTACCCAATCCTGCACATCCAGGACTTCCCAGCACACCTGGCGGGCAAGCAGGTCTCGTCGAAGGTGGACCTGGTGCGCGGTTACCACCAGGTGCCAGTGCATCCCTCGGACATCGCAAAGACGGCGGTAGTGACACCTTTCGGGTTATTCGAGTTCCTGCGTATGCCGTTCGGACTCAAAAACGCAGCTCAGACCTTCCAGCGGTTAATGGACTCGGCGCTCAGGGAGATGCCCTTCATTTTCGTATATTTGGACGACATCCTGGTCGCCAGCTCCTCCGAAAAGGAGCACCAGGGTCACCTACGCGACCTCTTCATGAGGCTCGACCAGCACGGACTAATCATCAACCCGGCAAAGTGCCTGTTCGGGTTGTCCTCGATCCACTTCCTGGGGCGTCTCATCAACAAAGTTGGGGCGCCCCTCTTCCGTCGAAGTGTTTGTTTTTAGTGCTTGTTTTTAGAGCCATGTAAGGATTAGAGGGGGTGGTCGATAGCAACCACCATAGCAACCATGACGGTCAAGTGACTGGATGCAGCCCCGTTGAAAAAAATAGAAGACCACCCTACACACTCAGGAGATTAATGATATTTAAATGATTAAGTCTTTATTTGCATGGGTTTACATTTCTATCTGTGTAGCATGGAAAAATCGGAGAAACACTCCCATTCAGAATGCATTGGTTTACATTTCGTTCTTTGGAGCACTCATCATCTCATCTCATCGTCATCCGCTTATCCGGGGTCGGGTCGCGGGGGGAGCAGCTCAAACAGGGGGCCCCAGACTTCCCTTTCTTTGGAGCACGGTTAGTTTTATTTATTTTCAGTCTTTGAGGAGGTGCTTCAAAGATGCTAATTTTTCTGCAATAATCCAAAATCCAATGGAAAAACCCGTTGGCTTTTTGTCAAGGGAACCCCGTATGTGCATGACAACTGTCATGCACTTACCTGATGTCAAGTGGACCGGGTTGAATTTACTGCAGGTGTCTCTTCTTATATCCATCTTACCAAAGATATTTTATTACTGTCCTTCTCAACAATCTCTGATCTCACTAAAAGGCTAGCAGAACGAAACAGCAATATCGATGAGATGCGCCATTCGTGAGATGCGTTGAATTTGCAACATTTTGCAACAAATGTTGCAAATTGTACGCATCTCGCGAATGTTGCGGTTTTCACCGGCTACAATGTTCCATCTGTGGCTGCTGGTAATGCAACCACAAAGAAGTATAGGCTACCCTACGGGGCTATTTTCGTCATTAGTTTTCAAAGCCAACATGTTGGATCCCTATTGTTTTTGTAAGGATTTTTATTATTATTTTTATTTTATTTTTGACGGCCCAGCGATCCGGGGATATTCCCAAAAGATCCGGGGCTATAGCCTCGAATGCCCAGGTCTAACGACGCGCCTGCATCAAACAAAGAACAGTTGCATTTGTGCCAATGATTCTGCTCAGCAGCTGT